>NC_139631.1:54443161-54530661 GCF_964638095.1 Poromitra crassiceps | reverse complement strand
CTCCTTTACTGTAGCCTATGCACACATACACACAGCAGCGTCTTCCCTCTGTGCGTCTCTGTCTCCTTTACTGTAGCCTATGCACACATACACACAGCAGCGTCTTCCCTCTGCGTCTCTGTCTCCTTTACTGTAGCCTACAGGCACACATACACACAGCAGCGTCTTCCCTCTGCGTCTCTGTCTCCTTTACTGTAGCCTATGCACACATACACACAGCAGCGTCTTCCCTCTGTGCGTCTCTGTCTCCTTTACTGTAGCCTATGCACACATACACACAGCAGCATCTCTGTCTCCTTTACTGTAGCCTACAGGCACACATACACACAGCAGCGTCTTCCCTCTGTGCGTCTCTGTCTCCTTTACTGTAGCCTAGGCACACATACACACAGCAGCGTCTTCCCTCTGTGCGTCTCTGTCTCCTTTACTGTAGCCTAGGCACACATACACACAGCAGCGTCTTCCCTCTGTGCGTCTCTGTCTCCTTTACTGTAGCCTAGGCACACATACACACAGCAGCGTCTTCCCTCTGTGCGTCTCTGTCTCCTTTACTGTAGCCTAGGCACACATACACACAGCAGCGTCTTCCCTCTGTGCGTCTCTGTCTCCTTTACTGTAGCCTAGGCACACATACACACAGCAGCGTCTTCCCTCTGTGCGTCTCTGTCTCCTTTACTGTAGCCTAGGCACACATACACACAGCAGCGTCTTCCCTCCGTGCGTCTCTGTCTCCTTTACTGTAGCCTACAGGCACACATACACACAGCAGCGTCTTCCCTCTGTGCATCTCTGTCTCCTTTACTGTAGCCTACCTACAGGCACACATACACACAGCAGCGTCTTCCCTCTGTGCGTCTCTGTCTCCTTTACTGTAGCCTATGCACACATACACACAGCAGCGTCTTCCCTCTGTGCGTCTCTGTCTCCTTTACTGTAGCCTAGGCACACATACACACAGCAGCGTCTTCCCTCTGTGCGTCTCTGTCTCCTTTACTGTAGCCTAGGCACACATACACACAGCAGCGTCTTCCCTCTGTGCGTCTCTGTCTCCTTTACTGTAGCCTAGGCACACATACACACAGCAGCGTCTTCCCTCTGTGCGTCTCTGTCTCCTTTACTGTAGCCTAGGCACACATACACACAGCAGCGTCTTCCCTCTGTGCGTCTCTGTCTCCTTTACTGTAGCCTAGGCACACATACACACAGCAGCGTCTTCCCTCTGTGCGTCTCTGTCTCCTTTACTGTAGCCTAGGCACACATACACACAGCAGCGTCTTCCCTCTGTGCGTCTCTGTCTCCTTTACTGTAGCCTAGGCACACATACACACAGCAGCGTCTTCCCTCTGTGCGTCTCTGTCTCCTTTACTGTAGCCTACAGGCACACATACACACAGCAGCGTCTTCCCTCTGTGCATCTCTGTCTCCTTTACTGTAGCCTACCTACAGGCACACATACACACAGCAGCGTCTTCCCTCTGTGTGTGTCTGTCTCCTTTACTGTAGCCTACCTACAGGCACACATACACACAGCAGCGTCTTCCCTCTGTGCGTCTCTGTCTCCTTTACTGTAGCCTACCTACAGGCACACATACACACAGCAGCGTCTTCCCTCTGTGCGTCTCTGTCTCCTTTACTGTAGCCTACAGGCACACATACACACAGCAGCGTCTTCCCTCTGTGCGTCTCTGTCTCCTTTACTGTAGCCTACAGGCACACATACACACAGCAGCGTCTTCCCTCTGTGCATCTCTGTCTCCTTTACTGTAGCCTACCTACAGGCACACATACACACAGCAGCGTCTTCCCTCTGTGTGTGTCTGTCTCCTTTACTGTAGCCTACCTACAGGCACACATACACACAGCAGCGTCTCTGTCTCCTTTACTGTAGCCTACAGGCACACATACACACAGCAGCGTCTTCCCTCTGTGCGTCTCTGTCTCCTTTACTGTAGCCTATGCACACATACACACAGCAGCGTCTTCCCTCTGTGCGTCTCTGTCTCCTTTACTGTAGCCTATGCACACATACACACAGCAGCGTCTTCCCTCTGTGCATCTCTGTCTCCTTTACTGTAGCCTATGCACACATACACACAGCAGCGTCTTCCCTCTGCGTCTCTGTCTCCTTTACTGTAGCCTATGCACACATACACACAGCAGCGTCTTCCCTCTGTGCATCTCTGTCTCCTTTACTGTAGCCTATGCACACATACACACAGCAGCGTCTTCCCTCTGTGCGTCTCTGTCTCCTTTACTGTAGCCTAGGCACACATACACACAGCAGCGTCTTCCCTCTGTGCGTCTCTGTCTCCTTTACTGTAGCCTAGGCACACATACACACAGCAGCGTCTTCCCTCTGTGCGTCTCTGTCTCCTTTACTGTAGCCTAGGCACACATACACACAGCAGCGTCTTCCCTCTGTGCGTCTCTGTCTCCTTTACTGTAGCCTAGGCACACATACACACAGCAGCGTCTTCCCTCTGTGCGTCTCTGTCTCCTTTACTGTAGCCTAGGCACACATACACACAGCAGCGTCTTCCCTCTGTGCGTCTCTGTCTCCTTTACTGTAGCCTACAGGCACACATACACACAGCAGCGTCTTCCCTCTGTGCATCTCTGTCTCCTTTACTGTAGCCTACCTACAGGCACACATACACACAGCAGCGTCTTCCCTCTGTGTGTGTCTGTCTCCTTTACTGTAGCCTACCTACAGGCACACATACACACAGCAGCGTCTTCCCTCTGTGCGTCTCTGTCTCCTTTACTGTAGCCTACCTACAGGCACACATACACACAGCAGCGTCTTCCCTCTGTGCGTCTCTGTCTCCTTTACTGTAGCCTACAGGCACACATACACACAGCAGCGTCTTCCCTCTGTGCGTCTCTGTCTCCTTTACTGTAGCCTACAGGCACACATACACACAGCAGCGTCTTCCCTCTGTGCATCTCTGTCTCCTTTACTGTAGCCTACCTACAGGCACACATACACACAGCAGCGTCTTCCCTCTGTGTGTGTCTGTCTCCTTTACTGTAGCCTACCTACAGGCACACATACACACAGCAGCGTCTCTGTCTCCTTTACTGTAGCCTACAGGCACACATACACACAGCAGCGTCTTCCCTCTGTGCGTCTCTGTCTCCTTTACTGTAGCCTATGCACACATACACACAGCAGCGTCTTCCCTCTGTGCGTCTCTGTCTCCTTTACTGTAGCCTATGCACACATACACACAGCAGCGTCTTCCCTCTGCGTCTCTGTCTCCTTTACTGTAGCCTACAGGCACACATACACACAGCAGCATCTCTGTGCGTCTCTGTCTCCTTTACTGTAGCCTACCTACAGGCACACATACACACAGCAGCGTCTTCCCTCTGTGCGTCTCTGTCTCCTTTACTGTAGCCTACCTACAGGCACACATACACACAGCAGCGTCTTCCCTCTGTGTGCGTCTCTGTCTCCTTCTCGCAGCTCTTTGTTCGGGCTGAATCCAATCTCAGCTCCATCAGCACAAGTGGTCATGTTTCCTCCTCTCCTGCTCACAGATGTTAAAGAAATAAAGGTCACGCAAGCATTCGACTGTTACCGATCTGTGTCCCCTTTTCATCCAGCGATGGAGGCTGATAGAGGGAGGGGTTATCAGATCACTCCGGAGGAGATAAAGTGGCCCGAGGTGTGGAGGTGTGGGTCTGGATCTGATTAGATGGCCCGACAGGTGAAACGTTGGGGGTGTTTGCACAATACCACCATGGGGACGGCTTTGAAAGCTGAGCCCTGATCTCCCAATACGGGGAGGAGCAGGACGAGGCCGCGGGTTTGAATCCGTGACAGCGCCCATGGCCAGATAGCCATCGGCATTCTCTCAACATCCACAAAGACACAGTGCCGTGATTTGATTTGCCCCGATAGCAAGATCAAGCAGATTGAGATAAAAGTTGTTCTACATAAAGAATGTGTTGTCTGATAGATGATCTACATGAGGGCTGAACACTACCTGCACATTATAGATGATCTACATGAGGGCTGAACACTACCTGCACATTATGTTGGCCATAGACTTTTTTGCTGCTATGGATGCTACTGTAAGATTTGATTTAAAAGAAACAAACACACTGCTCTGAAGACACATTTTTCATTTGGACTATTTTCAAAATTTTAGAATAATATTAAAGGCAACAAAACTATGAAATAACACAAATGTAATTCTGCAATTATGTAATTATAATTATGTATGTAACTATAATTATGTAATTATGCAGTGACCAAAAACAGTGTTAAATAAGTCGAAGCTATCTTCTATTTTAGATTATTTAACCCTCTACATCCCATCGTGCCCATTCTGTATACTTTACTATAGACCCATTTCAGGAAGTAAAGCAGGTGTAACGAATACCATTAATGATGGTCCCATTCCATTTAGGTGTTCCAGTGCCAAAGCGCTTATTAATGTTGTTGGTTACACCTGCTTTACTTCCTGCTTTACCACCACCACAAATGGTTGCTGTGAATATAGGCCCAAGAGCACCAACATGAACCGGGTCTCAGAGAGGCTCGCGGACAATTCTGGGGACTGGGTTTGGCGTTGGCCAATCCTGGCGTGTTCCGCAACCCAAAAAGTGGGATTCAACGTGCTGTGGTGCTATGCGAGTGGGATCCGCACAGAACCGAGGAACTGGCTGCATCCGCAAGTAGTGCTGTTTGAAAGCTGAGGCAAATGTGCCGCCTGCCGGCCTTGAATGTCCGAGGGTCCGGGGTAAGACCCACGGACGTTTCCTGGAATGCAAGTTTAACAAGCCAGTTACATGTCATTCTACATTAAATCAAGACATTACCGTTTGCTTTATTTTGTATGTTACATACATTTTGGCCAGTTTAGTTAGTTGGTTTTAGTTGAGTTAGTTTATGGGCTAGACATTCTGCCAGGTTATAGAGACTATAGGCGGCCAATTTCTCCTTCATTTCGAGGAGAAAATTCTCCTCAAAATGAAGCTTGTTTGACACCTGCCATGTCATGAGATGAATTGGTTGAAATAGGGTAGAAATGTAATAGTATTAGCTGATGTCACCATACTGTAGATTACAGTTATGAATGAAATCCTGAAAAATGAACTTTTGATGTGAAAAGTGTGAAAAACTAAAGAAATTAGATTTTTGTGATTTTGTTGTTGTTGCATACATTATTAAATAGGTGCACTGAATACCCAGGTATGTGAACTAAAATAAAATAAAATAGTGGTTTTTGGGTTCAGCTCATCTTTAAGATGTTTACCAAACAAATCAAGTGATCAACTTTGTATATAGAACTTGTCATGAATGAACCATCCGGAAGCAGAACATGCATCTGATGACAGTGAAACAGGAGATTTCTCAGGTCTGAAACTCTGCCATCAAATTTAGCCTCTCAGACCATGCTGCCTCTCAGACCATGCTGCCTCTCAGACCATGCTGCCTCTCAGACCATGCTGCCTCTCAGACCATGCTGCCTCTCAGACCATGCTGTCTTATTTAGCACTGCCTCTCAGACCATGCTGTCTTATTTAGCACTGCCTCTCAGACCATGCTGTCTTAAGCACTGCCTCTCAGACCATGCTGTCTTATAGCACTGCCTCTCAGACCATGCTGTCTTATAGCACTGCCTCTCAGACCATGCTGTCTTATAGCACTGCCTCTCAGACCATGCTGTCTCTCAGACCATGCTGCCTCTCAGACCATGCTGCCTCTCAGACCATGCTGCCTCTCAGACCATGCTGCCTCTCAGACCATGCTGCCTCTCAGACCATGCTGCCTCTCAGACCATGCTGCCTCTCAGACCATGCTGCCCCTCAGACCATGCTGTCTTATTTAGCACTGCCTCTCAGACCATGCTGCCTCTCAGACCATGCTGTCTTATTTAGCACTGCCTCTCAGACCATGCTGCCTCTCAGACCATGCTGTCTTATAGCACTGCCTCTCAGACCATGCTGTCTTATAGCACTGCCTCTCAGACCATGCTGTCTTATAGCACTGCCTCTCAGACCATGCTGTCTTATTTAGCACTGCCTCTCAGACCATGCTGTCTTATTTAGCACTGCCTCTCAGACCATGCTGTCTTATAGCACTGCCTCTCAGACCATGCTGTCTTATTTAGCACTGCCTCTCAGACCATGCTGTCTTATTTAGCACTGCCTCTCAGACCATGCTGTCTTATTTAGCACTGCCTCTCAGACCATGCTGTCTTATTTAGCACTGCCTCTCAGACCATGCTGTCTTATTTAGCACTGCCTCTCAGACCATGCTGTCTTATTTAGCACTGCCTCTCAGACCATGCTGTCTTATTTAGCACTGCCTCTCAGACCATGCTGTCTTATTTAGCACTGCCTCTCAGACCATGCTGTCTTATTTAGCACTGCCTCTCAGACCATGCTGTCTTATTTAGCACTGCCTCTCAGACCATGCTGTCTTAGAAAATGTAAACACACACCTTCTAACTAAATGTAGAGCATATTAAAACCACATCTACTGCATAATAAAATTGAATAAGTGGGATCCGCTGTCTGTCTGTCAGTCATGATTTGTGATGGAAGTGATGTCACTCGTGTGTGTGTGTGTGTGTGTGTGTGTGTGTGTGTGTGTGTGTGTGTGTGTGTGTGTGTGTGTGTGTGTGTGTGTGTGTGTGTGTGCGCGCGCGCGCGCGCGTGCGTGCGTGCGTGCGGAATGCATTGCATTTGCTTAACTGTGAAATTGGGAGAAGGAGGGAGGAACCGATCGGGTTTTACAGAATAGGGAAACAGTGGATGGATAAATGCAGAAGGAGGCGGTAATCTCTAGACTCTAGAGGGGGGTTAAAGTAGCCGCCCTTTGCCTTGACGGAAAGACAAAGGCTTATTGGAGAGAAATTCACACATATTAGCAACTTCATTATTTGTATTTGTCTAACAAACACATTTTAAACATTTAAGCATAAGCCTTGAGATCAAAATGGCTATAAGAGAATGAAAAACAGTCAATGGGGTGTCCCCAACCAGGCAGTGTTCAGTATAGCATGTACAGTATTGAGGATAAGGGAATGTAATCCAGTTTTGATGTGGGAAAACAAACAACATTGTCAAACAGCAGACAGAAGAGAGCCGGCGTTCTCAGGTGCCATCAGACGTCAGAGGTGATAATAACGTGTTCAGTTTGCACTGTTGAAGGTGTTTAAATGTTATCTTTTTGGATACACTGTATATGTGGCTTTTCCAAACATTGCAATCTCTTCAACTTCTAAAGGAATTCTACTGATAAGTCTTTCCGCTGTTTGCAATATGAAGATAAAGACGATATCACCCGGCTTCAACAAAAACCATCCAGTGTGATGTGGATAAGGCTATCGAGAGCCGTTTCTCATGGGCCAAACTCTCACCCTCCACACAGCAGCTCTCTCTGACCAAGCGCATAATAATCTTCCGGGAATAAACAATAGATTAGCTTCATGTTCCCATGTAAGGGAGCACAGGGCATGTTGTCACTGTTTTTACTCATTGGCATATTTTCTTAGTACTGCCTTACTACTGAGAAACAATATTTTTTAGCTAGATTTTTTTTTTTTAAGGACATTTTGAGATATTTACTGGAAGAAAAAACAATACAGATGAAAAACAACTTGTCACAACTTAAACCATGTCAGGGCATAAAATTGACATACGTGACCGGACAGATCGACAAGGGTTCTGTCTTTGTTTAGATTAGATTAGATTAGATTTCACTTTGTTGCCGGACAAGTCCGAAATTTGCCTTGCGTCCCAAGACACCGTTTCTCATAAATACAAAAAACACATTTAAACAAACAACAGTACAAAAAGTCCTACAACATGTATGACATCAGATGTTATAAGAATCCATACAGTACATTACAAGAATTGGACAAACCTAAGGTGGCTCTCAGTATAGTCCCTACCTAGAACCCAGACTGATTTAGCAGTTTGACAGACTGGGGAACAAAAGAGTTTCGTAGTCCGTTTGTGCACGGACTACGAAACAATTCCAAACAATTGCATGACTCGCTATACAGACAATCATAACATGAAAAACATCCTCTTGTATTGAACAGCACACTCCATCTCATAAATCCACACCCATCACACAACATAACCATTCCCTCACCATATCGTGGGATGCTCAGACAAAATTCTGAAAACAATCTGAAACAGTAGTAGGCTACCTCTTATAGTGTTATTATATTTATTATTATTATTATTATTATTATTATTAATAAATGGTAAATGGCCTGCATTTATATAGCGCTTTTATCCAAAGCGCTTTACAATCAGTAGGTACATTCACCCATTCACACACCGATGGTGGCAAGCTGCCACGCAGGGTACTGGCACACCATCAGGAGCAATTTGGGGTTCAGTATCTTGCCCAAGGACACTTCGACATGCAGACTGGAGGAGCCGGGAATCAAACCACCGACCTCTTTCATCCAAAGCGACGACCCGCTCTACCTCCTGATTATAATATATATTATAATAAATATTATATTTATTATAGTGTTATCTTATAGTAGTAGGCTACCTCTTATACATCTGATTAAGAAAGTGACATTTAGTTTCAGAAATAAAGCCACTGTGTCAACTTGCCCTGCTCTCCCCTATATATATATATATATATATATATATATATAGATAGATAGATATATATATAGATAGATGATTGATAGATAGATAGATAGATAGATAGATATTGATAGATAGATAGATAGATAGATAGATATAGATATAGATATAGATATATATAGATATATATATATATAATTATTCCCCTCCTGTTTCTGATTGGTTCATGTTGGTACAGATGGGCAAGGTCATGCTAGTTCACAGATGGGAGGCGGAGACAGAGAGAGGGGATATAATGAGGTAATAGAAGAGAGAGGGGATACACCGCAAAACAAGATAAAGTGTGTTTGAGAGAGCATCTCAGAAGGGTTATACTTTCCTCAGATCACTTAACAGCGATATATGAACTACTGAGGGTCGACCACTCCACTCCAACAACATCTTACTGGATTCTGTTCCATCTTTTGCTCCATTACTGGATTCCTGTTCCAGGGCAGGAATCCACTTTACAACGTGCGTTTTAACATTGTGATATCAATGACGTAAGACAAGTATAGGTGGACGGCAAAATAGATTAGATAGTTTCATTATTGATTCACCACAATATTCTAAAGTTACTTTTAGAGCTGGTAAGCAGCGTCTGAGAGGCCAAATGATCGCACAATGTCATTATGTGCTCCTTTCAGAGGCCTTTTTAAGTCCTTCTGTATATTATTTCTCAGAAGATGCTGGCAAATAGATGAAAATAATGCATTTATGGTTGCAAAGTGGATGGAGAGGCCAAAAAATGAGCCGGGGTATCTCTCCATCAGTGACATCTGTAAGCTACACACAGTTCTATATGCTCATGCCATAGTAAGTGGGCAGTGGGTAACATTTCACAGTCGTTTTATCCAGTGTCTAATATTAACCAGCAAAATATGGATTGAGTATTGAGCAGTTGATACAATTTTGTTTGTTGAAGGTAGCATTAGTGTTAGTCTTAGCTTCTGTTCGGACACATTCTGTTTGCTGCAGATCTTTATTGGAATTAAAACAAAAAAGTGTGAGGCACGACTCACAAGGCTTTTTTTGGGCCTGTTGGGAATTCAGTGATGTAGAATTCAATGATGTAGAGTGCACTAGCATCTGTGCTCTCTTGTGATATAATGATATATAAACCTGGCATATGAATGTTACACCCAACATGTCTGCTGTGCATTAGTACAGAAGTTTGTGGAATAGGCATATGACTGTTACACCCAACATGTCTGCTGTGCATTAGTACAGAAGTTTGTGGAATAGGCATATGACTGTTACACCCAACATGTCTGCTGTGCATTAGTACAGAAGTTTGTGGAATAGGCATATGAATGTTACACCCAACATGTCTGCTGTGCATTAGTACAGAAGTTTGTGGAATAGGCATATGAATGTTACACCCAACATGTCTGCTGTGCATTAGTACAGAAGTTTGTGGAATAGGCATATGACTGTTACACCCAACATGTCTGCTGTGCTTTAGTACAGAAGTTTGTGGAATAGGCATATGACTGTTACACCCAACATGTCTGCTGTGCTTTAGTACAGAAGTTTGTGTACTTACTACGGCTGTCTTCGACTCAGAATTCTGTCAGTTGAATCACATTTGGCTGTTCAATATGCATATTCAACTATTCTTTTTTTTTTTACTTCCTTTTTTTTTTAAATAAGACTATCTGGCAATCAGAAAATCCATTGGCATGAGCTTCTTGGATTTGTTTGTTTAATTGGGACTTGGTTAATAGGCTGACAATTAAATAGGCTATCACAATCTATTGGGAGAAACCAAGCAATTATGTAAAATCAGACATTGAGCACCCCCTACTGGAATGATCCTTGTTTCATAACCACATTTTGCGACTATTTGACTGTGAGATTATTTGCAGTCCAATCAGGATCCTTCGAACGAATCGTCGACTATTTTGGGTCACCCCTAGTACTTGCTATTTATTTTATGATTGCGCGCGCAGCCGCGCACACACACACACATACACACACACACACACCACACACACACACACCGAGCTTACTCTGTATGTGTTTGTGTGTGCTATGGGGGGGGGGGGTTTAGTTGGGAAAACATTTATGATTATAATAGAGCTGTGATTAATTGATTAGTTGATAACTATTAAATTAATTGCCAACTATTTTGATAATCAATTTGAGTAATTAAAAAATGCTCTTATTCCAGCTTTTTAAATGTGAATATTTTCTGTAAACTGAATATCTTTGGATTGTGGACAAAACAAGACATTGAGATTGTCATATGGCCATCTTGTGTGAAATAGGCCTATTATGAACCTAAATGAATGTTACTCAATAACGTTCTCATTAGTGCTGATTAAATATGTAAGCACTAATTTGTGGTGGGCAACATGTCCCGACTGTTTTCATTCCGCTTAATTAAACAACGGTAATAAACATCGTTCCCACCGTGCTTTTCACTGATTGGCTGCAGAAAGTTTCCGCTACACTATTTTGGTTAGTGTGGACTTTATGGTCTACTAGTTAAGATGTACCTTACGTCTCCGTGGTGCAACTAAACAAAGACACAACTTTAGTGTCAAACTAACTAGTTTCAATGTAGCAGTTAGTGTGGAGTTTACACCCTAACTTAAGAGACAACTAAACTAAGTAGTTTCAATGTAGCAGTTAGTGTGGAGTTTATACCCTAACTTAAGAGACAACTTACGTTCAGCTGGTGCAACAGGCTGCAGGGCCATATCTTGCGCCCAAGTCTTAGTGCAAGTGCAAGACTTTGTTATTTTTTACCACTCAAAATCTCCCTTCCCCCCCCCCTTTTAATTATGACTGGGTCAGTACATCAAAGGACATGTTTCACTGGGTCAGTACATCAAAGGACATGTTTCACTGGGTCAGTACATCAAAGGACATGTTTCACTGGGTCAGTACATCACTAGTCAGTACATCAAAGGACATGTTTCACTGGGTCAGTACTAGGGGTGTGCCGATTAATCGTTTTTTAGATGCATCGCGATGAGTCACGTGACGATTAAAATCGATTCACAATGTTCGATTATCGATTTGCAAAAAATTGCACACAAAAAAAAATAAAAAATTGCAATTTTCTTTCTGCTTTATTTGCAAAAAATACGGTATTTCGCCCGGAAAGCAGTTCCTTAACTGTAAAACGAGACCAAAACCGAAGTACTGGAAACTGGAATCACTGAAGAAAGCATGCAGGGTGGCTGTAACATGTGATGCGTGGACTTCAGTCGCAACTGAAGATAATGGAGGTTTGTTTGTTTACTTTAATTAATGGATACTGACAAATATACCTTGCTTAAAAAAAATCCTGTTTGGTGAAAAAGATGCATCGAAAATCGTGATTAATCGTAATAATCGTAATAATCGAATCGTAGCACCCTTAATCGTAATCAAATCAAATCGTGAGGTGCCTAAGGTGGCACACCCCTAGTCAGTACATCAAAGGACATGTTTCACTGGGTCAGTACATCAAAGGATATGTTTCACTGGGTCAGTACATCAAAGGACATGTTTCACTGGGTCAGTACATCAAAGGATATGTTTCACTGGGTCAGTACATCAAAGGACATGTTTCACTGGGTCAGTACATCAAAGGATATGTTTCACTGGGTCAGTACATCAAAGGACATGTTTCACTGGGTCAGTACATCAAAGGACATGTTTCACTGGGTCAGTACATCAAAGGATATGTTTCACTGGGTCAGTACATCAAAGGACATGTTTCACTGGGTCAGTACATCACTGGGTCAGTACATCAAAGGATATGTTTCACTGGGTCAGTACATCAAAGGACATGTTTCACTGGGTCAGTACATCACTGGGTCAGTACATCAAAGGATATGTTTCACTGGGTCAGTACATCAAAGGACATGTTTCACTGGGTCAGTACATCAAAGGACATGTTTCACTGGGTCAGTACATCAAAGGACATGTTTCACTGGGTCAGTACATCACTGGGTCAGTACATCAAAGGACATGTTTCAGAGACCCAGTGGTAATTAAAAGAGAAAAAGGGAGATTTTGAGTGATAGAAACTAGCAAAGATTTGCCCTTGCACTAAGATATTAAGGTAAGATCTGACCCTCAGTCTTTTACTACTACTACTACTACTACTACTACTACTACTACTACTACTACTACTACTACTACTACTACTACTACTACTACTACTACTACTACTACTACTACTACTACTACTACTACTACAACAACTACAACAACAACAACAACAACAACAACAACAACAACAACAACAACAACAACAACAACAACAACAACAACAACAACAACAACAACAACAACAACAACAACAACAACAACAACAACAACAACAACAACAACAACAACAACAACAACAACAACAACAACAACAACAACAACAACAACAACAACAACAACAACAACAACAACAACAACAACAACAACAACAACGTTCTGTGAAAGGAAAAGGATCAGTGTCTTCACAGCAGGAGTTTGATGTGGAGTGGCTCAAGTTCTGTCCTATCACAATGCTAAGATGCTAATGCTAAGACGCAGCTGTTCACTAAACAGCATTTCTCCTTAGTGCAGCACTTACAGTGGAACCTCATCTCCATTAGGAGCTGTAATAGAATTTAACACATTTCTCACTTAATGTAAAGGTGCCAATTCAGTCAGTCTGATGGATTTTAATGCCATTTAAGTGAAAGATAGGTCACTATTATGACACAAGTACATTTGGCAATTCATGGTTAAAGTGAGAGAGTGAAGTGTGAAGACTTTAAGGTTGAGAGAAGTCCACAGAACAGGCTGTTTACAGACAGAACAGGCTGCTTACAGACAGAACATTACAGACAGAACAGGCTGCTTACAGACAGAACAGGCTGCTTACAGACAGAACAGGCTGCTTACAGACAGAACAGGTTGCTTACAGACAGAACAGGCTGCTTACAGACAGAACAGGCTGCTTACAGACAGAACAGGCTGCTTACAGACAGAACAGGCTGCTTACAGAGAGGAGGATGGACAAAGGCTGCAACCTTGGCATTCTTTTCATAACCTGCATTCTCCAGCCATGCAGGCCCAGTCTGTGCTAGATGGCTGCCTGGCTTCTGTAGAAAGCGATTCCTCTTCTAATGGATTCTGCTGCCGGGTTTTGTGTTGCTATTCAGCCTGGGTGAAAAGCTGGTCCCTGCTGAGCAACAATCCAGGTAAGAATGTGACATATCCAAATACCAGTTGCTTTGAGTGGCAAAGCCACATGTGCAGCATTCAACAGACCCTCTTTACAGCTTCACATCACGGCAGTCAGCTGATTCAGACACCTGCTGTTTGCCACATGTGCGGCAGATTGTCAGATTGTCGCAGATTGTCAGATTGTCAGATTGTCGCAGATTGTCAGATTGTCACGGGCGGCAGCTGGATTGTCTTTCTTTTACACAAAATGATGATTTGAGGAATTGGCTGTGGGACGTGCTGCACGTACAGTACGGGTTAGGGTTAGGGTTAACCCTCACGTACAGTATGTTAGCTTGCATTGGCATTCTGGTGTGTGGGAGTATAATATCGCAGGATGGGGACACATGAAAGCCGAGGTGGTTCTTGTCATCTCTGGACCTCAACAATGCCATCCATTTTTCCAATGCTCTCGTTGGAGTGGATGTCTCTCTCTCTCTGCTTGATCCACTGCAGGTACTGCCACAGCTACCAGCATCCACATCTCCACTGTAAGCAGGCGGCCACAATGGTCAGAATCCAGCTTTTGAATAGTGAAGTGGGAGGAGGCAGGGGAAGGGGGAGCAGGCGCTGCTCTCCACTATCTATTGAAGCCCATCTCTGACATATGCCACGGCCTTGAAGTCTCTATAGAGCGTGCAGGCTTTGTTTACGGATCACGGGTTGTTTACTATGGAGCCCAGAGAGATGCGGGCCCAAGATGTTTTATCTCTTGTCAGGGCCTGCTTCAATTAAATTAATGGAATCCATTCAGCTGCCCTCTTTCCCTTCCCCTTTCAGAGGAGAATACATTCAAAAGATCTTACAGACTCAAGATGCTACATCATGGTATTAGCTATTAGCTCCGGACACTCATTTTCCTCCACCACATTTAGTTCATTTTCTTACCCCCCAAAATGAAATAATCAATGAGAGCTGCAGCTCATCTGTATTCTCTAATGTAACGCACGCACGCACGCACACACACACGCACGCGCACGCACGCACGCACGCGCACACACACACGCACGCACGCACGCACGCACGCACGCACACACACACACACACACACACACACACACAACCACCCCTGTTCCAGCTACTTTTTAGCACTATTGTGTGCACTTGGTTGTTTATCAAAATTAATTTGCAGTAATTCAGTGGTAATGTGTCGATGTGTCACGAGACAATCGGAGACCTTGGGAACGACTACAAATCGGTTCTGACTGGGTTCTTTGTCTGTCAAATAATACATTCAATGCAGATTAATTAAGCCACTTGTGCAAACAGCTGGTTGTCTGGCCGCAAACAGTCTTATCGGAGCATACGCGTATCACATGCATACGTTGGCTTGAATGTTATCGTCAAGATATCGCAAAAGCTACACACAGAAGGCCTTTTGTGTTGGTTTATAATTACAAACCTTTGCAATGGGCTCAAATTCCGACACGCACGTGAATCAAATCCGAATGATGAGCGTTGTGAGAATGATGTATGAAAAACAGCTATTGGAAGATAAGCAGAACCACTTCATTCCCACAGGCTGAGATAAGGGCTGCCATAGGCATCGCTGGTTAATCATTCATTTGATTTCATTTCTTGCATGAGAACTTCAACAGATAAGGAAATGATAACAGCGATTGTGATAGTTTTTTTTTAATATATCAAACGTGTTGTAATGTACAGTACCTGTTGTCCGAGAACATTGTAATCTACTAAATCCTACACAGGGTTGTGGATTAAGGGAATACATGTATTTACAATACAGTATTTAAAATATTAAATATGAGTAACGATATTCCATTACAGTGAGTTTAAATTGGTGGTGTTCTGAATACAGTTAAAAACAGATGAATATAAGTGATTATGTGATTTGTTTGTTTTGTTTTATTTGTTCTAAAATTCATATGTGGCACGCATTTCCCATAAACAGATAAAACAAAGTGTAACAATTTGTCTGTGCGCACACCACAACCTGCCACACACCACAACCTGCCACACACCACAACCTGCTACACACCACAACCTGCTACACACCACAACCTGCTGCACACTACAACCTGCCACACACAACAACCTGCCACACACCACAACCTGCCACACACCACAACCTGCCACACACCACAACCTGCCACACACCACAACCTGCCACACACCACAACCTGCCACACACCACAACCTGCCACACACCACAACCTGCCACACACCACAACCTGCCACACACCACAACCTGCTACACACCACAACCTGCCACACACCACAACCTGCTACACACCACAACCTGCCACACACCACAACCTGCCACACACCACAACCTGCCACACACCACAACCTGCCACACACCACAACAAGAGAATGAGGACTCTGGAAATACATTTGACAACAAACATGCTGAAGAGGTTAGGGTTAGGGGTCACAACATCAGTGTGTGTCGCGTCGCGACCGCATTGCCCTCACGTTTGAGTATTAGAGCGACCCAGACAAATGATTTTGAACTATTTCAAAAGTAATCCAAAGTATTTTGAATGTGTTACTTAAAGTGATAATATGGAAGATTTTCATCTAAATAAATGTCTGTTAAGTTACTATCTATCTCATAGTGAGTTAACACAAGTGATTGAGCCTATGGCCCATTGATGAAGCCTTTGCATTTTCAGTATTGCAGCATTATGAACTGGGTGTCTGTGGTGACACAGGGTGGGCGGAGCTAACACAATAGACTCACTCTGTAGGTTACTGTAGGTTCACAGGGTGGGCGGAGCTAACACAATAGACTCACTCTGTAGGTTACTGTAGGTTCACAGGGTGGGTGGAGCTAACACAATAGACTCACTCTGTAGGTTACTGTAGGTTCACAGGGTGGGCAGAGCTAACACAATAGACTCACTCTGTAGGTTACTGTAGGTTCACAGGGTGGGCGGAGCTAACACAATAGACTCACTTTGTAGGTTACTGTAGGTTCACAGGGTGGGCGGAGCTAACACAATAGACTCACTCTGCAGGTTACTGTAGGTTCACAGGGTGGGCGGAGCTAACACAATAGACTCACTCTGTAGGTTACTGTAGGTTCACAGGGTGGGCGGAGCTAACACAATAGACTCACTCTGTAGGTTACTGTAGTCTGTGGTGACACAGGGTGGGCGGAGCTAACACAATAGACTCACTCTGCAGGTTACTGTAGGTTCACAGGGTGGGCGGAGCTAACACAATAGACTCACTCTGTAGGTTACTGTAGGTTCCTGACAGCTCTTGTGTGAAGTAGGATAACAAGCTACTTTTTTCCGGTCTCTGCTAGCATTACGTGTGGTTACTATGGCCGAACAAACTGAGTAATGTCACATAATAACACTGTTTGGATCTCACCTGCAATTACCACTCATCGCCAATAGGTGTCACCCAAGAGAACAAAACTGAAATCTTCCGTATTATCACTTTAACTTGAGTAATCTAATGGAATATGTTACATAACATTTGAAGTAATCTGTACTGGAATGCATTTTATAAGTAACCCTATCATACAACATCATTCAAAGAAAGGCCCCTGCTCTGACATACCCGTTACATACTGTCCTAACAGCAAAGCAGGTATTGCCTGCTCTGACATACTCATTACATACTGTCCTAACAGCAAAGCAGGTATTGCCTGCTCTGACATACTCGTTACATACTGTCTTAACAGCAAAGCAGGTATTACCTGCTCTGACATACTCGTTACATACTGTCTTCTTAACAGCAAAGCAGGTATTACCTGCTCTGACATACTCGTTACATACTGTCTTAACAGCAAAGCAGGTATTACCTGCTCTGACATACTCGTTACATACTGTCTTAACAGCAAAGCAGGTATTACCTGCTCTGACATACTCGTTACATACTGTCTTAACAGCAAAGCAGGTATTACCGCCATCCCTGTCTGTCTTACCCACGCTGGTCTAATTGCAGCTCGGGTGAGTCCACCTCTGAATGGACAGACATGAAAATGACCGATCAGCTGTCAGGGGAAATGACCGACAGAGAAGGTGTTCTCGCTCTCTGTCCTCCTCGCATGTTCATATTACACCCCTTGCTGAGTAAATGCCCACAAAAACCCAAGATTTGCCACGGCTAAAGTTCTGAAGGGCTGTAAATTGAAATGAGGGATGATTACGCTTGAGGAAGAGCGAGGCGGGATTGAGGGGTGATTTTCTGTTGAAACGTGACAGCATAAATACTTTGATAGTTCAGAGTCTGGTGTCGGCGCAAACAGCTGACATGCTATATACTTAGGTGCCTGATAAGCCTGCCAGACACAGAGAATTCCTCCACCATCATTACAACAGAAACTACGGCATCAATGTTTGGGCGCAGTTTGGCCGCAGGGATTAATAAACACTAAGCAGACATCACATTACACATCATTTTCACGTTAAATCTTTCGATGTGCCAACTTGCTGGAGGGCCTCCATGTTTTTGCAGACTAGTGGTATGCATCATTGATCATTTAAATATATACTTAGGGACTGTTCGTTGTTTCTCTTTGTTTTTGTTTTTTTCCTTGACCCTGCCCAGATCTACAAATATTTTTTCATGGCCCTCCCTGAGTGACTGGAGGAAGATGCATGACCCTCCCCACACAATAAATATCACCATTGTATTATATTCACAGGTAGGAGAAAATAACAAGTTTAATGGAGAAAGGGAAAAATACAGTTACTGTCCAGAACCCAGGGCAGTAACTTTAAAACCTGAATATAACTGGTTACCTCTTGGTGACCGTGCTTTGACTGTTTTAGCCCCTACCCTTTGGAACCAACTCCCACTGTCTCCGTCTGCTGATTCCCTGAGCTGTTTTAAACGTTCCCTAAAAACCTACCTCTACAGTATAGGCTTGCCTTCTTATAGATTTATCTCTCCTGTTTTATCAGTTTTGCTTGCTTGTTTTCTTTATACATTTCTCCTTTTATCATTGTATTGTATTATGTTGTTTTTATAATGTGACTTGGTTCATATGTGAAGCACTTTGTAACCTTGTGTTTTAAAAAGTGCTATATAAATAAAGCCTTACTTACTTTTCCTAATTAATCTCACTGGGCTTGAGTCTCGCACTCAAGTCAAATTGTCTGAGCATAATGAACATAACGTAACTTCATGTTAGGTAGGCTAATATGACATGACACGTCCACAACCTTGCCTCAAATAGGCTATCAGATTGAGGCTAAATGAAAATACTGTAGCTGTACTACTCAGGAAAGTTTGCATTGGCGCCTGCCTGGACAATGCTGGCGCTTGAATGCTGTGTAGGGCGTGTTCTGTGCAGTGGGAATGAGGTTTGGTAGGACGGCAGGAGTGGGAGATACCACTTAAGTCCTTTTGGTGGATCTCCTAGCCTATGCAAATGCCCTCCTCTTGCCTCAAGAGCAGCACCACTGGCCAATGGAGTCATGCGCCAAAGTATTTGCCATGCATGCCGATTGCTAAATAAAGTTTGTTAAATCCTACCAACTGGCCTCTCATGATTGAAGTGAGGTCTCCAGACCAAATTTCAAGCAGAAGGCCACACATGCATAACCTGATCACCCCCTGACGTCAGTCAAGTTCTATGACGTGGTCAGTCAAAGTCCAAGTATGACGTCTGCAATGATGTCAGATATGACGTCAGTTCATTCTCATATAGCAAGGGTTCTACGTCACCTCTCTCTCTCTGGCCGATCATAGCAGCAGCTAGCTTCACGGCAGTCCATCTCCCCTGAAGCCGTCCTCCGAAGCGTTGTTTTGCCCCACCCACCTCCCCAGTCCGCCACCAACGAGTCTTGACTCCTGATCCCCCACGGGGGGGGGGGATCTCCTAGACCTATTTCTGGTCGCTGAGCACGATGGTGCTGTTGGTTTTTGGATACGGCCCCCAGGAGGCCCAACCCTAACCCTAGCCCTAGCATTCCGGAGATATCACCATTGTGAGTCCCCATTGTGAGCGAAAATTTACTAAGGTGTTTTCGTCACCAAACACATCCTACTAGACCTATTTCTGGTCGCTGAGCACGATGGTGCTGTTGGTTTTTGGATACGCCCCCCAGGAGGCCCAACCCTAACCCTAGCCCTAGCGTTCCGGAGATATCGCCATTCTGAGTCCCCATTGTGAGCGAAAATTTACTAAGGTGTTTTCGTCAGCAAACACATCCTACTAGACCTATTTCTGGTCGCTGAGCACGATGGTGCTGTTGGTTTTTGGATACGCCCCCCAGGAGGCCCAACCCTAACCCTAGCCGTAGCGTTCCGGAGATATCGCCATTCTCAGTCCCCATTGTGAGCGAAAATTTACTAAGGTGTTTTCGTCACCAAACACATCCTACTAGACCTATTTCTGGTCGCTGAGCACGATGGTGCTGTTGGTTTTTGGATACGCCCCCCAGGAGGCCCAACCCTAACCCTAACCCTAGCATTCCGGAGATATCGCCAGTCTGAGTCCCCATTGTGAGCGAAAATTTACTAAGGTGTTTTCGTCACCAAACACATCCTACTAGACCTATTTCTGGTCGCTGAGCACGATGGTGCTGTTGGTTTTTGGATACGCCCCCCAGGAGGCCCAACCCTAACCCTAGCCCTAGCGTTCCGGAGATATCGCCATTCTGAGTCCCCATTGTGAGCGAAAATTTACTAAGGTGTTTTCGTCACCAAACACATCCTACTAGACCTATTTCTGGTCGCTGAGCACGATGGTGCTGTTGGTTTTTGGATACGCCCCCCAGGAGGCCCAACCCTAACCCTAGCCCTAGCATTCCGGAGATATCGCCATTCTGAGTCCCCATTGTGAGCGAAAATTTACTAGGGTGTTTTCGTCACCAAACACATCCTACTAGACCTATTTCTGGTCGCTGAGCACGATGGTGCTGTTGGTTTTTGGATACGCCCCCCAGGAGGCCCAACCCTAACCCTAGCCCTAGCGTTCCGGAGATATCGCCATTCTGAGTCCCCATTGTGAGCGGAAATTTACTAAGGTGTTTTCGTCACCAAACACATCCTACTAGCCTATGCAGACAGTCACCATACAGGGTAAACATAGATATCGATAGGGAAGTATATTGAAAAGTATTTTGATAAGAAAAAAACCGTATTTAAAATATATACCCTCCCTAAAGTCAAAATAAGAAATACAAGTCCCTCCCCAGTGCTCAAAAATTTGTTTGACACCCCTCCCCCGTTTTGCACCATACCTACCCCCCCCCCCCCCACACTCTGATAAATAACGAACAGTCCCTTAAGCGCAAATTATGCTCGAGCGAAATCGCCGGCGCTGACTGCGCCGAGGGGGTCGCCGCAGCTGGGCGTCCTATCGGTGCAGCTGGGCGTAGGGGGCGTGCAGCTTCTCGAACATGTGACTCGGCGGCGTCAACTCGCCGAAATGCCATTTCCTCATTTAACAGTGCTTGTCCCTCATCTAGCAAAGCCTTCTGCAGGCTCACCAGAATGACTTTTGAAATGGAGGGACAATAAAATGTCCCATCTTGTATATAAAAAAATTCCCATCTTGTACTTCTTTAGTTTAATTATTTTTTGTAGGATATATATTTATGTACACACACACACACACGCACATAGTCTCTATCTATCTATGTCTGTCTGTCTGTCTGTCTTCCTTTGGTACTATTACTCTTGAGCTTAGGAGCTGTATAGTGGTTTGTGTTTGGTCCATCATTGTCTTTTATCATGTAAAAGTCACTGTATGCATGAGAAAACCAACCTACAAATATGAATGAAAGAAAGAAAAAAAAAAGATAATACAGTGGAAGCCTCTGGAAAGCTAAACCTGGACAAAGGGCTAAAATTACTAATTGGTTTACTGATCAGTTGTACTTTGTTCGATTGATTTGCAATTAATTCTGGTTTGCGGTGCATAAAAGACAGAGGCTGGCGCCAACCTTGGAGCGTGTGGATACCTTATACTCACTTAGAGGGTGAAGGGGGGGAGAACATCGATACCTTGTTGTGAGACTGGCCCGGGACGAGCGCTGATACTGTCTTCTTCATTTGTTGGGCGTCTGAGGCAGAGTGTATAGAACGATACATTTTCTGTCCGTTTGAAAAGGGAAGTGATGGATGATTTATCCTCTAAAGTGCAGGTGGGTGGTGTGTAACTCTGCCACCACCATTAGTCTGATCTTATGCTTATAGTGGAGTTAATGCTTTATACTGTACTCCACGGGGATGCATTATACAGCCGGGCAGTAAATATAGCTCTTTTTCCAATAATATCGCATATCACTGTATAAATATGTTGCCAACCAATAAACATATTCACCAATAAGCATGGGGTGATTACACAAACTTATCTGGGTAATATACAATTCCATACAAATTAATGTGATTTTATATTAACACCAAACAACACAAGTGTATACATGTTTGTGGTGAAATAATAGTAGAAACTCTTCTACACACAAACACACACATGCATGCACGCACACACACATACATGCACGCACACAAACACACACACACACACATACATGCACACATACTGTACATACATGCACGCACACAAACACACACATACACACGCAGGCACGCACGTACCCACGTACCCACGCACCCACACATACATTATGGGAGTCCTGGCCAAGACAGGCAGCAGAATAATAAACACACATGCAGACAGAAAATACAAAAAGAGACATGAGAGTAAAGATAACTATAGCCAGGTAAATTAAAAACATTAACATGTGTAATTCTCTCCTCTTCTTTTTTTAAGCATTTAGTGAGATTAATTCATTAAGTTTCAAGTCATCCTACAAGTAATTCTGCAACATATTCCAACTTTAATGCAATGATTCAATTTTCTCCACTCTGATCCCATGATCATGTGTGTGTGTGTGTGTGTGTGTGTGGGGGGGGGGGGGGTTGGCACACTGCTTTGGACAGTGTCTTGGGTCAAAGAGCAGCCTGATGATAGAGTGGCTGTTTGTAAAATCTAGTCAGGAAAGTGTGGAGTTGCCAAAACATCACAGTGAAGATAGGAGATGAGAACGTGCTCGGTGAATGGTTTGATCTTGGGGCAAGGTCATAGTCATAATAACTTGGGATACCGAAACATAATGAACAGGAAAATGTGAGGAGAACCATGTAAATGTAAGAGAACAAGAGAGTAGGACCGGAACACAAAACAGCCGTGAGGAGAACCATGTAAATGTAAGAGAACAAGAGAGTAGGACCAGAACACAAAACAGCCGTGAGGAGAACCATGTAAATGTAAGAGAACAAGAGAGTAGGACCAGAACACAAAACAGCCGTGAGGAGAACCATGTAAATGTAAGAGAACAAGAGAGTAGAACTGGAACACAAAACAGCCGTGAGGAGAACCATGTAAATGTAAGAGAACAAGAGAGTAGGACCGGAACACAAAACAGCCGTGAGGAGAACCATGTAAATGTAAGAGAACAAGAGAGTAGGACTGGAACACAAAACAGCCGTGAGGAGAACCATGTAAATGTAAGAGAACAAGAGAGTAGGACCAGAACACAAAACAGCCGTGAGGAGAACCATGTAAATGTAAGAGAACAAGAGAGTAGGACCAGAACACAAAACAGCCGTGAGGAGAACCATGTAAATGTAAGAGAATAAGAGAGTAGGACCAGAACACAAAACAGCCTGGTCTTCTGAAATAAATCTGCTTCCCTTCAGGAAAGGATTAGGTGGAGGAGACGACTAGAGACAGGTAGGACTAGAAACAGACAGGACTACAGACAGGTAGGACTAGAAACAGACAGGACTACAGACAGGTAGGACTAGAAACAGACAGGACTACAGACAGGTAGGACTAGAAACAGACAGGACTAGAAACAGACAGGACTAGAGACAGGCAGGACTAGAAACAGACAGGACAGGTAGGACTAGAAACAGACAGGACTACAGACAAGCAGGACACATGCAGACTGTCGCCTATCACATCCACTCCTGACCAATGATTCACTAGCAAGGACCACACCACAACAATATATCGTTTAGAAGTTGAATGAAGATTGAAATGTGTATGTATTGAGGTGCAGGGGAGGGTGCATGGAGATGTCGTCTGTTGACATCTGTCTGGTCTGGGAGGAGGAACTGAAGACCGGGCAGAGGGAGACTCAGCGTTGGGGGTTCCGTCTCGGCATGAGCTGCCCGGGCGGATTGCTTCTCAGGCGTGTTTACGTCCGAGCTGATTTCAGACCCCCCCCCCCCCCCCCCCCAAGACAGATCCTAGGAATGAGACATGAGAGAGACATGCACCGGATTTGACAGGAAGGAATGAGGATGTTAGGAGGTGAGGGTAGGGATGAGGGATGAAGGGATGAGGGTTGAGAGTAGGGATGAAGGGAAGGGAGGGTGGGTTGAGAGAACTGAGATGATCTGAGACAAACAGGGCAGGACAGGTTCACCAGGTATATGTAACCTACCAGGTAATTGAGGTGTGGTTAGAGGCGTGGTTAGAGAAGTGGTTGAGGCATGGCCCATGCTCCTGAACCTAAGTTAACATACATTAACTTCCATATAGCTTAATTTGTTATACAATATTATACTATAACTTCACTATTACATTAGCCATTAATGTATATCCATGTCTAATGTCATTAATAACCTACCTAAAGGTCTTGTATTTGCTCATATTAATATGTAGCCTCAGGAATCAAACTCAGGACCTCTCTCTCTTTTTGCAGTCAAATAAAATAGATATACTAGCCGTTTCAGAGACACATTTGGACAGTTTAATTTACTTCAGAAATCGATATTGACAGCTTTTCTACTAAATTACAGAAATAGGTTTGGTGGTGGTGTTGCTATCTAAATACTGTGACACACACACACACACACACACACACACACACACACACACACACACACTGTGTGTGACACACACACACACACACTGTGACACACACAAGTGCCTTTTAAACATGAACTCTGGATCATGTCAGGGTAGACAGAGCAGGATATTTTCAGGTTTTGCCTTTCTAAACATGAGGGGTCTCTGTTAAGAAACAACTGGATATGAGCCGTTTTTTCTGCCAGTGGGCGGGGGGTAGGGGGGGGGGGGGCAGCGGCGCGGTAGCATGTATCGAAAACAAGAAATGTGATAGGAAACAGCTTTAGCGAATTTGTAATCAAACCAGGGATTCTGCTAGACATTTTCCCAGATGGCCAGTGCAGCCGGTAATGTTCCAAAATTCCGGTCCTATCGAATATTTACCGGCCACTATGTTTCCTAAATAAACGTTTTGAATCCATTTATTTCTCTATAGTCTATTCTTTATAGCCTCTATAGTCGTAGTCGATCTTATTTATTCCAGTGTTGTCATTAAGATGCCGATTTCGCAGCAAGAATATTTAATTGGTCGGCACGTCGTTCTCGGTAAAGGACGCTTTCGTTATTGAAACAGACAACATGCATGCATGCTCCTACTGTAGCCTATCTATCTGCATTTGCAGAAACTCATGAACCCATATCTTCTGGACATTGCCTTGATGAAAAAACAACGTAGCGTCAGCTAAAAGTAATAAGTGCGACAACTTGAATCTCCAGCAATAGGCTACGTAGGCACCTTAATCTCTCCCACTCACCTGGCACCTGCGCGGCAGCTCTCCTGCACTGGTTCTCGGCTCCCATGTGGCTTTATTTGTGGTAAGCATTTTGATTAATCTTCTCATCATACGAACCAAGCGCGAGCCATTGATTGATTGATTGATTCGCCCGAGTAGGTAAAAAGGCTTTTTACCTCCGCTAAATTGACAGCCTACGTCGGGTCGCTTTTGCTTTTGACGGCGGCAGGCGCGCTTCTGTTTCTTTGCTGCCGTCTTGCTTGCCTGAAGTAGGCTACTTGTCGTTGCATTATCTCGATAAAAAAAAGGACTGGCCTAGCAAGGGATGTCTGTTTTGACATTTCAGTTTCCTCCTGTGTGTTTCCTCACAGCGAGACCAGCGCTGGCCGGCGGGACAGATGCTGCTTGTGTGGCTTTTAAACGGCGCTCTACACTAACGAAAACATCTGCTATATTTTTATTTTTCACCAACACTCAACATACAGGGGGCGGAAAAACTAGTGAACATGAAGTGAAGTGAAGTCAAGTGAGTCACGAAGAGCCACACCCGTATCTGCGGATAATGACCTGCCACTGTTTAACTGCAGCTCCTTTTGCGCTAATCCGGATCTTACACCGGCGAGCGAGGTGAATAAGATACAGACTCGCGGGAGTGCGCGTAGGCCGGCTAATTGTTGTTTAACATGCAGGCCAACCGGCTAGGAGTGGGTTATAATACGGATTCCACTGCATGTTAAGAAGTGGCTACACACACACACACACACACACACACACACACACACACACACACACACTGTGTGACACACACACACACACACACACTGTGACACACACCCACACACACACACTGTGACACACACACACACACACACTGTGACACACACACTTGGGGGTGCGGGGGCTTAATAATTTCAGCATGGTCTGATGTGATCGTGCGACTCAGTGATGTAGTGGAAATTAAAATTATATACTTTTTGACACTAAACTTCTTGGCTGGATTTGGACATTTTGGTTCATGTTCACTATGATGAGCGATATTATATATTTGCAGAATAGAGTTGACTACTTTTGACCAAATGAAATAAATTCGAACCATCGATACCACAGCATCAAACTGTTATGAAGATAATAAGGCTGTTTTGAGGACAAATACATAAATTAACTCCTAACACCCATTTAAATGACGGGTTGAGTAGGAAAAATGTGTAGGAACCCTGTACACATGAGGGCATGCATGGATTGAGAGAAAACTCAACATCTTTCTTTAACTTTAATTAATTGCTTTCCTTATTTCCTATCTTTTCCTTTCCCCTCCACTGCTCATGGGCTGACTCCAGTAAACGACAGCAGCCCTGATAGCCCAGCTCCTACTGGAGGAAACCGAGATAAGGAAGTGCGAGAAAGGGAAGAGAGAGAGAAAGTCTTGACCACAGATGCCTTCTGAGTCCAGACTGGCAGCTTTTTAGTGATCTGGTTACCCAACGTGCCGCCACCACATTAGGAGACACGCTAGAAGCCTCCCCAGAGAGGCTGAAGAGCAGCTCCTCTGTCTCCAGCCTGGCTGAGAGAAGATATCTGTCAGGGACGTCACTGTGTCTGACCGACCCCCCCCCCCCCCCCCCCCCCACACACACACACGCACACGCACACACACACACACACACACACACACATGCACACACACACACACACACACCAGCTTACCTGCCTGGGTTTCCACATGGTCTTAAAAAGTCTAAAATCCAACTTCATTCTCGCATAAAGCCGCTGTAAAAAGCCAGCACCAAACACCTGCTGCCATCCCCCAATGTAGCATCACATTTCCCTTCATATCACTCGTACATTTATTTGTTTTTTGTTAATGTAGACGTGAAATGGGCCTTAAATTACATTCATAATGCTCTTAAAAAGTCTTACATTTTACTTGCTGAAACCTGCAGAAACCCTGACCTGCTTACCCGCGGGTCTTCCAGGAAGTTCCTGGGATCGTTGAGGGTTTCTAGGAGCCCTTGAGGGGGCTCCAGGGGTCCTTGAAGGGGTTCCAGGGCCCCGGGGATCCAGCCTGGCATTGTACAGAATTGCATTGCAGAAACCTGCATGGATACGTAGAACTAGAACTTAGTGTGCGCTTTGTGCGCTCATTTCTAGAGAGGAGGCTCTGGAGATGATGCGCCATGGGTGCACTTCTTTTTTTTTGGTGTGACCAAACTCATGCCAAAATTCGGCACTGCACTCCATCGGGTTCCTGGCAGCGCACACCCCAAGTTTGAAGTTGATCTGATGAATGGTTCTCGAGATAAACCTCTTTTTGTGTTGCCAGTAGGTGGCGATATGACTATGCAGGTGTCCGAATTTTTTTTTTTTAATTAAATCTTGGATTAATCACTAGTATGATGTGATACAGTGATAGTTTGCAGTATCCACCAACCCAGCATGGAAATGACATTGAGACTTTCTCTCCTCCATTACAATGTCATTTCTGTGTATTTATGGTCTGTCTTATTCATCTTCTCTTTCACCTCACAGGTACATTTTACAAGAGAATGAGGATTATGTTCCCTTTCAAAAGCCCTGTTTAACACCATTAAATGGAAATGTCTTCATGACAGAGGCATCCAGCTGCTATCATGTTGACAATCTTTGGTGCATTATTAGTATTATCTGACTATATACAGCTACTATAGAAGTGTGTGATGTCTGTTAGAAACAGAAGCAGAATCAGTCACTTATTATTGTTAATGGACAAGCTGTAAGCTGCAATAGCAGTTCATCCCGCATGCAGTCTCAACCCATCAAGATCCATCAAGATTGATCTGATTGGTAAGAAAACGTCCAACCATCATTATACCAAATCTCTGAGTGGAACGAGTTAGCCATCTTATTCTGATTTATTCTACTGACTTTTCAGTCAATCTTAGAAGATACGACATCCTACTCGTTTACTTTTTTGGGCTGCTGGGGTGTTTATCTCTCTGGCTTGCTGACTTTCTCCAGCCTGCCATGTTAATGATTGATAAAGTGACCTGAACTGACTTGAGGTAGTTAGCCATGCTAAGTAGCTCAGCCCATAGACATCATTACCCTCTGGGTGAATGATGCCATTGTGATCTGTCATGGTATTTTCAATTAGACAAGAAACAGTGAGCACACAGAAATCCATGGCAGCATCATTGGAAAGATTGACTGTTTTGTGTTGCTGTGACCCGTCCTCTGACCCTCGACATGGAAATCAAATCTTTTTCTGGGTCTTTAAATGTGCTTCTCAAATAAATCCTGTCTTCTAATAAAAGAGCCCAGCATGCTATTGATAGTTGTATTGATTGATTTTGTGCTAAATGACGGCACAGCTGAAGAGGCTCATCTACAAACATGCAGTGAATCAAAGATGTTTAAGCACAAATGTAAAGCTATTCAGTCCACTATTGGCCACCATTAGGAGTATATCAACTGAGGCAACAAAGCCATAAGCAATTGTGACTATTGTAACATCTGTAAGTAAGAACTACACAGTCTGTTGTTGGAGTTGTCAGACAAATAATTAAATACTAATAATGAGAATAATAGTATGAATGAATTAAGTAGATTTTTCACAATTTCAAAGATTAGTTAATGATTCAGAAAGTGAATATTGAAGAAATAAGTGTTATTTTTTAATACTTTACTGTCTCTGCTTATTCCTCCTACATGTGTACAGACCAAACGATTAAAGGATGGCTTTACCGGTAATCAGCCCACTTTGTATCATATATAATCTTGGTAATAAGCACATGGGCAGTGTTTTACCTTCTCTCTGTTTACCTCATGGAGGAAAATACTCCTGCTCCTGTCTGCAGAAACTCCGCCCCCACCAGCTGCAAGCCATTAAAGCTCTCAATGCAATTCTCCACAGATGTGGCATACTTAAAAAAATAGAAGTAAACAATAACAGCCGCCCTCGGAGCAGATTCTGCCTCTCCAGCAGAACTTCCACAGCTCCGTTCTGACGCGTTGTGATGTAAAACGCGGTAAACACTGCGCATGTGTTTATATTACCGAGGTTATTAATGAAACAAAGGGGGTTGATTACCAGTAAAGCCATCCTTTAAATATCAGATATCAGCCAGACAGCTTTCCATGTTTGCCTGGATGGGCGTTCCTCCCTGATAACAGCAATAGATCAATTGGCTGGCCATTCGATTTTCTTTTCACATTTTTATTTATTAAATTAATTGTTCAATAATGGTTTTTGTAAACTAACTCGTGATTTCCTTATCATTGGGTGGGTGGGTCAAAGACCTGCTAGAGTCTTGGGTTGAGTATCACTGATTTAGACCATCATTGGAAACTAAGGGTGCTTTCTCACCGGGGACCCGGGAGCGGAACCGAACACACTTGTCCCCAAATTGAAACCAGGTGCCGGGACAGAACACTTGTGAACGCCAACCGTACCGAACCACTTAGACAGCACATGGCCAAGGATACACTCCAGGCGTAGTTGATAACCAAGTGGACTCTGCAAGTGTTCCGTTAATTCCGTTCTCGAGCACGGAAATTTTTTTGTAATGGGAAAGCTGACCAGCGGGGAAGAGGGGAGGGGGGCAATCGTACTTGGGCATGGAATGGAACGAAAGCAATTGTTCCCGGAGTTGTGGCTCTTTTAAGTCCTACTTTTTTTTTTATCACATAATTAATCAATATTTCATTATCATTCTCAAGTTATCAATGTATTACGCCCCAACCCCTCAACTGTCTGAACAACCAATCACAATTTATCTCAGGTTTTGCGCTCTGAGACAAGTGTAAACTATGTCATACTGGGAAAACTAGCTTAGCATGAACTTAAAATGGCTAAAGAACGTAAGAATCACAAATTTGAAGAGGAATATCAAACATTTAAAGAGCACGGGGAACTTGAGTTTCTCTTCGTGTCTATGGGTTTGGGAAAACGCATCTCTGCTTTGTGATAACGTCATTTCACAATTCAAAAGGTCCAATTTGTCAGCGCCATCACGAAACAAAGCACCCAAGGTTCAGTAGCGACTTTCTGAAAGATAGAGAGAGCTAAGGGCTGAAGAGCTGGAGAGACTCCAACACAATTAACCCAACTGCTTTCAGGAGGAAAGGGATGTTTTTGGATTGTGGCCCTTGCAAAGATATATCTAATTTTTTGTCAATGCGGCTCCTGAGTAGGGATGGGGATCACTAATTAATTAATTGATATTGATACCATTTCGAGACTGCTTAACGATCTGTCTTTATCGATACCACTATTGATACTTTTCTATTGGTGGAAAGACGAGATGACAATACATATATATTGTCATATATATATATATATACCGTATATATATATATATATATATATATATATATATATATATATATATATATATCCTAGCAGACAACCAACTGAGAAATGAAGTGACAGAGAACATGAGGCAATTCAATTATTCTTTGTTTATTTTAACAATTCAATTTAATTCAATTCAATTCAATTCAAAAACTTTAGACAATAGATGTATGTTTGTGCACCAGTGATTTAAAATGACATCACTCTCATCTCTCGAGACATAATGTCACGTTATAGCCAGGACCCGCTAGTCTCGATAGCAGTATTGATAAGCTCAGACTTAATATTTTCGGGTTTTGAGAAATTTGTTACCAGGTCCGGGTCCTTCCCGGGTCTCCATCCCCAGGTTGAGTAGCCTACCACTGCTCCAAATGCTTTGATGAGATTTTTCCACCTTGGTAAGAATAAACCTGGGTAGATCTATAGAGGTAGGCCTACTGTACATGCTGAATAAACCTGGGTAGATCTATAGAGGTAGGTAGATCTATAGAGGTAGGCCTACTGTACATGCTGAATAAACCTGAGTAGATCTATAGAGGTAGGGCTACTGTACATGCTGAATAAACCTGAGTAGATCTATAGAGGTAGGCCTACTGTACATGCTGAATAAACCTGAGTAGATCTATAGAGGTAGGCCTACTGTACATGCTAAATAAACCTGAGTAGATCTATAGACGTAGGGCTACTGTACATGCTGAATAAACCTGGGTAGATCTATAGACGTAGGGCTACTGTACATGCTGAATAAACCTGGGTAGATCTATAGAGGTAGGCCTACTGTACATGCTGAATAAACCTGGGTAGATCTATAGAGGTAGGCCTACTGTACATGCTAAATAAACCTGGGTAGATCTATAGAGGTAGGCCTACTGTACATGCTGAATAAACCTGGGTAGATCTATAGAGGTAGGGCTACTGTACATGCTGAATAAACCTGGGTAGATCTATAGACGTAGGGCTACTGTACATGCTGAATAAACCTGGGTAGATCTATAGAGGTAGGCCTACTGTACATGCTGAATAAACCTGGGTAGATCTATAGAGGTAGGCCTACTGTACATGCTAAATAAACCTGGGTAGATCTATAGAGATAGGCCTACTGTACATGCTGAATAAACCTGGGTAGATCTATAGAGGTAGGCCTACTGTACATGCTGAATAAACCTGGGTAGATCTATAGAGGTAGGGCTAATGTACATGCTGAATAAACCTGAGTAGATCTATAGAGGTAGGGCTACTGTATATGCTAAATAGGGCACCAGAGATGGGACCTCTTGAAAAAGTCAATTATCTTCTTTGTCTATTTGCAGCAGTAAAAGCATTTTAGATGTGTCTATTTTCCTCTTGTATTTGATGCAGCGCTCCTGGTGGACACCAGCTTATTACCCCTGATTTATTAGCTTTTGTGAAGGCCATTATGACATGCTGCTCTATAAATAACAAAGCAGAGATCCATAGGCAGGTTCACATGGGCTCGCTCAGTGTATGTAGCCCAGACAAAAGAGCACAGAAGCAGCACGGCCATTAGGGGGCTGAGAGAGTTTTCCCTCCTGCCATCAGGACTCCACTATAATTACACATTAATTGGGGGCTCTATTAAGGACCTGTATTGTGTGTCTGAGTATGTGTCTGTGTAAGTGTGTGTATGTGCTTGCGCGTGTGTGTGTGTGTGTGTGTGTGTGTGTGTGTATGTGTTTTCAAGCACACATACATTTATGTGTGTGTATGTGTGTGTGTATCTGCGTGTGTGTGTGTGTGTGTGTGTTTGAGGCGATTTGTCCCATGCGAGCTGCAGCAATAATGTATTTCGGCATGTTTGTTCCTGTGTGTGTGTGTGTGTGCGTGTGTGTGTGTGTGCGTGTGTGTGTGTGTGTGTGTGTGTGCGTACCATATTTCCGCAAATAGGGCTTTTATTTAGGCAGGGTTATATTAGAGACAAGCCTTTATTTCTTAAAATGACTGTAATCCCTTCATTAGAGCGCACACAATTTCCGTAATCTGCAGTTTATTCCAGGCACTTCCGTCTCAGAATGATGCGTTTTGTTGTTGTTTTTTCTGTATGTGCGCATCCACAAAGAATCACATCACATCACATCACATCACATCACATCACATCACATCACAGAGAATCACATCAAGAGTCTTAACGAGTCTTAATGACCCATACCAGTTGGTGGGGCGGAGTTTCTGGCAAAGGAACGGGGATTTCTCAGTGCAGAAAAGATGAAGAGAAGGTAGCCACTGCTCATCTGCATACTGCCCACATTATAATGATCCAACATCTGTTGAAAATTGGCAGTATTTGTACTTAGTTACTATCTTTATTACACAATGGTTTTCCATTATCATACTAAATAGCCTAATATGTCATCCTGTCTTGCGGTACTTCAGATGACGAATAGTCACCAAAAACCTGAGCACGAATAGTCCTGATTTTTCATCCGGATGCCTTGATAGGAATTACTTTATTGTGGGGAAATGGAATTATTTTGTGGTACTGTCGGCTACTACCTCATCCAATGGCATCTTGTATCCCTTTGAAGGAAAGGGAGCTTCAGATACAGGAAAATGAGAAAATTGCAGTACTTTTCTGTCATTTCGCCCATGAGTCAAATTAGATCAAGGGTGTTGCATCTGCCTTGTGTAACACAATGAGGTGCATTTGGTTTGGGAATAGTGGATACACCTCTACAGAAGATCAAAAAGATTTGCCAATAAAGCTGTTTGTGTATTCCCTTGTCATTTGTCAAGACATATCAATATTTCTGGTGAAATTACAGCAGGGTAAAGCAAACACTGGGGACAGGATTGAAAGATCAGAGATATACTGTAGTAGACATAGTTTATTCTGTTTTACACTATTTTCATGTGTTTTGTACGCCTGCTGTTGCGAACTGGCTGTTGCAAAATGCATGAATCATCATATCACGTCACACCTCTCTGCATTATTGTAATCACATTTAATGAAAAATAATCTGAAAATAAAATGCATAAAATAATCTGCATGTTTCACCTGATTAATTATTAATTAACATATTAAGGTCATTATTTCCATGCCATTTCTGCAGTGGTGGTCCCGTGCTGTGCCAGTGTGATGTATACATGGGCCGTGACGGTGAGCAGACATATGGAATAATTAGCTTATTATGCTCCAGAGGGAGGGGGGGTTGGGGGGGGTGGGCTGTTGGATGTTGGACAATTAAATCTCCATGCCAACTAATTGATGTATTTTTCCCTCCAAAGGGAAAGGACCTCACTGGACTCATTTACATGTCATATGTGACACGAGCTGCTACAGTGTAGCCAGCCTGTAGCTACAGTGTAGCCAGCCTGTAGCTGCAGTGTAGCCAGCCTGTAGCTACAGTGTAGCCAGCCTGTAGCTACAGTGTAGCCAGCCTGTAGCTACAGTGTAGCCAGCCTGTAGCTGCTACAGTGTAGCCAGCCTGTAGCTACAGTGTAGCCAGCCTGTAGCTGCTACAGTGTAGCAGCTACAGGCTGGCTGTGACTCATGACTCAAGGGACAAATATTAACAAAAGCTACTTTTTCCATTTGAAAGTTATTAGATGATGAAGAATGTGGAGCACAGTTGATTGCACTATTATTAACAAATAGCCTATAATGTAAACAAACATTTTTTCGCTGCCATCTTGCGCTGGTGATCTCATTTGGGACTAGACTCTGTGCAGTAGTGATCGTGGGATGGAACCGCAGATCAACTTTTTACCATGCCTTCCGACTTTACAGTAAACAATACAAACGTTTCTTTTTGGCTCTAGCTCTGAAAATATGTCACAATTTTTTACTCGTCAAAAGTTACCATTATTCCCACTGAGGTCAGTTGAGGTCAAAATGGCGCCTGTGTGGATCAATTAGATTTTCGTTGTCGGAGATTGAGGAACCGGGACCAGCCCCTCATCTCAGCTGTGAACAGCCAGAATCCGAGCTGCTCAGCTGGGCAACGTAACGTTGCCATACAGGTGAGCTGTGCAGTTCTGTGATGATTAGCTAGCATCTCCGTAGCATTTTGTTATGATTTAATTCCTTCTGGAAGATAAACAGATTCAATCTAACAATCCCCTGCCATAGTTTGAATCTAAAGTGAAGCTCCATGTCGCTACTGCAGAACAGTGCCTCTGGACCTAACATTACCGGTTACAATCACCACATTTCAATAGAAAGCCATCTCAGCACAATAATCTTCACAAACGAGGACCACTTTTATGACTTTTGAAACGTAAATGCATTTTTTAAGCGTGATTTTTAGAAAATGCTTCAAAAGGCATAAAAGTGATTCACGTTTGTGAAGATTATCGTGCTGAAATCAAAGGCCACAGTTTCAACTTTTGTTAAACACAGACCTTATTTTATGTATTTAAGTTAAATCCCCATTCTAAAACCCCATTGACTTTTCCCCGTAGGACCCAGGAAGTCCGGGACTTCCGACTTCCATGCTACAACTCATTCCTGCAGTGCTCTATATTGGCTGGTGATCAAAAAAGTTAATTTCAAGCCCTGGTACCCAGGGTGTTCAAATTGACAGTTAAAAAGCGACACCAAGGGACATGACCGGGAAGGAATTTAACGTTGAAAAATAAGCTATGTTCAGCAAAGACCCTGGAAAGGCCACTAAACGTTAAAGGACTAAAGCAAGGATTACTTCTAAAGGATCACTGAACCTTTATATCCAGGTTCAGTCTCTCAATAAATTTATGTTTTCTTTAAAAAATAAATAAATCAGTAAATTTAATTTGTAAATCTGAAACCATGTTTTCAAAGTGCTGTTTTTGTTATTTAATAAATTAAATTCAGAATGAATGTTTACAAACATGTTTTAGCCTACATGTTTCTGCTTTGATTCTTTCATAATGAATCAATAAATAGGTCAATAGAATAGTATGCATATTTATTATATTTCTTCAAATTTTTCAACTGGCAGAGGTAGCTACTTTTGTACGGCGGGACGTTTTACTGGATGCTGTTTTTACCATAGACAGACAGGTTTCACGTCTCCTTGGGGGCCAAAATGGCAGAGGCGTACCTCTGCTGCTGCGTGCTGATGCTGCAATGGAGTGAATTATTATGTGTCACTTCTTATCAATGTACATTCTTTGAGTAGATCATGTGTCTCCGTGTCCTCTGCATACACACATCACACACCTCTGACATTGACCTCTGAATGCGTCCAAACTAAGCTGCTAGTCTTCAAAGCGTTACTTTGACGAGGTCCATGAAGCAGTAAGGAGCAACCTACAACAATGAATACCGTAAATTCCGGACTATAAGCCGCACCTTTTTTCCCGTTTTTTGGCCTTTTTTGGCCCCTGCGGCTTATATAACGGTGCGGCTTATCTATGGATTTTTTCCAAAAAAAAAAAAAAAAAAAAAAATCTTTTTTAGCACTCTTTCTAACTATAAATCCTATATAACTATAATAAGTTTTAATTTCCTCTCTTGCCCTCTTTTCACCACACTGTATGACACTGTATGACACTGTGTGCACTGTAAAAAACAACACAGGTGGTGTTGTGTTATGTTGTTTTGTTGAAATGTTAATAAATGGGAGCTTCCTCTACAATCCCCTCTGTGCATGAACCCTTACATATGGTAATTAAACATTAAAACACAAAAAAAAAAAAAAAAAAAAAAAAAAAAAACATTAAAACACCCGCGGCTTATAGTCCGGTGCGGCTTATATAAGAAAAAAATAGTCAACTTTGAAGGTGCGGCTTATACACCGGTGCGGCTTATAGTCCGGAATTTACAGTACTTCTTCTCAAGGCCATTAGGCACGAGTCGCTGCTATCATCATTTGCATTCACAGTCAAATATGTTGCTCAGTGGCATCATGGTCGCAGCGATGCTCCATCTTAGCCAGGTGATAGCAGGCTGGACGTGCTCATGAATAGAGAGCCAAAGTTACGCCCCTCTTCTTCAGATATATTTAGAATCAGAAGAGAACATAGAACATTATTTTCACTCAGACCAAAACAAAATAAATAAGAAAAATCTATTATTATTATTATTATTATTATTATTATATTTGGTCAGAGTGAAATGTTATATCTCCCCTGATTCTAAATATCTATGTCTATGGAAAAATAAATGGCTGATGAAATTCCTTGGTTTGTATGCCTAACGCTGAAGAGGGCGTGAGTTTGGCACTCTATTGCAGGGCTGGCTGATATGGCAGGCAGTTAGGTTCACTATAATGATAATGTGTCACAATACACATGTATAACACAGCAAATCCCCATCTCCCTGTTCTCTTTCTGTTTATAAGAGTGATGCTTAAATTAGTCGTCCTTGTTATTTAAAAATGCTAATAGTAGCCTATGTTGTTATTTAAAAATGCTAATAGTAGCCTATGTTGTTGACAGTTTTTCAAAAACGAAAGCACTGTCAAGATATATTTATTTATGGACATCCGGAAAGTGATTATGGTCAACGGTTAATGTGGCTTCATAAAATCCACAACCACCCTCAAAGCAAATGGGAAGGCAGGTGTCAAATGAGAAGCTGTCCCACCTGTACAGTCAAATTCAATTTTTTTTTTCTTTCAAAAAGCACTTTGGACTTATATAATTTCTGCCTTAGCTGTGTATTTCATTGTGATATTTCATCCAATTACCCCCAACGTGTTTCTCCTCTCCATGTCAAATCAATGATGATTATGCCAATATTCTCTACCAGCCCTTTAGGTAACACTCCAAAAAAGTAGAATTAACTCCAGGTCTCCTTCAAGACTCCGACCAAAACAAGGAGTGTAATAAAAAGAGGACATGAGAAAACAGGTTTGAAAGCTCTGCTCGCCTCTCTGTGGAAAGCTGAGGTAAGACTGCCCTCTGCTGTAGCCAAGCTGGCCGCCTGGCAGTGACCAGCAAGTCATCAGTCACCATCTGGATTCAGATATGGAAATAACGCTTTACTTTTTTACTTTTAGCGGTAGGCATATGGGTTTGAGCCATCCTTTTTAAATGCCGATGCAGACACAAGAGACGATATTTTGTGTTGATCTTCTTTATTTATTTGTATCATTTGCATGCCAACATATTCTAACTATTCATTGTTTCTCCAGAGTATAAGGAGGTTAGAGTGCAGCATTTAAAACATTGGGACACTCCTAACTCTGCTGCACCTGTTCAATGACAGGAAAACTCTGGGATACATGAATGAAGAAATCATTTCTAAAAACAAAACAATTTGAAAATAATTTATTTCAGACTGTTTCTCTGTAGCTGTGGTCAGAGAGGAACCTCCCTCATATCACAATTGATGATTTCTGAATTTCTGATATTTAATAAAAGACCAATGTCGGCAAACTCATATCGGTCTAACCATATAAGCATCTGGTGAGATCTGTTCATCAATTCTTTTCACAACTTAGGAGAAATATAATTCACCTCAGCTCATGTTTTGATGGTTCAGTGGATTGATTTCAGGAAACATGGTCCAGCACACTGAAGACATGCTGTTTTTATGACAAACATTGCTACATTTGAATCTGGGTATTAATGTGAACATCAAATTAGGATAATTGATTTGGAAGAAAGCATCTAATTTCATGGGGAGTGGGGGGGCGGGGACTGAGGCACATTAAAAAATCCATAAGGGGAAGATGCTTTCAAAAAATAATGAAATGAAAAGTTTCTCCATCCATACCAAAAATGTACTAAAGGGCTGTCTACTGACACACTATAATGGAGATAACAAATAAACATCAAAGATAGATTGTCTATACAAAATATAAGGTGCATAGACAGTACTGTAGCTCTCAAACCAAAATATGATTTATTGTTGCATACGGGTGAATTTGAGTTATTAGTTTCAGCCAAACTAGAGTTCAACTAGAGACAAAAGCAGCCAGCGCAAACAGTGGTGTGGTCAATGATTTGGACGTATGGGGGGGTCAGTTACGCTGTAACATATACAGATTATGATTTGAATGTATGGGGGTCAGTTACGCTGTAACATCTACAGATTATGATTTGAAGGTATGGGGGTCAGTTACGCTGTAACATCTACAGATTATGATTTGAAGGTATGGGGGTCAGTTACGCTGTAACATCTACAGATTATGATTTGAATGTATGGGGGGTCAGTTACACTGTAACATCTACAGATTATGATTTGAAGGTATATGGGGGTCAGTTACGCTGTAACATCTACAGATTATGATTTGAATGTATGGGGGGTCAGTTACACTGTAACATCTACAGATTATGATTTGAAGGCATGGGGGTCAGTTACACTGTAACATCTACAGATTATGATTTGAAGGCATGGGGGTCAGTTACGCTGTAACATCTACAGATTATGATTTGAAGGTATGGGGGTCAGTTACGCTGTAACATCTACAGATTATGATTTGAAGGTATGGGGGTCAGTTACGCTGTAACATCTACAGATTATGATTTGAAGGTATATGGGGGTCAGTTACGCTGTAACATCTACAGATTATGATTTGAAGGTATGGGGGTCAGTTACGCTGTAACATCTACAGATTATGATTTGAATGTATGGGGGGTCAGTTACACTGTAACATCTACAGATTATGATTTGAAGGTATATGGGGGTCAGTTACGCTGTAACATCTACAGATTATGATTTGAATGTATGGGGGGTCAGTTACACTGTAACATCTACAGATTATGATTTGAAGGCATGGGGGTCAGTTACACTGTAACATCTACAGATTATGATTTGAAGGCATGGGGGTCAGTTACGCTGTAACATCTACAGATTATGATTTGAAGGTATGGGGGTCAGTTACGCTGTAACATCTACAGATTATGATTTGAAGGTATGGGGGTCAGTTACACTGTAACATCTACAGATTATGATTTGAATGTATGGGGGTCAGTTACGCTGTAACATCTACAGATTATGATTTGAAGGTATGGGGGTCAGTTACGCTGTAACATCTACAGATTATGATTTGAAGGTATGGGGGTCAGTTACGCTGTAACATCTACAGATTATGATTTGAAGGTATATGGGGGTCAGTTACGCTGTAACATCTACAGATTATGATTTGAAGGTATGGGGGTCAGTTACGCTGTAACATCTACAGATTATGATTTGAAGGTATGGGGGTCAGTTACACTGTAACATCTACAGATTATGATTTGAAGGTATGGGGGGTCAGTTACGCTGTAACATCTACAGATTATGATTTGAAGGTATGGGGGTCAGTTACGCTGTAACATCTAAAGATTATGATTTGAAGGTATGGGGGTCAGTTACGCAGACCAAAACCATTCAAACAATAAAGGACAATGGAAGCTAAAAGCAGATTAAGAAGCTTAGTGATCACTGCTCGGAAGCCCATGAGTGTCGGTGTGAATTATGATGATTACATAGCGTTAAATCAGCAGGGACGTCACAGTAGGTGAAGGGGCAGCATCAATTCATCCTACAGGAAAACTATGATGGATTAATATAAATGTATAGAAAACAAATCAATTCGATATTCAACAGTTCTATGATTTCAGTCATTTAAGAATAGGATCTAAACGACTAGTTCCATAGGCAGAAAATAGATTTTCTGATGGCTATAAGCAGCACAGGGCACAAAGCCACTGTGCTGTCTGCCTTCTCTTTGTTTGGTCATGTAGAGGAGCAGCAGGCCTTCCTCCCAAACAAGAGCTTTGATTTCCCTCATTAGCTGGACTCAATGAGGCTGTGCTGTCCTGCATTGTCTGGCTGAGATCTGGGTCAAACACTAAGGTCACTGTGTGAAGAGCCTGATGTTTGATACTAGACGACTGGCTGGAGATTACCATCAAACACTTGTGGCTGATCTTGAGCTAAATGTGACAATGACTTTCTGATTAAATGTTAGTCATCCTACTGTTCCTCTGCTAGTCTTCTACTCCTCCTTCTCTTCCTTATCAAGCGCACAACCCAATCGCCAGAATAAAACGTTGACATTTTACGTGTCTGCAAACCAAGGGTGTAGAATGCCAAAGAAAATTTGAAACAATACGGCAACAACACACGTTTCTTAAACATCACATTTTGTGTTTCTGCAAACCTACAATGTAAATTTCAATCAAAACAGCGGTTAATTTGACAACTCTTCTGCCTTCCCAATGACGCAAATAAAACAAGAACATGTTTGTTTATGTTTAGGAAAGTAAACCAGTTTGGTTCAGATTAGGATTATGGTTTGGGTTAGGTTTAAATAAGAAAAACATTAAATGTGACATGGTTTGGAAATGCTGTGACTGGTTTGAATCTGAACCACCAGTGGTTCGGACCAATCAGCATCCTTATGAGGCAGCTACGGGCGAGCGTGTGTGATGCAAGTGAGCCCCTGATGATAGACAGATGGTTCATCCAATCACCTGCCAGGTCTTTTCTGAACATGCCTTCCCTTTGAAACGGTTTCCCGAGCGAGTTCCCAGACGCTAGCGTCACGTTAGCATTATTAGGGAGATGTTCTCATCTGAAGCGAGGGCATCAGCGCACACAAAACACATCTGACTTCTAGTGTCGCTCTATTATTGTTGGTCAAGATATTAGGGCTCGATGAGGTCAAGGAAGGGACATTAAATATAGTCCAGGAGAGTTCAAGAGATCTTCATTAGAAGGTTTAGGCTGAAGGCTCTTATCAGAATGAAGGAGCAAAGCATTGATGTCAGCAGCTCAGATGACTGAAGACATTTCTTTCAGTGGATCAAAGGAGATGGTGCTACTTTCCCACAAGGTCAATATTTTGTATGTCCTCGTGACGGGAATTTGTGATTAAAATGCTATTCCATGAGTTTAGCTATTATATATATCTATATATATATCAAACCTGGCGCTCTGTGGTGGGATCAGTCTTGCACTGAAGGTGCTCCTGTGTTCAACCAGCTCGTTACGGAGTGGGTGGGAGATGTTGTCCAGGATGGAACGTATAACTTGGACAACATCCTCCTCTCTGACACTGCTGTCAGAGAGCTCAGCTCCAGGCAGCCCCACATGTCCCTGGCCTTGCGAATCAGTTTGTTGAGTCTGTTGGCATCCGCTGCCCTCAGCCTGCTGCCCTCAGCCTGCTGCCCTCAGCCTGCTGCCCCAATTTTTGAAACATTCTGTACAACATTGCCACTTAAAATCGTTCATGTCCATCAACAACCAACAAGCAATAGAGATGACAAAACCCCAGTAGGGAACACATAGACCTAAAACAACATGGCGTCATGAGAAGAAACGTCCAGCCAGAAGCTGTCTTTGTTGTTTCCAGGTTGTGTCATGAACACAGTGTGTTTGGTTTATTCCATTAGGGACAATTGTTTAGGACATGATTTGGTTCCTTTGAATCCAGTCTCTTCTGTGTCTGTGTGCTTTCTTCTCCTTCATGATTGGCTGAGTGCTGTGTGGAGAGAGACAGCGCCCCCCGCTGATCTACTCCATTAATGAGCTGGAAATGCCTCCTAGCCTTTTCATCTGATTAAATACAATTGACTGGATTTTTACATTTTATAATAAAGTGACTCTGCAGGGCTGAGATGACATTGTGACATGGTTGGGAAGTTCGTGTGTGTGTGTGTGTGTGTGTGTGTGTGTGTGTGTGTGTGTGTGTGTGTGTGTGTGTGTGTGTGTGTGTGTGTGTGTGTGTGTGTGTGTGTGTGTGTGTGTGTGTGTGTGTGTGTGTGTGTGTGCGTGTACATCTTAGGAGCTGAAAGTGTGAAAGGGCTTGAGGTTGCTGGTGTTCTGAAGCAGAAAACAGTTTGTCACAGTAGTGACACTACCTGCCACAGCCTTGTGAATGGCAAATGAGGCTCACTGGCAGTAGTCAAACTTTCTTTTCAATTTCCCAAGATATTATATTATATTATATTATATTCCCAGAATATAATATGTTATATTATATTATATATTATAAAACGGCTCTCTCAAATCAAGCAATCTGATTGGTTCACAGCCATTGTATAAATCCAATAACCCACTCCAATAACCCATGGCCATGGGTTATGGCCATGGGTTATTGGTTGCCATGGCAACTCTCTTACTAAAAGCCTTTGGTTACCTCAAAAAAAAACAAATGGCGGAGACAGCTGTCAGATCCTTGTGAATCGATCTTCGCTTATAACTTTACTAATACTTCGCAGAAAATTATGTTTTGTACAAGAATAGATGCGGGCTAATGTCTTCTTTGCAAAAAAAAGGCTGTTAACCCCGCATTTAACCCCGCATTTATGCAATTATTATGTTATTAATGTTAATATTATGTATTATATTATTATTAGCCCAATATTATATTCCTATATATAGAATATAATATGTTATATTATTTTACCAGGCGAGGCCTATTGGCATGCGCAGTGCACAATTGCTCAACTTCGGCCTCGCCCGCAGCTCGGCTGCCGCGTGGCCTCGCTCGAGTGACCATCCCTGATCAGTGATCACATCATGGAGTGCTCGAGTGACGTCACTCAGCGCACAATTGCTCAACTTCACATGTCATAGACATTGTGACATCATCAGTGACATCACAATTGCTCGAGTTACATCACTGATGATGTTATAGATATTGTGACATCATCAGTGACATCACAATTGCTCAAGTGACATCACTGATGACACCACTTCCGGGACAAAAATCGCAGAGACAGACGAGTCTTGAGCCGTTTCACCGGGCGTAAACCAAGGAGACGGAAACAGTCTACCGGAAACATGTGCACCAAAAAAAGATGTGATATTGTGAATCCACAAAGAACTTCTTCGAAAACTTTGTTTGGTACGTCCATTTTTTGGAAACAGCCGAGAGGTGTAATTCTAGGATAATGGAAACCAAGCTCTCTGTGATTCGAGGTTAGAGACAGACAGAACTCCCACTTACTCCCTTCTTGCATCATCAGTGACATCATAATTCCTCAAGTGACATCACTGATGACATCACTTCCAGGACAAAAATTTAAACAAACAAACAGAGCCCACTTACTCCCTTTTATATATGACGATGATGATTATATTATATTGTATTGTATTATATTATATTATATATATTTGTAGGGAAGTTCTTTTGTGCTGGATTATTTAGATCAGAACTCACCATAGATGACCGATTAGAACCACGGAACCACATTCAAGCTTTATTGTCATAACCACCCAATGTAGACTTACTGTAGCAAGTTAAGTTAAGTTACTGTAACTTAACTTAGACTCACCACCATCTGTAAGATCTCATCCTTGTTTATTTTAAAACATGTTTTAATCGCTTTCATCGAGAAGTACTACTACACTTTCCACAATTCGACAATGTAATATGGAGGTATTTGATTGCTGGAGCACGCTGTATGGTCTTCTGATGGATCTCGCTGTATGGTCTGCTGTATGGTCTTCTGATGGAGCTCGCTGTATGGTCTTCTGATGGAGCACGCTGTATGGTCTTCTGATGGAGCTCGCTGTATGGTCTTCTGATGGAGCTCGCTGTATGGTCTTCTGATGGAGCTCTCTGTATGGTCTTCTGATGGAGCACGCTGTATGGTCTTCTGATGGAGCTCGCTGTATGGTCTTCTGATGGAGCACGCTGTATGGTCTTCTGATGGAGCTCGCTGTATGGTCTTCTGATGGAGCACGCTGTATGGTCTTCTGATGGAGCACGCTGTATGGTCTTCTGATGGAGCACGCTGTATGGTCTTCTGATGGAGCTCGCTGTATGGTCTTCTGATGGAGCACGCTGTATGGTCTTCTGATGGAGCACGCTGTATGGTCTTCTGATGGAGCTCGCTGTATGGTCTTCTGATGGAGCACGCTGTATGGTCTTCTGATGGAGCACGCTGTATGGTCTTCTGATGGAGCACGCTGAGCCCTGCTCTCGTATCACTGCAGTAGTGAAATCTCTCTGGCTACTATGAACGTAGGTCATCACTTGCTCAGTAAAGGGCTCAAACCACCACTGAGTGACTGAATGTGTGATGTGATGTGTGATGTGATGTGATGTGATGTGATGTGATGTGATGTGATGTGATGTGATGTGATACGTTATGTTACCCATTACCAAAATGGACGTAAATGCCGGAATGGATTATGGGATAACTACTGTCTTCACTCTTATGATATCATATGTACACAGTCTTATAGCAGCACTTTTTTCCATTTTTCAATGTTTTTTCAACTCTGAATCAAATGTTTTATGGTCACGATTGGCTTGGTTCTAGGCTTCAAAGTCTTTAGATAAGGATTTTTCAAAACGGGAAAAATGAAAGGAGGAAATAGAACTCTACCGGAACCCAAGGTGATTACGTGAGTGTTGAGCTCTATGTCCCACTATGTATTTTGTATTCATTTACAGGAAGTGGATATTATTTGTGTTTGCGCTGGATTGTGACCATTAACAGATATGCTGGTTTCCAAGTCCATGATCAATTCTCCAGGGTGCATACAGTACATGCAGTACATGCAGTACATACAGTACATACAGTACATACAGTACATACAGTACATACAGTACATGCAGTACATGCAGTACATACAGTACATACAGTACATACAGTACATGCAGTACATACAGTACATGCAGTACATACAGTACATGCAGTACATACAGTACATACAGTACATACAGTACATGCAGTACATGCAGTACATGCAGTACATACAGTACATACAGTACATACAGTACATACAGTACATGCAGTACATACAGTACATACAGTACATGCAGTACATGCAGTACATGCAGTACATGCAGTACATGCAGTACATACAGTACATACAGTACATACAGTACATGCAGTACATGCAGTACATACAGTACATGCAGTACATGCAGTACATACAGTACATACAGTACATGCAGTACATACAGTACATGCAGTACATACAGTACATACAGTACATACTGTACATACAGTACATGCAGTACATGCAGTACATGCAGTACATACAGTACATACAGTACATACAGTACATGCAGTACATGCAGTACATACAGTACATACAGTACATGCAGTACATGCAGTACATGCAGTACATGCAGTACATGCAGTACATGCAGTACATGCAGTACATACAGTACATGCAGTACATACAGTACATGCAGTACATGCAGTACATGCAGTACATGCAGTACATACAGTACATGCAGTACATGCAGTACATACAGTACATACAGTACATACAAAGACTGGGGTTTCCCTATGTAGCGCGACATAGGCATATGCATCTTCTTCAATATGTGCCCCATGGGAATAGTGATGATATGAAAAGCTTGGAAGGAACAATATCAAAACACAGCAGCAGGTGTTGGAAGTCCATGCCCTCTTGCCGAAAGCTCAGCATAAGAAAACGGCCCTAAGTTCAGTGTCACATTGTCCACTCCTGTGTTTTAGGCTGCCTTCCTTTATCTGGTGGAGTGGAGACATGGAGGACAGAAGACAACTTTGTTCTGTCTTTCTAGAGGAGGAGGAGGATTTCACTTTAGCCAACCATCGCTCAAACAGCACCGTGCAGATCTGTGCACTTTGAGAAGAAGGTCTCTCTTCATCAACATCAAAACCATTTGAGCAGAAAAACGGCCGTGTCCAAATGATGTTTACATTGTGCTCTGATGTGCCTACTTAGTGATCCGTCTAGCAGCCTGCAGAGCTTCATGACCCCGGCCCGCGCTGCTCCAGCCCAATAACATTATGTGACATTTACAGAAGGCTTAGAAAGCAGAGGCTTAAACACAGACATTTTCAAAGGTCAGCCATTTCTCAGTTTAGAGGGAATACAGCTCAGTGAAGGAAAGAAGAGTGTTTTCACCAGCTAACCATGTACTCACCTCAGTGTATACCATGTACTTACCATGTACTCACCTCAGTGTATACCATGTACTTACCATGTACTCACCTCAGTGTATACCATGTACTTACCATGTACTCACCTCAGTGACAGGACTTTGATTTATCTGAGAAACAATTTCTAAGATGCTGTGATAAGGCGTTACATACAGTATTACATACAGGCGTTACATACAGTATTACATACAGTACATACAGGCGTTACATACAGTATTACATACAGTACATACAGGCGTTACATACAGTATTACATACAGTACATACAGGCGTTACATACAGTATTACATACAGTACATACAGGCGTTACATACAGTATTACATACAGTACATACAGGCATTACATACAGTATTACATACAGTACATACAGGCGTTACATACAGTATTACACAATGCACTCCGTGGTTAATACTCCTCGCATAAGCGAGGGGGAGGGGGAGTGTGTGTGTGTGTGTGTGTGTGTGTGTGTGTGTGTGTGTGTGTGTGTGTGTGTGTGCATGCATGCATGCGCGCATGCTTATTTATTTATTTTCAGCTGACAATTACGTAGTAAGTAGTGTTTCCCTTTACTGAGCTCACACATAAACGCACATAAAGATTTTGTGATTTGCAGTAGATTCAGAGTTAAAAAGACTTCATCTCAACAGCATGTTCATACTAGTCAAGTGAAAGTCCAACTTGAACTGCTCAGAAGCTTCTTTAATCAATCCCAGAGCTTATAGGTTTGGGCAGTTATGGCAATCAATTATTTTGAGTTTTGAATTGTGAGATAGAAGATAGAAGGTTAGAAAATACTGTAGATGCAAAAGAAATTAAATAATACATTTTGGATTTCTTTGGCGAGTTTGGGATATAGTCCATTAAATTATAATTATGTAGATTGATAGTTTTTTCTGCCTTTTTTATGATTTTGGTCATGATTATTCAATGTCTTCATGTATATGATTTTGATCTTAAAATAAAATGTGTAAAAAAAATCCAATGGGAACTAACCGGGGACTCATAGCTTATTTTATAATAATAATAATAATAATAATAATAATAATAATAATAATAATAATAATAATAATAATACAATTATAGAAATAACAACATAACATTGTACAAAAAAAAAAATGAACAGACAGAAGAAGAAAATTTGGTTTAATACATTTATTTATAATTGGATATTATAAAATAAACCTCACAAAGTGAATACTGTTTCTTTATCACGAGGAAGAAGTCTTGCTATGTGCCTAACAGTAGGTGGCTGACACCTACTGGAACAATTTGGTGTCCCCATTACACTTAACTCTGGAAATGGCTTCTACACCCTGTTTCAAATAGTTCTTTATAAATTAGAATATAATGCAACTTAATCCCCATCCCCGAACCCACAACCTCTTTACATCAAGATCATCGTCTGTGACAGACTTTTTCCACCCCTCTGTAACAGACTACACTACTGTAACAGACTACTCTACATAACAGACTACTCTACTGTAACAGACTACTCTACTGTAACAGACTACTCTACATAACAGACTACTCTACATAACAGACAACTCTACATAACAGACTACTCTACATAACAGACTACCCTACTGTAACAGACTACTCTACTGTAACAGACTACTCTACATAACAGACTACTCTACTGTAACAGACTACTCTACATAACAGACTACTCTACATAACAGACTACTCTACATAACAGACTACTCTACTGTAACAGACTACTCTACATAACAGACTACTCTACTGTAACAGACTACTCTACTGTAACAGACTACTCTACATAACAGACTACTCTACATAACAGACTACTCTACTGTAACAGACTACTCTACTGTAACAGACTACTCTACATAACAGACTACTCTACTGTAACAGACTACTCTACTGTAACAGACTACTCTACTGTAACAGACTACTCTACATAACAGACTACTCTACATAACAGACTACTCTACATAACAGACTACCCTACTGTAACAGACTACTCTACATAACAGACTACTCTACATAACAGACTACTCTACTGTAACAGACTACTCTACATAACAGACTACTCTACATAACAGACTACTCTACATAACAGACTACTCTACTGTAACAGACTACTCTACTGTAACAGACTACTCTACTGTAACAGACTACTCTACATAACAGACTACTCTACTGTAACAGACTACTCTACATAACAGACTATTCTACTGTAACAGACTACTCTACATAACAGACTACTCTACTGTAACAGACTACTCTACATAACAGACTACTCTACTGTAACAGACTACTCTACATAACAGACTACTCTACTGTAACAGACTACTCTACATAACAGACTACTCTACTGTAACAGACTACTCTACTGTAACAGACTACTCTACTGTAACAGACTACTCTACTACTCTACATAACAGACTACTCTACATAACAGACTACTCTACATAACAGACTACTCTACATAACAGACTACTCTACTGTAACAGACTACTCTACTGTAACAGACTACTCTACATAACAGACTACTCTACATAACAGACTACTCTACTGTAACAGACTACTCTACTGTAACAGACTACTCTACTGTAACAGACTACTCTACATAACAGACTACTCTACTGTAACAGACTACTCTACATAACAGACTACTCTACTGTAACAGACTACTCTACATAACAGACTACTCTACTGTAACAGACTACTCTACATAACAGACTACTCTACTGTAACAGACTACTCTACATAACAGACTACTCTACTGTAACAGACTACTCTACTGTAACAGACTACTCTACTGTAACAGACTACTCTACATAACAGACTACTCTACTGTAACAGACTACTCTACTGTAACAGACTACTCTACATAACAGACTACTCTACATAACAGACTACTCTACTGTAACAGACTACTCTACATAACAGACTACTCTACTGTAACAGACTACTCTACTGTAACAGACTACTCTACTGTAACAGACTACTCTACATAACAGACTACTCTACATAACAGACTACTCTACATAACAGACTACTCTACATAACAGACTACTCTACATAACAGACTACTCTACATAACAGACTACTCTACATAACAGACTACTCTACATAACAGACTACCCTACTGTAACAGACTACTCTACATAACAGACTACTCTACATAACAGACTACCCTACTGTAACAGACTACTCTACATAACAGACTACTCTACTGTAACAGACTACTCTACTGTAACAGACTACTCTACTGTAACAGACTACTCTACTGTAACAGACTACTCTACACAACTTTATTGCAGTTACACTTTTCATGGCTGCCAGTTTGTGACCGCAAAAAACAGATTGGCATTCTTTCCCTCAAAATTCACGATGCCTGATATCCAATTCTTTTTGGAATGCTTTTGGCTATAAGTGTACCAAATTATATCCTTTTATCATTAAATGCACAATTGTTATGCCTAACTGTCCCACTATTAGTATAGTGTCTATATGACAGTATACTATATACTATATGTCTTTGTTACAGTACTGGATGAGTGTGGGGAGAGTGAAAGGAAAAACACTACAGACTTCAGTGGAAGGTGCTATGCGACCAGTGGACTTAATGGCATCCTGACAAACAGCTGGTCGCCCTCTGTCAAATATTGATTCACTCTCGCTATCTGCCATCACGTTCCCTTATCACCATTCAAACAACTTCTATAAACACCTTTAGCATGAACCTTTAGCAGGGGGAGACTGACCTGTTCCAGCCAGTGGAGCGTGCTGCGCACGCAGGCAGCTCACAGCACAGACCCATAGGATGAGTTCATGTTGGAACTCATTCATCGCCAGTGGTGTGGTGAGAGTAAACTCTGAATATCATGAGGAAGCAGCCATCAATAAAAACAATTATATTTTCAGAAAACAATTTATGCTTTTACCCCTGGTCACAGATAGGTTATCACAGATCACAGTAGTATAGGACACAAATTGAAACAGACAGCAGACAGATGTTGCCCACTTGCTCACTTTTATATAAGGATGATGATCATGATTTTATTATATATATATATAGGCTATATATATATATTATTTTTTTGGGTCATAAATTAGAAAGACTACACACAACCAGTCGTGACGTCATAACTTGCTCTCCCGACAGACGCTTTAGACGACGTATAGGCTATTGTGCGAGACGAGAGATGCTACAAAACTAAACGTGAACGAGTGGGGGATAATAATAAATAATAATAATACCTTTATTTATATAGCGCTTTTCAAAACAAGTTACAAAGCACTTTACATACAGATTAAAAAAGGCAAAAGGCAGACAATACATAAAATTGCATACAATTAAAAGACACTAGGTAGACATAAAATATACATGTAAAAGTGTGATAATGAAAAACAAGGAGAATAAAACAATAAAATCAATAAAAAGCAAGTCTAAAATAGTGAGTTTTTAGACGTGACTTAAAAGAAGACAGTGTGGTCGCTTCCCTGATCTCCTCTGGGAGGTCATTCCATAACCGGGGAGCGTGAACAGAGAAAGCCCGCTCACCTTTAGTTATGAGTTATTAAGTCACCTTTAGTTATGAGTCTGGATGGAGGAATGGCCAGGAGTGACCAGTCCACTCAAATTATCTCCTTTTTTACAGGGTATATCAGTACTTTTTTGAGCATTTTCAGCACATAACAATACCGCGATGATACTGATAACCGTGATAATTGTGGTCACTACAATCATGATGTGAAATTTTCATACCGTTTCATCTCTATTTGTGAGTCATTGGAAATCGACCTATTCTGTCGTTTCGTATGAGGATGTGTTGAAAATAACATGGTGATTTTTGCCCAGAAGAGTTCCTGCATCAGACCCATACGGGCCTGTTGCTCTGCACATCTTCCAGCCACCAGCAACAGATGCTGCTCCGCTGTCAAATGGCCTACAAAGCACACGGCACTACGCTAATCCTATGTGGAGCCAGCATTAAAAATTGGATTGAGACAGATAAGATTAGATTATGCCTGCAGGATTTAAAAATAAAAAATAAAAGCTCCGTTTAGGCTTTAACATAATCTCCTTTCACTCCCAGCAGCATCAAGCCCGCCAGCAGCTGCCACATCCACTCTGTCTAGATGTTGTCTTATTTTATCTCCTCCTTCCTGGATTCTGTCCTGTTTCTGTTACGTATATTTCCTTTTCATTGGGATTGTGCAGTTTAATATTGGGAAAAGCATGGGGGTGTTCATATGGCAACATTTACAGGTATTTGACCCCCACAGTGTGGGGTCACTGACCCACAGTGCAGGGTCACTGGCCCACAGTGCAGGGTCACTGGCCCACAGTGCAGGGTCACTGGCCCACAGTGCAGGGTCACTGACCCACAGTGCAGGGTCACTGACCCACAGTGTGGGGTCACTGACCCACAGTGCAGGGTTACTGACCCACAGTGCGGGGTCACTGACCCACAGTGCGGGGTCACTGACCCACAGTGCGGGGTCACTGACCCACAGTGCAGGGTCACTGGCCCACAGTGCGGGGTCACTGGCCCACAGTGTGGGGTCACTGACCCACAGTGTGGGGTCACTGGCCCACAGTGCAGGGTCACTGGCCCACAGTGTGGGTCAGTGACCCTGCACTGTGGGCCAGTGACCCACAGTGCAGGGTCACTGGCCCACAGTGCGGGGTCACTGGCCCACAGTGTGGGGTCACTGGCCCACAGTGTGGGGTCACTGGCCCACAGTGTGGGGTCACTGGCCCACAGTGCAGGGTCACTGGCTGGAGCTGGCAGCTTTTACATTTATTTATTTTCTTGATTTCAGCTGGAATCTGGTTCATGTCAGCTACATCGCCTGGAACCAAATACACCAGAGAGCTTTTAGGGGATTGCCTCCCTCTCCTGTCTGTACTGTAAGACATGTGCCTCAATGCAATATGATGCTCACTTCCATGTTGTGTTTATTATTATTATTATTATTATTATTACTATTATTAATATTATTATTATTATTATTAATAATAATAATAATTAATAGTAGTAATAATAATAATAAATAATTATAATTATAATAATGTTAGTAGTAGTAGTATAGTATTCAAATGTTTGTGCTTGACCATGTGTGTGTCGCCGTGAGTGTGTGTGTACGTGCGTGTGTGTGTACGTGCGTGTGTGTGTACGTGCGTGTGTGCGTGTGCACGCGCGTGTTCCAACAAGCTTGATGAATAACAGATTACAGTGCGGCAGATCTTAAGCAGCTATAAGAGGAGCCAAGCGCTCTCAGTAAGACCCTGTTAAAGTGGCCTGCTGCTAATGCAGTCAGCGCACACACACACACACACACACACACACACACACACGCACACACGCACACACACACACACACACGCACACACCAGGCAGCCATTTAGCTGTGAGCGGTGCTCTTGGGTAACATCGTAATCCTTCCAGCTCAATCTGGCTGCATCTGCCAGGCAGGAATTACACTGATCTACCATCAGCCTCCCCCACCCTGCCTCCCCCACCCTTGCCTCCCCCCACCCTGCCTCCCCCACCCTGCCTCCCCCACCCTGCCTCCCCCACCCTTGCCTCCCCCCACCCTGCCTCCCCCACCCTGCCTCCCCCACCCTGCCTCCCCCCACCTGCCTAACCCCACCCTGCCTCCCCCACCCTGCCTCCCCCCACCTGCCTCCCCCACCCTGCCTCCCCCCACCTGCCTCCCCCACCCTGCCTCCCCCACCCTGCCTCCCCCCACCTGCCTCCCCCCACCTGCCTCCCCCACCCTGCCTCCCCCCACCCTGCCTCCCCCACCCTGCAAAAAAGTAAAGTCATTGTTAAACACAGCACATCTACACAGAAACACTGCCTCTAGTGAAGTGTAGTACCTCAAGTGAAATGTTATGGTCTCTCCACAGGGGGCAGCATGGTGTCCACAGCACTGACCTATATTAATCTGGATGCCATGTCACCACCTCCTACCGTTATCTAACACTGAGGCCAAAACACCCCAGATTCAGGGCCATTTTGGAACCTGATTCTGCACAATAGTGATGGGTGGATGGGACAGCAGTGGAGGTTCCCGCCCCCCTCTGAACTTTTGATGTAGCTACTGGTTCTAGCTTTCCGTAGTGGTGTATTCACACAGTTATATATAGTTGTATAGTATATGGTATATGTATAGTGGTGTATTCACACAGTTATATATAGTTGTATAGTATATGGTATATGTATAGTGGTGTATTTACACAGTTATATATAGTTGTATAGTATATGGTATATGTATAGTGGTGTATTTACACAGTTATATATAGTTGTAAAGTATATGGTATATGTATAGTGGTGTATTTACACAGTTATATATAGTTGTATATGGTATATGTATAGTGGTGTATTTACACAGTTATATATAGTTGTATAGTATATGGTATATGTATAGTGGTGTATTTACACAGTTATATATAGTTGTATAGTATATGGTATATGTATAGTGGTGTATTTACACAGTCAAAGTTCTAACTCTGTAAATATGGCACTTTAAGTTCTAGTAATTTTTGACTCATCCAAAGTAACCATGTAGACTCCCACTATGAGGTCAGTTTATCAAAATGACGCCTGTATGGAAATCTGATTTTTGTTTTGATTGAGGAGGGGCCAGCCGGTCGGGTCATCTCAGCTCTCTCATCTCTGATTAATGTTATGATTTCAAGTTAATTTCTTTTCGAACAAATGTTGGTTTAAGAGATTCAATCTAATGTTAACAAGTGAAGCTTCATGTGGCTAACATAACTGGCAGCACAGCTCCGCCTCTCTGGGGCTAGGTTAGCAGGGTTAGTTTTTCTCTTCTGTACATCGTTACAACAGCTATGAGAAGATGAAGCTTGTGAACAACATCCACACAGTCAAAGCACTCCATATGCTTTACCTTCAATAATAAAACCTCCAGCCCAGTGTCAGTTTGTGTGACTCCAAAGCGTCAATGCCCCAAAGGCAAACAGCTAACGTTAGCTGATGGCTGATGTCATGGTTGTGCGCTAACTTGTGTGGGCCGCATGTACATTACGAAACACATCTCCTGTTCTGAAAATATGTGTCTATTAAGTTGTTCGAGCTAACGTTCTCGGTTGTTCGTAACATTATGCCAACCAAGGCGGTTGTGCAAGCTAACAGTTGCCTGTTCATAGCATTACTTTGGTATATGAACAGGCTGTGTTAGCTACTGCACAAGCGCTAGCCTTACAACCTTGCAGCCGTTAAAACCGATAACGTTAGCTGGAGTAAAACATATTTTCTGAACTCAGTCCTAACGCGACTTCCTCGCACACTTTCCTCCAAGCCCTCTCCTTTTTATTGCGGTCCCGATCACACATCAAATTGTAGCAGAAACTATAGTAAAAGTGACGTTAGCTGGACCGTCTGAACCATACAGTCAATGGTCCAAACGTTACGCAACTGTTGCTACTCCCGAACCCAAGTACGCAGGGCTTTCATGAGAGGAGCTGCCAGTGATGGCTTGAGTCAATCAGCCCTTTTTATATTGTCAAATAACTACTTCAAAACAAACTGATCAGGAAAATGAGCACTTGATAAGAAATATCTGACGTGTACTTTGATTGTTTATAGTTTGGCTCATTTCCCATCCACTAACATGGCAGAGCACCAGGGCGGGGATCTAAGATGCTTTGGCTTAACTTTTAAGCCCTAGATATACTCCCGAGTTGAGGCGGACGCGGACTCCACGGACGGACAGTAGTTCTGTTTATACTAATTTCTGGATTTGCTTGGATGAGGAGTGTGAGAGAGAGAGAGGGAGGGAGGGAGGGAGGGAGAGAGAAGCAAACGATTTGCAGATTTCAAAAGCAGGTAAACCACTGTGGGATTACCTTTGGTTCACACTATGGCCTAGGCGCTATTCAGAAGCAGCATTGAAGCAGCGCTAAAGCGGTCACACCAGAAACACTCTCTTTAGCTCAGTGCCTTGCTCGGAGCTGACCCCCCCCCCCCCCCCCCCCTGCTCACAACTTGCATTGACTTCATGCCTGGCACCTCGGGTGCAGCGCGCTACACGCTTGAAAAATAGAACAGGAGCTGAAAACGATCTGCTGCAGCGTGGCGTGCGGCTGGTGTGAACGTCTCGCCTGTTAACAAGGATGCTGAAATGGAACTACCATAGCGCTGCGTAGCTTCAGCGTGGGATTGGTGTATGGTGTGAATGAAGACCTATAGTGAGAAAGTTGCTAAAAGGAGGAGAGAGTATATGAAGTATAGTTTAATGTAGGCTACAGCGGGTAATGAGCCGCAGCAATGGAGAATATAGCAAAATGAACCCGGTGCGGTGCAAAATACTTCTCTTCAAATTCAGCATCTGTTTTGGTTTAACAAACCATGCCGACACGTCCGCGCGGTCACAAAGAATTTGAGGTACGTGGTTGTCTGCAGAGAGCACACACCCTCTGATGACGAAACTGATGTCACATGGACCATGGCAGACCCTGGCTAGGGCTTTAGAGAGCTCATATCCTGTCTATTCTATCTATAGTCAATGGTCCACAGGGGCCAGCATGGTGTCCACACAGGGTCCACAGGGGCCAGCATGGTGTCCACACAGAGGGGCCAGCATGGTGTCCACACAGGGATTGGGGTTAGTATTGAGGAGCTGTTAGCCAGGGCTAAATGAAGCCACTCTGCCCAGTCTCAGCTGCTAATCTAACGCTAACACAGGACCTCTCAACCCCCATAGCAACCATGCTGGAAGGCAGTGTTGCCAGATCTCACGAGAGAAACAAGCCACCAGAAGACCTTTGCTTGTTTCCCTCGTGAGACCTGGCAACACTGCCGGAGGCAACAGGAGAAGAGAACAATGTGGGGGCACTGTGGCGGAGTAATAGTTGAACAGCTGTTTGTATGGAACTGGACTCCACACACACACACACACACACACACACACACACACACACACACCCATATGGCGCGGGGCCAGATGACAGGGGCCGTCCGGGGTCATGGTGGGCCACTGACTGATCTGCTTTCAGCGCTCCACTAGCCCACGGATTAAGACCACACTGTGTTTAGAGTGTGTGTGTGTGTGTGTGTGTGTGTGTGTGTGTGCGCGTGCGTGCGTACGTGCATGTGTGTGTGCGTTGGGGGAGAGTATAGTGAAAGTGAAAAGGTATTAGTGGCATTTAAAAGCCTCCTCAAATGACACAAACAAACTTGTGAACTCCTGAGTGAATGAGGATGGTTTGTCTGAGGCATTTGGATGAGTAGGGCTGTATAGGCCTGGTGGTCATCTTATATTCATAGATCTCTGTAGACATCACACAACTGTTGCGGCGCCATCTTGAGGCCCTCTCGATATAGAGTGGAACACTAGTGGCAAACAAGTATATCGTCGCTGTCAGGTGGAAAATAACATGGTTGAACAATCTTATGTTAGAGGAGGGAAGGGGAGAAAGGGGCAGAGAAAGTGGGGGAGGAGAGAGCAGGGAAAGAGAGGAGGTGGAGAGGGAGAAAGGTAGGAAAAGAGCAGGGGAAGGAGGGAGAGGAGAGAGAGCAGAACAGACAGGATATACTGGGGCTATGCGATACGGTCAGGAAAAGTTACAGGGGTCAGTTTCGAAACATACTAATGTATATCACAATATTGTTTGTATAAGCAAAGTCAAATTTAGCAATCAAGTTATATATTATAGTTACCAGGTGATATGATGCCAGTGCCACTGAATAGACAATAAACGATTAGTCTGACATTTATCATCCAGTCCTAGAGCATACAGCAGCTACTCAGTCCGCCTGGACATCCCACTGCAGTGGCCGGGGCAGTAGCAGCCGAGGTAGCAGCGGCACACTAGAACCAGCACCGGAGCGGCCAAACAAGCTACAGCTCAGACAATCTGACTACTCTAGTCATTAACCAGAACTAACTACCACACATGGAATCTAACTAATCTACAGCCTAGTCTGCCCTGTCCTACTCTACTCTAATCTAATCTTAGCCTGAACACTATAACAATCAAAAGGTCCAGCTCAGAGGTTTCCAAAGTGGGAGGTGGGCCTCCCCATGGGGCTCAAACAGTTTCAGGGGAGGCTCAGTGAGTGATTTATTTGAGTTATTTCAGTTATAGATATTTTAGTCATTTGAATAAGAGTGAAGGCAGCTTTTCCCATGCTTTTTCTGAGAGGAGGCCCATGGTCTCACACTTTGGAATCCTCTGGTCTAGCTAATCTACAGTCTACAGTTAGGCTGTAGCTAATCTATAGCCTAGCCTAAACTATTCTGACCTACCCGCATCCCCCAACAACTCGGGCAGTTGTGTGTGTGTGTGTGTGTGTGGAATGCATTTGCAACTGCAACTGCAACTGTGATCTTATCTTGGTAGTGATGTCATCAGTGATGTCACTGATCGAGCAACTGTGATCTTATAGTTATTAAAATTCGCTAAGTGGGCTGTGTCTGTCTGTCTGTCCGAGCGGTATCAGTCACGATTTGTGACAGAAGTAATGTCACAGTGATGGCACTTGCGCAATTGTGATGTCATCAGTGATGTCACTCCAACAATTGTGATGTCATTAGTAACTCGTATACGTGGTGGGAGTAACAAGAGTGAGTTAACACATTCACTGCCAGCCGTTTTTTCAATACTGTAGGTAGGTTCTGCCAAGTTTTTTTTTTGAGGATTCTGGCTCATCTTTCAAGAGCCGAGGATTCTTTTCTGCTAAGGTTTTGTGAACACAAATGATCTCAAAAGAACTAATAGAATGTGTGCTTTCTCTGTCTAAAAGAGTTAGTTTGTAGAGTTAGTAGTTATGTAGGCATTAGCAGTAGAATACAGCATGGTTTCAGCATCTGAAAATTTATTCTGAGATAAATGGCTTTTTGTGAAATTCGATAGAACAGTCACTTTAACCATTTATTTTTGGCGTAAGACGTCAGACATCTAAACAATAGTTTTGAACAGTAATTTCCTCCATAGCAGCAGGAAACCCCCCTCTCCTTCAAACTCCTCCCTCCGTGGGTGTGTCTCTGGTGGCTTTGCAGCGTTTGTCACAAGCGAGGCTCTGCCTGTCTGTGCTGCCTGGCTGCTGGCGGCTGCTCTTTGGGCGAGTCTGCATGAGTCGTTTCGGTTGTGAGCTCAGCTGCAATGAAGCTGCGTGCGATTGTGGGCTTTCTGCCGGTGTTTCAAAGTGTGTTGCACGCATAATCTATTATGCAAATTTGCAATCCCCCACCGCCAGCTCCCAGCGCGATAATGCGCAAAAGCGAAAGCGTTTTCGCCAATCCATTTTACAGTATGAGAATGGTTTCCTCGCGCGTTCCCCTGCAGTTTTGGCTCGGCTTTTTCTAGTCTGGAGAGCACTGTCGCCACTTAGTGGGTCGGTGGAATGGGTTGTACACGTTCGGTGGCTCCAATATTTTTATAGGAGACGTGGGGGGCGTTGATCGAGTCAACTCGTCATTGGCAGTCAACCGTTGGATTTTTTTTGACGAGTCAACTCGTCATTGGCAGTGAACGTGTTAAGGGGAAAACGTAGTTTGTCCAGAATCTCCACTAAATGTCTAGTATGTCTAGGATGTCTAGTATTTTAAAAGCTGTCAAATGATGTTCATCTTTAGGAGCTTGTGTCTTACTGTATAGCTACAAAGCACATTGGGTTGAAGCTTAGGACAAACACTCATATTGTATTGCTGTTGGTGTCAGTTCTAGAATTGATTTCTTTATTGTGTCCCTGTAACTAAATTCTATCACTTCTTTTATCCAAAGGTTCATAAGAGAACCATTAGTACAACAATTGTGTGCACATATATGAGTGTGTGCGTGTATACTTGTGTGAATATACTGTGTGTGTGTGTGTGTGTGTGTGTGTGTGCGTGTGCGTGTGCACGTTTGTACGTACACACAGAAGAGCAGGCACAGAGGAGGACATTCAAAAGAGAGATGCCTCCAAGGGAAATGTTTGAAATGCACTCAAACATACTCGTGATACATTATACAATAAACATGAGGCAACCATCTCCCTCGCCTAAACACGTATAAGCCCCACTGGAGTTTTGTGGCATGGGGTGATAGTGCCCCCTTATGGCCGAGGCGCCTACTGCAACGCCTCTCGCAAAGGTGAGCAATTTGCTAATGAACAAACACCACAAGGACAAATTGCGGTGCCCCCTCCCTCTGCACATGATGTGACACTTGTTTGGTTTCTCTAATTTTGTGTTTCTTTGTTTTCTGGGTTCAGCTCGTCTGCTTCAACAGCAGGGGATGTCAAGAAAGGCAAAGCCAATCAAAGAATTCCAAAGCCATGAGATGAATAAGCAGCGGAGCGTCTCTTGGCTTGTGATGAGGGAGCAGGTAAGTACAAGGGGTCACTGAGCATCTTGTGTCTTTAATTGCATGACGGCCCCTTCAGTTTGTTGCAGTTAATTGTGGATTAGCATTTACCAGCTCAGCCCTGTAGGGGATAACCTACATTATTTATAATAAATATATTATAATAATATAATAATAAATAATATAATAATTATTATTAACCTTAATTGTATGTGGGAAAATGATTAGTTGTGAATACACAAATTCCCCCAAAATATGGCTAATTTGCCTCTTTAAAATTGTGAGTTTGGTATAGATCAAAGTGATAGACTTGATGTAGACCAGGGTTCCCTAAATAGCGCCCCACATGGGCCGCATGCGGCGCCCCCTGTGTGGCCCGCGCTGGAATTGAAAAAATATATACAGTACACCTGAACGCAACATGCAAGATATGCGCTGCTGTCCATATTGACCTGGCTATGAGCCCCTCCCCTTCTAAACAAACACTGGTGTCCAATTGTTCATGTTCAAGTCATTCTAATCATCAACTTCTGTTGTAACATCTCAGTCTGGATTCTGGAATTTTTTTCAATCATCTTGATGAAATCAGGCTAAATGTAATGTAAGAAATTACTGTTCAACACTGAATCATTGTGGCAATGATTCAGTGTTTTCAGTGTCATCAATAATCTTGATGACTAGAAGGCTAAAAAGTAATCTGATGTGTAAGAAATGACTGTTCTATTGACGAAGTTTGAAGTAAAAATTGTATTTCTATGAAGTTCGCTTTGAAGTCCCTTCCACATTGAGGAGGATGGGGTCAGTTGAACCTGTGGTCGAGCCTCCACTTGTTGCTAGGCAACCAAACACAAAATGATCAATTGAATCACAGATTTTGGTTTTAAGTACGGTAATTCATTTCCCAGAATCTATGATGGAGGAAGTGCTAAATGAGCCAGATCGAAAAATGAGATTTTTGCTGTCAAGTGACTTCATCATGATAAAGATGATTATGGTGATTATGATTCTTTTATCTAAATGGAACTACATTTGAGGCTTTATTATAACTTTAAAGGTTATGGGTTCATTGCTAAATGAAGAACTTTTGTCAAAATTCTGGTTGTTTTGCCAATTTGCCACAGGCCCTGGGGCAAATTGAACCAAAAGACTGACTTGTTTTAACTACTAAATAAATAAATAAATAAATAAATAAATAAATAAATAAATAATTATATAAATAAAAAGTTCTATGGGTATCCAGCACCCTTAAGCTGCATTCAGCGATGTTTTTGTGTTAAAATAAGGTGTTAAATGGCTCTATATTCTGACAGCAATCACTGAAATAGAGTGTTTGGTCAGTGACTTGAAAGCCCCCACCCTCCGCTGTCCTCTATCTCTCTCCTGTAGTCCTGCAAGCAGGGCGGACGTATCTCCGCAACCGTAACTCGTAGAGACTCAGGGATGGCGGCATTGGATTCGGGGTGAAAAAATACATAGGCTATAGTTCTTTATAGGCATCGCGATCTGACCTTCCGTTTCCAAGAAAATGTTAACTTTTCTCTGATTGGATAGTTTGAGGTTGCCGCCAATTTTGATCCAATCAGAGAAAAGTTTACATTTTCTGAGAAACGGAAGGTCCAATCGCGATGCCCATACATGTAGTAACACATGTAGTAACACATTGCTATAGTAACCACCTCCTCCCCTTCCTGAACCCCCCCCCCCCTCCACTATTCTAAAGCATGGCATCCATTATTTTTTAAAGCATGGCACCCATTCTCTTTCTTTCCCCCTTCCCCTGCTCCTTCCCCACCTCTCCTTCTCCGTTCTCTCCTCCCCCACATTTCCCATTCTCTCCCCACCTCCTCCCTCTCCCTGCTCTCTCCTCCCCCACATCCACCCGCTCTCCCGACCCCCTCCCCTCTCCTGCTCTCTCCTCTTTCCCCCTTCCCCCACTATTCTAAAGCATGCCACCCATTCTACTCCAAAGCATGGCACCCATTCTATCCCCTCCCACTATTCAGCCACTATTCTAAAGCATGGCACCCATTCTACCCTAAAGCATGGCACCCATAAGCTCTATATGTGAATATGTGTTTATTTGGCAAAGGGATTCACTACTAAAGGCTTGCAGCAAATTAAGTTAAGCATAGTTTGGTTGCAAATAAATCGACATGATATGTCCGTTTGTAAAATGTGTGTCTATATTTCTCTATCATATGATTGTTCGATGTGTTATTATTACTACTGTAATTCGTTACTGCTGTGTCAGCTAGCCCTCCTTTCCCTGTTCTCTCCATATAATCTCTCATACTCCCTCTGCTCTCCCTCCCCACCTCCTCCCATCTTAACCCATTGATACCTGATGCAGCATTTGCGTGTATATCCCTCATTTGTGTGTGTATCCCTTCAAGACCGTGAACCGTGTGATGCGGTTCGCGGTCTTGATACACTCACAAATGCTGCATCAGGTATCAATGGGTTAACCTTCTGATATCCCCACCTGCTGCAGCGCTTTTCTGGAGTGGCTGCCTTTTGCACCACCTTGTGGCCGCCTCTCATTGCTTTTAATGGGGAAAGGGCGCTGGAGCTCAATATGCGGACACAGCCTCAGCCATAGGGCCACTTCTGATTCAACTTTCAAGAGGATTCAAACATCAGACTGCCCCCCCCCCCCCCCCCCCCCCGTCCACCCAAATGTCTGCCTCTTCCCAGCTCTTATTGATTGATTTATTGATTGATTAATCACTGGACCAATGAACTAACAGATCCTGACCTTTCCCTAAGCCCCCCTCCCCCGGCCCCCAAGCGTGCAGAATCGATCATTTAATGGAACATCAAGGCCACACATATGATTTGCCAGCGTTTTGTCACGCATGCCCCCATGTCCAGAGGCCTTCAATACATTGAGCTTCCCTAAGAGGTGTGTAAACAACAGCAGTGCTCTGCAGAGCATTATTAACCTTCCTCATCACATCTAATGGCTGTTTAGACTGCATGTTAGAGGGGTCATGACCCGTTACTGTGCCACCGTGGCTTTGTGAATATGGAAAACCCGTCAGCTGCACCTAAATTCACTCATTCAATTCAAATCTAGGGGGAAATGGGGGTTTTGCAGACTTTGTTGTTATTGGTTTGTCCAAGGACTACCAGGGGTCCTTGAAGGGCTTCCGGGGCATCCTCAGCAAATTGATGAATTATTAAACTTATTTCATTTACAAGAACACAATGTGGAAGAATGACTGTTTCCATCATATTTCATGGTTGTCGGGGGGGGGGGGGGGGGCATTGTGGTTAAGGTGATATTGATTTCAACCATGTTGCCCAGTACCTATACAATACAGATAGCCATGGAATTTTGGACAAAATCATATCTATAACAATACACATATCCTCAGATTTGAGAATATTATATCTGAGAGAGAAAAATCTTATAAGATTTTTAATTATTTATTTATTTGTAAAAACGGATCCTTAGGGCAGTGGTTCTCAAATTGGGGTCCGCGGACCCCGAGGCGTCCGTGGCACTTTGCCAGGGGGTCCGCGAAAAGTTTTCAGGTTAAAAAAAAAATAATAATAATAAAAAAAATGCTACATGTTACTTATACCTTCTCAAACTACTTCCTACATGGTGCTAGTCTATCAAAATATCTTGGCTGTCTGCTAAATGACGTAATGTAAATGTAATGTAATAAAAAAAATATATATATATTTTTTTTTTGCAAAATCTTCATAGTGCAACGAAAATAGTTTATGCTTGAAATCTAAAATGGTTCATGGATTACATTCTAATAACAAACCTATCAAATTAAAAGTCAAGCACGTTACAGTGGAAACAATTAAGCATCGCCCAAAATCACAAATCAGAATGAGGGGGTCCCCGGTATATTTTCTATCTTGTAAGGGGTCCTTGGCTGAAAAACATTTGAGAACCTCTGCCTTAGGGGGTCCTGAAGGTCCATGGACCTCATGTGGACTAAATTAGGGGTCCTTCATATGAAAAGGGTTGCAAATCACTGCACGGACACAATAACTCCAAATCAGGCTTCATTGATAATATCAAATTTACACATATTCAATAGAAGTATAACAGTAAAATGAGTGTCAGAATTCCCTACATGGTGTTACTCTCCAAACAGTAAGCTAAATCCCTCTCATAGAGGTAGCCTAACCCACGTCCAGTACAGTGTCCTAAAAAAACAACGTAGAAACAGGCCAGCTGGAGCTTACTGGAGAGTACAATGGCTGCTGTGTCGGGGTTTGGGGTGGGAGCATTGTCCCCAGCACTGCGGGCATATTGTCCCCAGCACTGCGGGCATGAACTGAGCTAGATGTGCAAGAGAAAGAGAGCGGGCCTGCAAACAAAACAACAATGTGGCTATCCCAGTACCACACTTGGCCTGTCAGCTGGCCAGTGCGGGACAGAGCTGGCTCTGTGGATGTCAGTGTGCGGGACAGAGCTGGCTCTGTGGATGTCAGTGTGCGGGACAGAGCTGGCTCTGTGGACGTCAGTGTACAGGACAGAGCTGGTTCTGTGTGGACGTCAGTGTACAGGACAGAGCTGGCTCTGTGGACGTCAGTGTGCGGGACAGAGCTGGTTCTGTGGACGTCAGTGTGCAGGACAGAGCTGGTTCTGTGGACGTCAGTGTGCAGGACAGAGCTGGTTCTGTGGACGTCAGTGTGCAGGACAGAGCTGGTTCTGTGGACGTCAGTGTGCAGGACAGAGCTGGTTCTGTGGACGTCAGTGTATGGGACAGAGCTGGCTCTGTGTGGACGTCAGTGTACAGGACAGAGCTGGCTCTTTGTGGACGTCAGTGTGCGGGACAGAGCTGGCTCTTTGTGGACGTCAGTGTGCGGGACAGAGCTGGCTCTTTGTGGACGTCAGTGTACAGGACAGAGATGGCTCTGTGGACGTCAGTGTGCGGGACAGAGATGGCTCTGTGGACGTCAGTGTACAGGACAGAGATGGCTCTGTGTGGACGTCAGTGTGCGGGACAGAGATAGCTCTGTGTGGACGTCAGTGTACGGGACAGAGATGGCTCTGTGTGGACGTCAGTGTGCGGGACAGAGATGGCTCTGTGTGGACGTCAGTGTGCGGGACAGAGATGGCTCTGTGGACGTCAGTGTGCGGGACAGAGATGGCTCTGTGGACGTCAGTGTGCGGGACAGAGATGGCTCTGTGTGGACGTCAGTGTGCGGGACAGAGATGGCTCTGTGTGGACGTCAGTGTGCGGGACAGAGATGGCTCTGTGTGGACGTCAGTGTGCGGGACAGAGATGGCTCTGTGTGGACGTCAGTGTGCGGGACAGAGATGGCTCTGTGGACGTCAGTGTGCGGGACAGAGATGGCTCTGTGGACGTCAGTGGCCGCAGACTAATGGCAGATGACATGGAACATAATGCACCAACTAGAGCCTGGCCAGCAAGAGTAATGGCTCATAAAAGAGAGGAGCCCCGAGCAGGGATCTGTCACAAGCAGGCAGTGCATCAAGGGTTAATCTCTCTCTCTCACACACACACACACACACACACACACACACACACACACACACACCTCTCTCCCCCCCACAGTGAAAGCAGCCAGCCATGCTGAAAACCCTTTTTCTTTTTAATTCATCACAGCAGCACGATGGATCCGATCAATAGAGCAGAGTTGAGAGCAGAGTTGAGAGCTCAGGGATATTCGTCGATATTCTCCAAAGTGCCCCCAAAAAAAGAAGTCCTAGAGGCTCCAACTGCCCCCAATAAAGTGCCCTGGGGATGCAGCTGGCCCCAAAAGCCCCCCCCCCACACACACACACACACACACTGTGGCTGCTACTGCCCTGCTACTCTGTTGTCCCTGCATGTTGGCTGTAGAGGCGGGGCGGGGGCGGGGGGGTGCATGTTTGATTCCACACAAAGAAAACATCAAAATGAGGTTAAAGGACACATGTCGTTTCATGTGTGGGATGAGTGTGGTGACAACAAATGGACTGCTACCGCCCTCTAGTGGACAACGGACATAAACCACAAGTGCAGGTTTTTGGACTGAGTCTCATGGGATGGGCCAACTGGATAATACACCACATTCCTGGCCTGTTTATTAACTTCCCAGCAAACATTTTACCCTATGGAGCCCAAGTGGCCCGAGGCTTGAGCCAGTTAACTCTGTTTACATTTTTAAAACTGTGACGTTCACACAACTTTATTTTATTTTATTTATTACGACATGCATATATTATACATCAAACTATTGAGCTACTTCTGCTCTCACTCAGAATGTCAAAATATAAGCGATGTGATGTAGCCTATAGTTTTTGAGATATTAACGTTTGTTTGGCACAACTCATACTATTAACTGCCGCGGGGTTCCGCATTTCTGGGTGTCAAGTGACGTCACGCTGATCCCTCGTATGTCCTCAATGTTGAAGGTTCATACTAAGTTGCATTGCGAGGCTGCCTTGCAGTTAACACTAATTCAGATGAGACAGGTATTATTTTATATGATACGATAATGTATGTTTACCCAGAACACACTAATGGGACATACACCACAGGCTATGGGCACTTACACACACACTACAGGTTAAAACTATACTATACTATATGACATAAACGTGTTTTCATATTTAAAGAAAAATGGCGTTCAATAAATTGTAGTCATTGCACGTGGAGTACACGTCACACTGTGACTATCTGATCACATCACCAAATAAATTGTCAATCAAATGTCGTTTTATTCAACTAAAACACAAAAGACACCTACATGTGGTGTTTTCAAAGCAATAAGATCAGTAATAGTATGTGTTTTACAAGAGACAGTACAGGCGCTACTATGGGGGAACGTGGAGAGAACGTCACCTTGTGGCCGGCAGCGGCATGACTTTCTGGGTAGATGCCAAACCACAATTCTATCGTCCGGTGACGTCGCGGTCAAGACGATGTTTGCTGGGTTTACGTCTCCCCTCTGGAGACGACAGATCAGCACACAGCTAGAGTGGGTGGAGGAAGGGGTGGCAAATAAAATAATAATGTGTAGTGACTCTGTGGCAGCATTGTGTGGAAGCGCCCGGCTAGCGGGGGAAGGCATAGTGAGGCTAATATAGAGAACAAAGAGTCATAAGTAGATTGAGAGAATTGGTCACAGCTATTTGAATGGAACACTTAGTGTAATATGGAACCATCCAACTGGGCATTGTGTCAAGTAAGGGAGACGGTGGAGCATGTAGGATCTCATGCAGGAGATATGAAGTGGAGAGGGTGGAGCATGTAGGATCTCATGCAGGAGATATGAAGTGGAGAGAGAGGGTGGAGCATGTAGGATCTCATGCAGGAGATATGAAGTGGAGAGAGAGGGTGGAGCATGTAGGATCTCATGCAGGAGATATGAAGTGGAGAGAGAGGGTGGAGCATGTAGGATCTCATGCAGGAGATATGAAGTGGAGAGAGAGGGTGGAGCATGTAGGATCTCATGCAGGAGATATGAAGTGGAGAGAGAGGGTGGAGCATGTAGGATCTCATGCAGGAGATATGAAGTGGAGAGAGAGGGTGGAGCATGTAGGATCTCATGCAGGAGATATGAAGTGGAGAGAGAGGGTGGAGCATGTAGGATCTCATGCAGGAGATATGAAGTGGAGAGAGAGGGTGGAGCATGTAGGATATCATGCAGGAGATATGAAGTGGAGAGGGTGGAGCATGTAGGATCTCATGAAGGAGATATGAAGTGGAGAGAGAGGGTGGAGCATGTAGGATCTCATGCAGGAGATATGAAGTGGAGAGAGAGGGTGGAGCATGTAGGATCTCATGAAGGAGATATGAAGTGGAGAGAGAGGGTGGAGCATGTAGGATATCATGCAGGAGATATGAAGTGGAGAGGGTGGAGCATGTAGGATCTCATGAAGGAGATATGAAGTGGAGAGAGAGGGTGGAGCATGTAGGATATCATGAAGGAGATATGAAGTGGAGAGAGAGGGTGGAGCATGTAGGATATCATGCAGGAGATATGAAGTGGAGAGGGTGGAGCATGTAGGATCTCATGAAGGAGATATGAAGTGGAGAGAGAGGGTGGAGCATGTAGGATCTCATGCAGGAGATATGAAGTGGAGAGGGTGGAGCATGTAGGATCTCATGAAGGAGATATGAAGTGGAGAGGGTGGAGCATGTAGGATATCATGCAGGAGATATGAAGTGGAGAGAGAGGGTGGAGCATGTAGGATCTCATGCAGGAGATATGAAGTGGAGAGGGTGGAGCATGTAGGATCTCATGCAGGAGATATGAAGTGGAGAGAGAGGGTGGAGCATGTAGGATCTCATGCAGGAGATATGAAGTGGAGAGAGAGGGTGGAGCATGTAGGATATCATGCAGGAGATATGAAGTGGAGAGAGAGGGTGGAGCATGTAGGATATCATGCAGGAGATATGAAGTGGAGAGAGAGGGTGGAGCATGTAGGATCTCATGCAGGAGATATGAAGTGGAGAGAGAGGGTGGAGCATGTAGGATCTCATGCAGGAGATATGAAGTGGAGAGAGAGGGTGGAGCATGTAGGATCTCATGCAGGAGATATGAAGTGGAGAGAGAGGGTGGAGCATGTAGGATCTCATGCAGGAGATATGAAGTGGAGAGAGAGGGTGGAGCATGTAGGATCTCATGCAGGAGATATGAAGTGGAGAGAGAGGGTGGAGCATGTAGGATCTCATGCAGGAGATATGAAGTGGAGAGAGAGGGTGGAGCATGTAGGATCTCATGCAGGAGATATGAAGTGGAGAGAGAGGGTGGAGCATGTAGGATCTCATGCAGGAGATATGAAGTGGAGAGAGAGGGTGGAGCATGTAGGATATCATGCAGGAGATATGAAGTGGAGAGGGTGGAGCATGTAGGATCTCATGAAGGAGATATGAAGTGGAGAGAGAGGGTGGAGCATGTAGGATCTCATGCAGGAGATATGAAGTGGAGAGAGAGGGTGGAGCATGTAGGATCTCATGAAGGAGATATGAAGTGGAGAGAGAGGGTGGAGCATGTAGGATATCATGCAGGAGATATGAAGTGGAGAGGGTGGAGCATGTAGGATCTCATGAAGGAGATATGAAGTGGAGAGAGAGGGTGGAGCATGTAGGATATCATGAAGGAGATATGAAGTGGAGAGAGAGGGTGGAGCATGTAGGATATCATGCAGGAGATATGAAGTGGAGAGGGTGGAGCATGTAGGATCTCATGAAGGAGATATGAAGTGGAGAGAGAGGGTGGAGCATGTAGGATCTCATGCAGGAGATATGAAGTGGAGAGGGTGGAGCATGTAGGATCTCATGAAGGAGATATGAAGTGGAGAGGGTGGAGCATGTAGGATATCATGCAGGAGATATGAAGTGGAGAGAGAGGGTGGAGCATGTAGGATCTCATGCAGGAGATATGAAGTGGAGAGGGTGGAGCATGTAGGATCTCATGCAGGAGATATGAAGTGGAGAGAGAGGGTGGAGCATGTAGGATCTCATGCAGGAGATATGAAGTGGAGAGAGAGGGTGGAGCATGTAGGATATCATGCAGGAGATATGAAGTGGAGAGAGAGGGTGGAGCATGTAGGATATCATGCAGGAGATATGAAGTGGAGAGAGAGGGTGGAGCATGTAGGATCTCATGCAGGAGATATGAAGTGGAGAGAGAGGGTGGAGCATGTAGGATCTCATGCAGGAGATATGAAGTGGAGAGAGAGGGTGGAGCATGTAGGATCTCATGCAGGAGATATGAAGTGGAGAGAGAGGGTGGAGCATGTAGGATATCATGCAGGAGATATGAAGTGGAGAGGGTGGAGCATGTAGGATCTCATGCAGGAGATATGAAGTGGAGAGGGTGGAGCATGTAGGATATCATGCAGGAGATATGAAGTGGAGAGAGAGGGTGGAGCATGTAGGATCTCATGCAGGAGATATGAAGTGGAGAGAGAGGGTGGAGCATGTAGGATATCATGCAGGAGATATGAAGTGGAGAGGGTGGAGCATGTAGGATCTCATGCAGGAGATATGAAGTGGAGAGAGAGGGTGGAGCATGTAGGATCTCATGCAGGAGATATGAAGTGGAGAGAGAGGGTGGAGCATGTAGGATCTCATGCAGGAGATATGAAGTGGAGAGAGAGGGTGGAGCATGTAGGATATCATGCAGGAGATATGAAGTGGAGAGGGTGGAGCATGTAGGATCTCATGCAGGAGATATGAAGTGGAGAGGGTGGAGCATGTAGGATATCATGCAGGAGATATGAAGTGGAGAGGGTGACAATGATGACTGGACTGCAGAGACCAGAGACTGGGACGAGTAGAGGCCAGTGTGAAGGATATGGGATGTGTGTGAGCAGTGAAGGGAAATAAATTGTTGGGTCAGTTTTTTTAGGACTGGACTAATAACAATATTGTAATGGAGTAGGGAAACATTGGATGGATTAGTCCAGAAGGAGGCGGTAATGCAACATCTTGGATGCCACCCGCCATAAAACAAAACAGAAGAAGAAAAGGAACGAGTCCGGAAGTGTGCCTCTGTCGGTAGAGGCTGAGTTGTTTGTCAGTGTGGAGTAGTCTCTTAGAACAGACGAGTTGGCTTCCGCAATTTTCAAATGCTTCCGCCATACCGTCTGTACTTCGTGGGGGAGAATCATGCACCAACCGGAATGGGAAGCAGAAAGGCGGGTCTTCCGCTCATTAGTCCAATCAGAATCCAATATGCCAGCAGAAAGGCGGGTCTTCCGCTCATTAGTCCAATCAGAATCCAATATGCCGCATTCGCGTGTCGTGATTGGTCGGATTCCGTAGAACTTCCTTCCAGTCTGAAGGTTTTTTTCCCAACTTCCTTGTGCATGTTCTGGGGGTGTAACGTACAGACTGTATATAGCTGCATTCACCGGATGTAGATGAGACAGTCTGTTTTAAGAGACTAAGTGTGGAGGGTGTGCTGGATGCAAAGAGATTGACACGATATCGTGAGGGGGAAAGGGAGGAGAGTTTGTCTGTGTGTTTGACCTTTGATGGAGAGTTGCCTGAGAGACTATATGTTGATTATTGTTGTTATAGGGTAAGAGATGTTATTGCTGTCAAGAGTATGGTCATGTTGCTGCTGTGTGTAGAGGGGTCAGGAGATGTGGGAGATGTGGGGGAGAGGAGTGTGAGAGAGACACGTGTTTAGAGGAAGACGAGGTGAAGTGCCTACACTGTGATGGTGATCATCATGCGGGTTCAAAACAGTGCCCAAGGAGAGTAAATGAGGTGAAAGTGAATCAGATTAGGGTAAAAGAGAAGGGTATGTCATATGCTGAAGCTGTTAAGAGTGCAGAATGAGAGCGATACAATGGAAGAAATTGAAAAGGAACCAGAGAAGAAACAGAAGGGAGTTGAACAAAACATTTGTGTGGACAAAAAAGGATTTTTGACATTTATGGCCATGGTGATTAATTGTACAGAGCAGATTAAGGGAAAAAAGGAAAAGATTAAGATGATGATGGATGCAGCTAGAAGGTTCTTGAATGTTGTTGACATTTCCGGAGAGGAGATCGCGAAGGCGCTGAGGGATGAGTTCCCGCCGACTGAGTCGTAGAATGGACATAATATCGTGAATGGGAGCACTATGGGTGGATACCATAGCGTGGATACATGATGAACACTGTAAATAGATTCCACTATGAAGAAGACGTCAAACTCCAGTAGGTGGCGGTAATGCACAAAAAGCTGTTTGCCAACGACCACAAAACAATAGAAGAAGAGGAAGAATGAGTCCTTCCGGGTTCTTGAGTGGAAACGTCTATGGGGTTATGGGGGTTTCACTTAAATGTATAAAATAAAGTCTGTGGTTAACAAAAGTTTATGGGAACGCGCATCTGGGTCCTGCATGATAATCTTCACACACGTGAATAACCTTTATGACTTTTGGAACGTAAATGAGCTTTGAAGAAAACGCGATTTTTATAAAACGCTTCAAAAGGCATAAACGTTATTCGCGTTTGTGAAGAGTATCATGGTGAACCCAAATTCGCGTTCCCATAAGCTTTTGTTAACCACAGACCTTATTTTATGCATTTAAGTGAAATCCCCATTCTAAAACCCCATTGACTTTTCCACTGAAGAACCAAATGGCGGCGATTTCTGGATAAAGCCTACAAAAATACGTCATCCCTGTGGTAGGCCTACTCTAAATCCCAGCATTCCTCTCTCACGGGCACCTCACCTACGTCAAGACCATAGGTCAAGACTGGTGTCTGCTTGAGACAGCTCAGGCTATTAGTAATAGCGAGCTAAACAGCTAGCTTATTATGCAAAGTTTAAATCCGTCATATTCATTTGGTCATTTTTGTCACACGTATGTTTGTCAAGATGTTTCCTATAACACCAGCTTCCACACCCTACATCATAGGTAAGTATCTTAGCTTAGTTAGCGACCCGGCGGCTAATATTGAATTTCCTTTTAAAGCAAGATAAATGTGTTTCGCTAGCAAGCATATTTGCACCTACTTAGTTTTCTACACGTGTTCCACAATGCGTTACTGAGGGTTTGCTGCTGAAGCAGGTCGCTCAGTGTTACTGTTATTTACTAGATTGCACATTAGCACGTTAGCTGTAGCGAACTAGACTGTGGCTAACGTTGGCAGCTTGCAGGCAGACCCAGACGTCATCAAAGAAAGACATGTATGTTAGGGTTAATACTCCTGTCAGTGCCCCTGTCCAAGGTACTGGCAAAATAACTGGAGTTGGTCCCCGGGCGCTGCACAGTGGCTGCCCACTGCTCCTAGTTCTAGGAAGGTTCCTAGTAGAGGATGGGTCAAATGCAGAGGATGAATTTCCCCATGGGGGATAAATAAAGGATAACTTAACTTAACTTATTTGGTTTGTTTGCGTCAGCTGCCGCAAGTCGCTTTTATTTGCAGATATCTGACAGTCTATGTGTAAAGTTTCATATTAATATGTGTATGATAAAAGGTCCAAATACCTTGTGAAAAAAGTGCCTTTGAAAGTAGCAATGAGCCGCTTGGGCGATGGTACCACAGAAGTAGCGGGCTCATTTTTTAAAGAAGATACTTAATGCTAGAATCAGTGGTTCTCAAATGGTGGTCCGGGGACCCCCAGGGGTCCATGGCACTTTGCCAGGGGGTCCAGGGAAAAAAATTGTGTGCAAAAGCTTCATAGTTCAACGAAAATATGTTATGCTTTAAATCCAAAATGGTTCATGGATTACATTCTAATCTGACAAACCTATCAATGTAAATGTCAAGCATGTTACCGTGGAAACAAGCTGAGCCCAAAATCACAAATCAGAATGAGTGGGTCCCCAGTATATTTTCTATCTTATAAGGGGTCCTTGGCCGAAAAACATTTGAGAACCTCTGCGCTAGATCATTCGCCTATTTCGCTTCCCACCCAATAGACCCTTCTCACGGGGGCCATTTTGTGTCGAAAAGGCAGGATAACACAGGTGCAAGCAAAACACTAATGAGGGTTTCCAACTTCCATGATTGGAATTAAAAAAAATAGTGTTTTGCTTGCACCTGTGTTTATTCTGCCTTTTTGACACCAAATGGCCCCATGAAAAGGGTCTCTATAGTACCGCAGGCATGGCATATTTTTGTAGGCTTAACCAGAAATCGCCGCCATTTTGCTTCGTCAGGGAAAAAAGTCGATGGGGTTTTAGAATGGGGATTTAGTTAGTCAATATCAATATGGTTCATGTATGCAAAATCATTTAAAATAATGAAATTAATGTTGATATCATTGAACCGAATGGTAAGGTTAGGTGTGATGTCAAACAAACCGAAATATTCAAATAATATTCCTATAGCCTACCTCATAGTAAAATGTGCTTGTTGTCGTCATTAATTTAGACAGTAGATATTCATTTAAAATGTGAGATTGTTTTCAGTTTCAATTCAAACAGAATTTGATTGTTTTCAACAGAGAAATTCCTTGCATTTCATTTTGTGATGTCTGTACTGTTCTAAAGTTGGAATTGTTGCTTGCATTAAAGCCCCAATAAGCATTTTTTTCACTTTAATATAACAGCTTTTTAGTCATTGGAGATGGTACAACAGAGAGAATGTTGCCTCTATTGGTCACACACCGCCCTCCAAAGGGACTAAGCAATTTCCTGCCTGCATCCCGGAGGCACCATGCGCTGTACAGCTGAAGCTTTGTGTTCTGTAAAACAACCCCCAGGAAGAATAGCCGTAGCATCCTGCTGCGACTAATGGGGATCCTAATAAACTAAACTAAATTAAAACAAGGAAGTAACTCGGTGCGGATTTGCTACGAAAATGATGTCTCACTTAACTATGGTTTATTATTTCATTACGTGGTGAGTACCCAATGTCACAACATGTACATAGAGCTTTCTGGCGCTGTGTTTTGTTGATTTTGAACGGCAATATCGATACCGATGGTATTGCACCCAGAGGGCACAGTTTCCCCCAATTATGACCCCATTCAAATTTACTGCAACATCTCATTTCCCACTTTGGATCATTAAGTTTTATCTGGTGGAATCTTTGGTTTGTCTTTCTCTGTCTCAGACGAGGATCAGGCTGACATGGACGAGGAGGAGCTAGTTGAGGGGGAGGAAGATGCTGTGACACTGCTACAGGAAGAGGAGGGCCTGGACCAGGCCCCTCACACTGTGCTGGTACCTGCCCCTGATGAGCCGCCCCCGGGCGGAAGGAAACGAGGACGACGCCCGAAGAACGCCCCCAAACCTCCTCCCACCCCCACTAAGTCTGGCAGGGTGGCCACTGCCAAGCCCACCGCTACTGGTGAGAACACTGACAGCAGGGTTCCCATTGGTCCTTGAAATCCTGGAAATTTGTGAATTTGTAAGGAAAAATCAAGGCATTGAAAGTTTTTGAAAATAGACATAAATAGACATGGGTCATTGAAAGTGCTTGAATTTATATATGTTGTGCAAGAATAGAAATTGAAATACTTTTGATATATATGTTTTAACTTAACATGAGTAAATATAAATTAAAATAGGCACAAATAAAATGTCCACCTGTCTTTCTATCAGCGTAATTATGGTTGCATTGCCAAATTGTTGACGTAGCATTGCAGCTGTCAGTCACAGCCGAGGTAGTAGAGCTACCAGGAAGCTAGCCACCGTTAGCGTTATCTCGATTGTCTATTAATGTTAGCGTTTCTAAAAGTCTGAGGAGGTGGCGGTCTGGCGGAGAACCTGCAGAAGCAAGTAAGTAAGTTACAGCCCACATTGTTCACTGTGACCTGTGGTAACATGAGGTGAACAGACTTTGCTCTGAGGAGCTGGCTGAAAGTTTCTGCTGTTTCACCTAACGTATAGAGAGCCAAAGTGGAACGTCACTTCCTGCTTGAACACTGTACCAGAGATTTTCAATCTCCGTTTATCTTCCCAGAGACATTTCGTAAAATGCGTATAAAAATAGTTTTACTTGGTCAAACCAAACATCCACGCACGCATGGCTTGTTGACATGAGTATATGACCACTTGCCGACAATCCTTTCTCAGAGGAATATACTGTTAATAATGAACGGAAGTGAAAATAAAGTGTCGGAATATTTGGAATAAAATCAGAACAAACCAATTTTCATTTTTAAATCAAGTTGTATGTTTTTCTGCAATGTCAGGCTATATTTGATGCAGACATCATGACATTTTGAAATAACGGACATCTGGCTACTGTATTTCTCTTAAACATAAAATAGGCTAAATAAGGCACAAAAAAACCTACCTTTTTTGGCCAGCGCAAGCAGGCCCTATATCTGGCTTTGTCCAGTCCAATTTGCGTGCCAATGCTCGTGAACGCTTTATCGCGCTGGCCATATTCTAGGTTGCACGGTCGGTATACCGAAATTTCAATACTTTTTCGATACTTTTTATTAAAAACGGTTCGGTATTGGAAGTTCCCAAAGTTCGGGACCATCACTGGTCGTTGTTGTGCTTTTAAAATGAAGTTGCGGGATTCCTTACACGCGACGCGATGCAACAAACACACATTTCCCAGAGTCTCTGCCATCACACTGGACATCAACACTAGAGGGAGACTTTGCCCCCTCCAGCAAATATACATGAATGTTATGCGTAACGATCATAAACATTAACATCTTACCGAGAGGGAGAGAGCTAAGCTAAGTAGCTAACAGCTAAGCGTGTTAGCTAGCCGATCTGAAAAGCATGTAAACAGCGGTGAGATTAGTGAGAGAGTCGGTAAAAGGAGATTAACGGAGTTGAGAGCAGACAAACACTATCGCAGCTGCATCCTCCTCTCCAGTCTGCCTCCGGCACATGACACGTTCAGGAGCCGTCGGTAAAGCACGCGAGTGTGGCCTTTGAGTGACATCTGTAATGTGTCACAACAAAATAAATAACCTGTGTTACCCTTACTATGTTATCGTGTGTTACTGGACAGACACACTAATAACTTTTTAGTCGGAGCCATCTTACATAGACTATAGTGTGCTGTGCAGAGTGCTGCAGTTCATATTTTTCTATTGTGTTTCTATTTTCAATGAGACAGGCAAAGGACCTGTCTCAAACATTGACTGATATCACAGGATTGTGAAGAGTGCAATGTACATCGCTATATAATTTGTAAAGAGTGGAAAGAGAGATATTGTATTAAGATATGCATAGAGATAGCCTACATCAATGGTTTCCAAACTTTTTGTGCCCAAGGCACACCTATATAGCCTAAGTATATCGGTGCAAAATAGCCTCTATTACTCTTATCACTCTAAATGTTTTTTTTATTTACTTATGTAAAATAAAATTTGACAAAATATATTACTCTAGGAATTCATTTGAAACTTTGCAAATTACTACATCAAAGCAGCAACACACCCACTTTTTGTATAGTTTTAGGCTATATTTGCAATTGCAATAATGCAAAATCCCAAGGCACACCTGCACTTGTCCTAAGGCACAACCATTTGTGAACCAGTGGCCTACATTATAGCATTGTTCTAACACAGAGAGACATTCAGTTAGTTATTCTTGTAATACAGAAACATTCAGTTAATATGGTGGTCTTCTAACACCAGAGAGACACATTTCAAAGGGTGTCCTTCAATCCCACAGTGACTGTTAAGGGTGTTACTAAACCTTGAATTTGTGAATGTGATCAACCTTGTGGACATTCTGTTTCTTATCCATTAGGTATCGAGTATCGTATCTGTATCTCGTATCGTATCAGTATCGAGTATCGTGGTACTAAACTTGGTATCGGTATCAAAGTCAAAAGTTTGGTATCGTGACAACCGTACTAGGTTCTGACCAACGTCTTTATGCTCAGAACAATAGAGGTAGTGTGGACAATAGGTGCAAACAAAGTGCCGACCCATCAAATACAGGGTAATGTAGATATGGCCTAAGCAGTGAGGTGCCGAGCTGCTTTTTAACCGAGTTAGGAGCGAGCCGCCCGGTGGAAAAGCAGAAAGAGTCCTGACTGGTGTGCTCAGAGCTGACACTGGAAGAAACTGTGCGTCTGGTCCAGGTCTGGTCAGTGCGAGAGCAGAGAGCCGTGTGTTATGTGATGCTGGAGGCAAGGGATTTCTTTTTTCCGGATGATGGCGAAGGCTGGAGGCACCTTATCTGCCTCTGATTGGCCTGATGGCGATGACATGACCCGCCCTCTCTGCCTCTGGCCTAGCGTTCATCCAATCACAAGGGTCCCAGGCAGCGAAGCTGTCATTGTTAAAGGTACATTCAGCGATGTTTTTGTGTTAAAATAAGTGTTAAATGGCTCTATATTCTGACAGCAATCACTGAAATAGAGAGTCTCTCTCCTGTAGTCGTGCATGCAGGGTGGACGTAGGACACAGGAAATCTCTGCAACCGTACCTCGTAGAGACTCACGGATTGGATAGTTTGAAGTCGGCGCCAATTTTTATCCAATCAGAGAAAAGACAGAAATGGAAGTTCGGATTGCAATGCCTATTAAAGGACGTATTTCTTTTCACCCCAAATCTAATGCCGCCATCCGTGAGTCTCTACGAGTTACGGTTGCGGAGATTCGTCCGCCCTGCCTGCGTCTATGTTTTTGTGAAATAGGTGCATGAGACATTATAATGGGATGATACTCGTACTCGGAAAAAACACATTATCCGTAAGAAGTACTCGTTTAATCTGAGTATTCAGTTCATTCCTACTTCTTATGATTGAACAATTTAACAGTCTTGGTACGATTTATTGGGGAAATATAGGTCCATAATTTGATTCTGATTGTTTTTTGTTTGTTTTGTAATCAGTGTTGGTTTACTCAAACACCAGTCACAATTGCCCTTAATGTGTGTATGTGTGGATTTCAGTCTTCCCTTCAGACATCCAGCAGCTGTTGGTCTGTAAAGAAGAGGTTGTCCCTGAGCAGCAGGTGTGGAGCTCCAGTCTGGGCCAGCAAGAGCCAGAGCCCCCACACATTAAAGAGGAACAGGAGGAACCCTGGACCAGTCAGGAGGGAGAGCAGCTTCAAGGGCCGGAGGAGGCTGATATCACTGAGTTCCCATTCACGCCTGTCCCTGTGAAGAGTGAAGATGATGAAGAGAAACCTCAGTCCTCACAGCTTCATCAAAGCCAAACTGAAGAGAACAGAGAGGCAGAGCCTCTAGCCAGCAGCTCAACTGAACAGATGAAAACAGAATCTGATGGGGAGGACTGCGGAGAATCGGAATCAACCAGGAACTTAGATCCAGCTAATCATTTACACGCAACTCGAGAACACGAGACTGACAACAGTTGTGATTATGAGAAGGACAGTTCTGAACTTGAAACTGAAGCCAGTGATTGGGAAGAGACTGGAGAACCGCATTCAGGGTTTGACTCAGAGAAAAACAGTGAAGACCTTGTAAGTGAGAGGAGATGTCAGACCAGGGAGAAATGCTTTAGTTGTTCAGACTGTGGTAGAACATTTGGTGAAAAAGAGAAACTGAAGAGACACACGAGAATCCACAAAGGAGAGAAACTGTTCAGGTGCTCAGACTGTGGTAAAACATTTGGTCGTAAAGGCCAATTGAAGAGACACCTGAGGGTTCATACAGGAGAGAAGCCATTTAGTTGCCCAGACTGTGCAAAATGTTTTAGTCAAAAAGGACATTTGAAGCTACATATGAGAATCCACACAGGAGAGAAGCCATTTAGCTGCTCAGATTGTGCTGAAAGTTTTCGTCATAAAGGAGACTTGAAGACACACATGAGAATCCACACAGGAGAGAAGCCCTTTACTTGCCCATTCTGTGCCACAAGTTTTCGTGATAAAGGAAACTTGAATAAACACATTAGAGTCCACACGGGAGAGAAACCATTCAGTTGCTCAGGCTGTGCTAAAACATTTGCTCGTAGAAGAAACTTGAATGAACACATGAGAGTCCACACAGGAGAGAAACCATTTAATTGCTCAAACTGTGCTAAAAGCTTTAATCATAAAGGAGCCTTGAAGAGACACATGAGAGTCCACACAGGAGAGAAACCGTTCAGCTGCAATGTTTGTGGGAGAAGTTTTAGTCGGCAGTCAAATGTCAAAAAGCACAAGTGTTGTGGTGAGAGCAGCAGCAGGTGAAGCTGCAGAGCTTCTGGTTAAGCTGAACTGTTCAGCAGTAACAAAACAATCAACTAGAGACACAGCATCATAGTCCATCATTCAGGAGGAAACCTAAACCCTTTTCCATTGTATTTTGCCCTCAGAGTAGCCTGATATTCAGACTGAATGACTATTCAGTCTAGGATTTCCTGAACCAATCACTAATGATTATCATATCATATCTGAACCGATCACTAGTGACCGACGTATCTGAACTGATCACTAGTGACCGACGTATCTGAACCGATCACTAGTGACCGACATCTGATAGGGCTGTCCTGAATACCATATTTAGGGCTTTGAAGCATCAGAGAGATGGGGGAAGATAAACGCTGTGACACTCAGCAGAGCATACCAAGATACTATAGCCAAGCTTCACTCAAAACAGACGAACAAACCGAAAGAAACGTACTCACAGTGGCCCTCATTTATCAAGCCAATGTACGACAGAAAACCGTGTACGTTCTATCCCGTGCAATGCTTTGGCATTCATCAATCTGCACGTGAGTAGAGCGCATGATGAAACCCTGTGTACACAGTTAATAAACATGACGTGGTGCAGTATTACTTTTGCACCTGTTCCATACAGGGCCGCCGCTCCCTACACGCGCACAACGCACTGAGCGTAGGGCACCAAGTGTCGCCTAGGGCATCCAGAACAGGAATACCACGGTCAAACAGACCGGTGGATGCCCCGCAGTTTGGTAATGCCCCTTCTACAATTAACTCTCCACACAGTTTGGCATTTTTGAACTGGCCACGGTGCCTCCTTAAAATAAAGTTGCGGGATCTCCTCATTAATTACGTGTGACGCAGTAAACAAACTCACGTTTCCCTCGTCACCAGTCATGCTGGACATCAATACAAGTGCAAGATTCCTCTCATTCCCGCAAATATGTAACGTAGCCTACGTAAATACAGTGTTGTGTAGTGGAAGCGATCATCTTGCTCTACAATGATCAGAGCACACACACACAAGATTGCATTTGTGATTTTTTTTCTTGGTAGGGGTGGGGGCACAATGAAAAAATTTACGCTTAGGGCACCCAAGTGGCCAGCAGCGGCGCTGCTTCCATACACAGTTAATAAACATGACATGTGGTGCAGTATTACTTTTGCACCTATTCCATACACAGTGGCAATTCAAAGTGCTTCACATGAAATAGTCTAGATAAGGAGAAATAAAGATCAAATAAATAAGAGAAATAAATAAATGTCATACAGGTCTACATTCTACATCACTGATTTATATAGTATAAGTAGGACTGTTACTACACTACTTGACTGTTAACGTAAGTCAGCAATCCCCAAAATGAGGGGACCGGCACTCAAATGCCGGAGCCATAATTGGAGGCCTGTCTGTGTGTCTGTTAGCAAGGGGCACCGTTGCTCTGATCTATTTGAAAATGAATTATTTGCGTTGCGGGAAGTCCGGGAAAAAAAGTGCTTGAAAAAGGACTTGATTGTACTTGACTTTCATCTTGTCTAGTCTATGAACCCACAGTAATTCATGAGGTTTTTGCTGAGAGCCGAATTATAGTAGAGGTGTCCTTTCCAAAACACCCACTCTCTGTAATTAAAACTCGGCAGATGGGTTTGCCTGGTCAAAAATACCTAGTTGGGGTGATATTGACACTTCTTCAATATCTTATGATTATTGTTTTCTCATTCAAAATGTGTTTGCTGGACTATTTTTGATGTAATACATTGTAGGCTGCATTTGAGCACACGCAAGCTGTAGGCTATAAATGAAACCACAAATAGAAATAATAGAGAAAATCAGATGATATGGCAAATATTATATCAATCCAGTTGACATCTAAAGTTATGTTAGGCTATGGGAAAGTATCAAACATTAGTGTTTCATTAACTTCCGTTGTAATATGGCAGATACATTGAATGTAAAGTGAAGCTCCATGTGTTTATTGGCCAGAACAATATTGCTGCCTCTGTAACACAGATATATCACCACATTTCAATAAATATCAAGTTTTCTGAGATTTGAAGGCTGTTTGCTGGGTTTGTTTTCCTCTTCTCCTGTCTAATCTCCGGGGGCGGGGTTACATTATCTCAAATGCTAGCTCGCCCTTTTGCTTACATGTGAATGGAGAGTGATATATACACACAGCTATATACACATCAGCTGAACAGTCATAAATAATTAAAGAATAAAGAATTGTTTTATCCCCCCCCCTTTATTTTGTTGATTTTTCGCTCCGCAAGAAATGTGTTATGGTCACTCACGATTCAGTAGGTCGCTGGGTGGCTTGGTTCCAGCCTTAAAACTCAAGGATTTTTCTAAATGTCTGTGGAGAAAGTTTATTGGGAACTCTCTTCTTGGACAGGAGACCTCATGTGACTGTTCAGCTCTATACCAATGGATGCCTTAGGTCTTCTAGTTTCATATGATATCCAAACATTCACTCTAGCTCAGGGGTTCCCAAACTTTTTTGGGTGGTGAGTGACCCTATTTTGACATCACAAAAATCTTGGGACCCGAGACATTTCAAATTCCGGTAGACCATCGATAATATCATCAGTGATCATCAGTGTCACATTCTTTCCCCCCGCAGAATTCTTACTTTAATCTGAGAATTCTGACTTTAATCTAAAAATTCTGACAGTAACGTTGAATTCTGACTTTCATCTCAGAATTCTTACTTTATTCTCAGAATCCTGATTTAAAGTTATAATCTAAAAGATTTTCATCAAAAAACAAGAGTCACTCAGTATGTTGATTGAGGCTAAGTGTAACCGAAGTGAATCAGCGCAGATTCCTTGTGAGTCCCGATACGATATATATACCGTATATATATATATATATATGTATGTATGTATGTATGTATGTGTGTGTGTGTGTGTGTGTGTGTAACGAACGGTGTAAATAATAGTGCTAAATAATGTTCATAAATAATGTTTTAGTATATTGTTAAATTCACGTTTAATTTGGAACAACCAGCCAGAAGGGTCATTATTTAATTAACAGTGCACCACCTAGTCACTAGTGGATAGGCTTTTGTTTCGCAATATACACAGGTGCATTGTGGTCAATCCCATAGAAGGATTACATCAAACTGTGGGTAAATTGCATAGGTAAGTTGTCTGCTCCTTGCTCTGTGTAAAAGCTGTCAAAACTATAATTTAAGTCATCACACATTGTGGAAAAGTCATCAGCATCATGTTGTGTGTTACTGTAACTCAGTAGACTAGACCACACGTTAGTAGTTAGCTGATCGTTCCCTTAAATGCATTACTGCTGATTGAAAGGTGATGAAAACGATGAAAACACATGGTTTTCTGTCTCTTGACCCAAGTTGGAGCAAGTTGCCGATCGTCTTGCAGCAGTGATTCTGACCTGCTCTTTGTGTGTCCCACTGTAGGTATGTTGCAGTAGTGCTGCTGACCTGCTGGTTGTGTGTCCCACTGTACAGGTATGTTAAAATAGCATCCCCACTTTGTTTCAGTTCACTATGTTAATAGGCAAAAAGCCATTAATTTGTGTTTGTGGAATGTGACTGCAGTTTGTTTTGTGCACCCAAGGTGGCAGCATTGCACAATTTAGTAGATTTCCTTGTGAAAAACGATGGGCATTTCAAGTATGGGATGAGACTGTTGTTGACCACTGTTGGAACTGTATTTCATTGTTTACTGTGATATGATTATACAGTATGTGCGGAATGTTTACATTTCATATAGATGTGATGAGAGCAAATATGTCGCCATAAATGGGTCAACACGCAGGACAGAGATGGAGTGGTCACACACACACACACACACACACACACACACACACACACACACACACACACACACACACACACACACACACACAATTATAATTATATATTTTTTTATTTTTTCAGGCGACCCTATTTTAATTCCAGGGCATAACCCTAAGTTTGGGAACCACTGCTCTAGCTTTAAAAATTAGCCCCGCTATCAAAGAGGGCAAATGAGCTGTTGCTTGCACAACAAAAGTGTGTTATGTGTTAAATTGATTTGTCTGCATCATTTGATCTATCTTGGTTGTATTTGTCTTGAAACAGCAAGTTTCCCACAAGGTATAGAGCTGAACAGTCACGTGACATTTATTGCCCCGGAAGAGAGTTCCCCATTCATTTCTCAATGGACATTTTGAAAAATCCTTCTATAACGAGTTTTAAGGCTGGAACCAAGCAAAAACATAAAATAACAATGGGGGGGAGAAGTCAAATTAGATTTCCCCCCAGTTATTATTATTTTTTGCTCCAACTGAAATGTTTTATGGTCACTCCCGATTCAGTAGGTCACGGTTAGCTTGGTGTGAATGGGGAACTCGCTTCCGGGGCAAGAAATGTCACGTGGCTGTTCAGCTCTATTAAGCTGCCCCACCAGAGTCACCTTCACAAGAGAACTGGACGGGGAGAGACTCCTCTTCACTTAGCATGCAGAAAAGGACATCTGGAACTGTAAAGCCCTCATTCAGGCTGGTTTCAATGTCAACCTGGAAGATCACGCAGGTATGAACTGTAACAATGTCATCCATTTCCAATGAATCACTCCCAACAGTTAATTAAACACTTATGAAATATCAGTAAACAAAACACAATTTATTGATGTCCTTTAGCAGACAAAGAGCCTGTGGTTGAGGAGCTGTTGCAGGCTGGAGTTGATCTAACTCTAGACTCGAGCTAGAGGCCCCGGGGGCCGCACACCCCTACAACATTTGATTTGATTTGATTTATTAGGATCCCCATTAGCTTATGCAAAGCATAAGCTACTCTTCCTGGGGTCCACATAGAACATTAAACATTATACATTTACAAACAAGACAATCAGATAAGCAAAAATAATACAACACAAAAAAATAAAATAGAGAGTTCCGCTCTATATCCAAGAGAGTTGGGCTCTATACATGCAACAGTACAACAGTAATCACCTGTGTTCAAAACAGTCTCATTACATCATTTCCCTGACATACACTGAATAGATGATAACAAAAAGAAGACCACTATTGGCTGGAATAAGCAACAATAATGGTAAATGGATGTTAATGGACTGTATTTAACATTCCACATGCTTGTAGCACGTGGAATTGAGTACCACACAGGGCCCAAGTACTTCTTTAGGGGTTATGTATCCCCTTGTTTTTATTATTACTCTTGGTCGTGAGTAATGGTTTTGCAGTAAGCTTTGCAATTAGGTCAACAATTGGCTTGAGATACAAACTCAAAGAAACTAACATCAAAAATATCCCCCCAAAAATACAAAAACTCCCTCTACAAGACAAAACAATGCACAACAGCATAAGCTACAATTATCGTGCATTCCTTTATAACTGGGAACTGGTAATCTTTGTGACCGGTCGGACTAGCTAGTATCTGTCAACCCCTACTGTACTGGCAGTGAGAAAACACTGTCGTAGTGCTTTTGTAACTAATGTTAAATGCCGATTGGGTCTCAGCCATCGGCTCCTCGCAGCGGTAATGCTATCAGCATGTCTGAAGTTGGCCGCAGTGTAGCTGCTGAATGTTGCCAAACTTCATTCATAGTTTACAGTTCACAATGCAGCCGGCCGGCCGGCTAACGCTGGACCGGAAGAACAAATACAATTGCGTCTAACACGGAAGAGAAAAAGTGGGCGTGGCAACTTAAGGTGAATAGGACGAATCAGCGTGACGTCACTTGACACCCAGAAATGTGGAACCCCGTGGCAGTTAATAGTATGAGTTGTGCCAAACAAATGTTAATATCTAAAAAATTATACATCACATCGCTTATATTTTGACATTCTGAGTGAGAGCAGAATTAGCTCAAGAGTTTGATGTATAATATATGCATGTCGTGTTAAAGTTGTGTTAACTGTCACAGTTTTTAAATTGTAAACAGTTAACTGGCTAGAGTCAGACACTCACTCCTCGTGCCACTTGTGCTCCATAGGGTTCCATTGCCGTTGCCACCCAGTGAAGCGGTTTGTTTACCAAAATGCTGCTCGGCTGATCCCTCGTATAGCTAGCTACTTTACTCAGCCCAACATGAAGGTAATGTAGGCCAGTGATAAACTTGCACTTTTTTCTTTTTTTTTACAGGTTTTTTTACTTTTTTTTTTTACAACGCAACATGCAAGATACCCGCTGAATAAGTGTCCATCCAAATGTCCATGTCATTCTGGCCAATACTCCACTTCTGTTATAGCATTTCAGTCTGGAATATGGAATATCTTTCAATAATCTATGTTTTAGCTGCTAAATTGTCAAATACTGCCGTCTGCTCGCTACCCAGGCACTTATGTATGTACTTAACCTAACTAACTTAACCTAACTAACTATCCGGTGTGCACAACATTGTCAGACTAAACTCCGGCTGACACCCCAAAAACCTACAATCCGCTACAGAAAAATGTATATTGTTTGTTTATTAACTGGCGCCTGGCCTTCTATCATTTCACGAAAGCAAAGAAACGGCAAAGCAAGTTGAGTATCCCTGATGAGTGATGTAGGCTATCAGTAGAAAGGGTTGGTAAAAAGGGTAATGATTGGGTTGCAGGGGGCCCCATACTTGCCTTTGCCTAGGGCCCCCAAATGATTAACTCCGCCCCTGTTTAAACTGTGGACTCATTGGTTAGTCGAGGCTTGCAGACCTCAGTGTTAGGTCAGGTTAGCAGTGCTGCTAGATCAGGTAGAGTTAGTTTAGTTATGTAACTGCACAGGATTGTTGGCCTAAGCCGACCGAGCATGCGCAGAACGCTGCACTGACCAACACATAGCCTAAACCACCCGCGCCGTTGACGGAATTGAGATAGTGATCCGTGTTTTTAAGAAGAGGATTAATAAGGGACGCTTCCCGTGAAGAGCGGAGGTGAGTGTGGACTACTTTCTTCGCCGCTGACTCCTCTCCTCGCTGTTTGCGTGGGTGTGTGCGTGCGTGTTTGTGTGTAGAGTTGTTTTCTCTGTAGCCAGGCGCCCAAAGAGAATAGGAGGGAGAAAGGAGAGCGTCCTCGGCATTAAACAATAAATATAGCTAGTAGCTACATCCAGTCCTCACAACACACCTACTAACACACAATAACGCTCCTGTTCTGAATCTGATACTACTAAATTGGATGCGACGCGGGAACAAAATGTTCTAAATTCACATATCCGGACCCGATACGGATTGCCTGCATTTATCAGCCTTGCAAAAGTCCTAGTGTTTTTATAAGCTGTAATTGAACAATTAATGCAGTTGCCTACCTAGCCTAATTGGCGCAATTGCAGCGTTTATAGGCGGCGTGCTGAAGTAGTATGAGCTGTTGAAACTGATTTGGGTGATTTAGGCTATCCACATTGTCGCGCACATAGCACCGCCAAATTGTTGAGAGCGATAGTTTAATCCGCATTTACTTCTTCTACGCGCACATATGGAATTAAAGGGAGTCGTGCGGGTTTTGGTAGCTAGGAGTTATTTTAATGTGCCGTGTTGTTGCTGCTGCTGGGACCCTGGGATTCCTCACTTGCAGCGTGGCTGGAGTACACTCCCACCATACACACACACACACACACACACACACACACACACACACACACACACACACACACACACACACACACACACACACACACACACACACACACACACACATCCCAACCCCCCATCCCAACTGCCGTGCATTGGGAACTCTTTGTTCTTTTGACTAAACGCGGGTTTGAGGCGGTGGGAGAGTTTTTAAAACGTTCTTTCTTGGCTGCTTGTTAGACTTTTTGCGCGTAAATAAAATAAAAAAGTGCGCACTCAGCGTTTTTCTGCAGCCGTGCGCGTTCGCGCTCTCTCGCTCTGGTAGGGGAGAAGGGGAGAGCGCGGGATGATTGTAACACTAATAACACACATAGCCTATATAAGATATCTATAACTCTGGGAGTTTTGATGTAATCTCTCACATTTTCACACAAAGTGCCCACATTTGTCTGCTACAAATAGCAATGACTTTAACCTCTATAGATAGCATATCACAGACTTGAATTGATTGTTAAAACCTACCCCACTACCGGGGTGACGGAGGTAAACACTAGGCTCTGTAACAACAGCACATCCTGCAATTTGCAGAACAGCTCCAATGAAAAATGTGTGAAGAAGATCGGTTGTCTTTCTAACAAAAACCACAAATTTGAAAAGTGGCATCATCTTCTGCGAGTGAAAGTTTGAATGTACCAAGTCAAGCTTCTTCCTTTCATTATGAAATGACAAACATTCCAGTCTTTGGTGTAACAATGTCTCATTCTCTTTC
>NC_139631.1:54423161-54438161 GCF_964638095.1 Poromitra crassiceps | reverse complement strand
TGCAGAGCATGATGTGTAGTCACTGAATGACTGTGTGGATTCTCCTGCAGGTCCATGTTGTTGACATGCACTGACTTCAACGTCCTCTTTGGGCTGCTTGGTGGAAACGCTGAGAGAACTGGCTCAGCAGGACATGGAGGCAGGAGGGGGCGTATGGAATCTTTACTGCTATGTTTACTCCAAGAGCCGTGTCAGTGTGTGTGTGCCGTGTGACACAAACATGTGTGTCAGTGTGTGTGCAGGCCCGTATCCAGGGTATAGGGAGGTCCAGCAAGGGGAGTCGGATTTGGCGGCAAAATTAGAGTTTTTTTTCTTCCCTTTTTTAGCCATATTTAGAGTAATATATAATTTTAAATTAAAAATATATATTTTTTTAACCTTTTTTAGCCATATTTAGAGGAATATATCATTCTAAATCAACATTAGGATTATACTGTTGTGATGTCATTATTCAGTATATTTGTGCCTGTGTGTGTGTGCCGTGTGACACACACACGTGTGTCAGTGTGTGTGTGCCGTGTGACACAAACATGTGTCTGCTGCCTGGATGCACTTCACACTGCATTCAGGGTTCCCTGTAGGAACTGTGTTAGTCAAGGTGGCTGACACCTATACTTCAGTACAACTCAATGTTTTCCCTTTAAAGCTGCACTAGGCAAGACTTTTTTGTTATAAAAATTTATATTAGTCTTGTCAGCCTAAAATCACAATGTGGGGCTGCAACACCATTAACACCACCACCACCAACAATAACAACAACCATAAGCCATTTCCACACATTCGAATGGATTTATTCCTCTAGTAGTCTACTTTTATAGCTCTATAGTCGATCTTTATTCCAATGTTCTATCTAAATATAGCTGAATCGCTTGGTTTGGCCAAGTAAAACTAATATATACATAACTAATATAAACATTTTACGAAATGGGGGAACACATCTCGAGGGAACATTTCAGTTCTGCGTTTCATGTTAAAAGTTTCTGCGTTTCATGTTAAAAGTTTCTGCCAAGACATTTTCAAAATGGAGGTTCTGGTTGTAGGGGCCTCTGCTAGAAATCCTTGGGCCCCTGACAAAAGTAAACACAATTATAAGCAAATGTACAACATAATAAAGTCATTTAAAAAGTGACAATAAAAATCTATAATCCCTGGAATGTTACCGGGCCACTGCATTTCTGTACCTACTATCACTCAATATACTAAAGTGGTAGCATGGAGCCTGGTATCCCTCCACATGCTTGTGTGGATACACAACTGTGACGACAACTGGCTGCCTGTGAAAAGTGACAACTAGTGAATGAGTGTGTGTGGGGAGGGGGGGGGGGGTGAGTAGGCTATGAATGTGGGGGGAGTGTGTGAGTGTGAAGAAAGTAGGGCCTTCTATTCATCCAGCTCCGCCCTGCAGAGCGTCAGGAGGTGGGCTTCAGCTGTTAACCCTGTTTGCTCATACAGAATACTAGGGGTGGGGGAAAAAATCGATTCACCTAAGTATCGCGATTTTTAATGTCACGATTTTTTGGATCGATCTTTTATTCCAGAATCGATAATCGCAAATTAAAAAAAAAAAAAAAATTTTTTTTTTTTTTTTTTTTTTTTTGGGTGCTTGCAGTCAGGCCACTCACTGAACAGCAGGCCAGGCGCCGCCTACTGGTTTACTAGTGGTTTTATTACTTTATTAGTTAGTCTGAAGTAATAATTACACTTCAGGGTTAAAGTGGGTGCATCTCATTGTAAAATTGGACCCAAATCTGGCTTCAAACGGCCCAAATTTCACGCGCGTTGGCCCATATCGGCCTGGCCTGCTTGGTATCTAATGCCCGGCCTGAATTATGATCCCAGTCCGCCCCTGTTTTTAACTATATCGCCCAGCCCTACTCATGATATATAATATACAGTCTCTAGTGTATGATTCAACTTTTCCCATGTTCTAATCTAGTGTAAAAAAGCAAACAAACTGAAAAAATAAAAGAAAAAAATAAACAAAAATCGCAATAAATCGTAATATCGAATCGCAATAATCGTAGAATCGCAATAATCGTGAATCGCAATATATATCGAATCGGCACCAAAGTATCGTGATAGTATCGAATCGGGAGATAAGTGAATCGGCACAGCCCTACAGAATACGGTTACATACGGTACGGTACGGGTTACAGACCTATAGACTTCTCGTCTGTAATTCAACACTCCCCAGCAGGGACTGTTTGGAAAGTTTGTTGTTATAGTGTTTGATATTTGAGGGATCCTTGCAACAACAAAAAAAGTGTAATATAATGGAAAATATAATATAATATATATAAAATATAAGAATATCGGCGGATATATCGATATCGGAATTTCTTTACTCCCTAATATCGGTATCGGTCATCGGCGGCAAAAATCCAGTATCGGTTGGGCTCTGGACATCCAGGTCCAGGAAAATGTGGTCCACTTGCCAATGAATGTATGGCGTATTCATTCAAAAAAATATTTGGGGGACACTTAAAAAAAAGTAATTGGTGCATAACGTTGCTTAAACGTAATGGGAACAACAGCGCTGTTTGTGTGAGTGTGTTCTTCTGGCAACCACCTTGCAGGTGCTGAGTGGAAATTAAATCCCCTCCCTATCCGATCAGAGGCCTTCAAGTCCCTGCTCAAGACCCACCTTTTCTCCCTGGCCTTTGACTCTAGTTAGCTGCTATTCTGCGTCTTTTATTTATCTTATTACTTTTATCTATTTTATTACTTGCTGCAATTCTGGTCTATCTTTTCTATTTTTATCTTTTATTATTTGTTCTGCAGCACTTTAATGTACCTTGCTCCATAGTGTATTGTTTCTATACCTGCCTTTTATATTTGTGTTCTTACTTGTTAAGCACTTTGGTCGGCTGCTTGTCGTTGTAAATGTGCTCTAGAAATAAAGTTGACTTGACTTGACTTGACTAAATTAATTGAATGGAAATAAAATTATCGAAAGCTTGGGGGCAATTTTTGCCCCATGATCATGGTTTTTAGGGACATTCTGAGATTTCTTGTGCATTTTTGCCCCTGGCTACATTCCTACACTGGACATATTGTGGGAGGAGCTAAAACACCTCATATCTCCTGTGTAGACAACCTGCCTTCAGTGAGAGACAAGCGTCAACATGCTCTCTCTGTGACAGATGCCTGATAATCTCTTTCCAGCTAAGATACCAAGTGAAACAGCTCAAGTACTGTGCTCCAGTACTGTCTAGATTCATGACCCACATTCTTCCTTAGTCATTAAGTCGCGACCCATTTTTTTAGGCCTATATGCTTTTTAAAGACCCAGACTGGACGGCCTGCGGTCCGATGCTTTACCCAGAGCCCAACGCTTTAAAGACCCAGACTGGACGGCCTGTGGTCCGATGCTTTACCCAGAGCTGAACTCTTTAAAGACCCAGACTGGACGGCCTGTGGTCCGATGCTTTACCCAGAGCTGAACTCTTTAAAGACCCAGACTGGACGGCTTGTGGTCCGATGCTTTACCCAGAGCCCAACTCTTTAAAGAGCCAGACTGGGCGGCTTGTGGTCCGATGCTTTACCCAGAGCCAAACTCTTTAAAGAGCCAGACTGGGCGGCTTGTGGTCCGATGCTTTACCCAGAGCCCAACGCTTTAAAGACCCAGACTGGACGGCCTGTAGTCCGATGCTTTACCCAGAGCTGAACTCTTTAAAGACCCAGACTGGACGGCTTGTGGTCCGATGCTTTACCCAGAGCCCAACGCTTTAAAGAACCAGACTGAGCGGCTTGTGGTCCGATGCTTTACCCAGAGCTGAACTCTTTAAAGAGCCAGACTGGGCGGCCTGTGGTCCGATGCTTTACCCAGAGCTGAACTCTTTAAAGAGCCAGACTGGGCGGCCTGTGGTCCGATGCTTTACCCAGAGCTGAACTCTTTAAAGAGCCAGACTGGGCGGCCTGTGGTCCGATGCTTTACCCAGAGCTGAACTCTTTAAAGAGCCAGACTGGGCGGCCTGTGGTCCGATGCTTTACCCAGAGCCCAACGCTTTAAACAAGTTTAAACTGGTGATGCTCACAGCTAGCAGGACATGTTTGGTACCAATGGATGCCTTAAGCCTTCTAGTTTCAGGATAGCATATCTGGCTTTAACAATGAGCTGCTACAGCCTCTGAAATACTTTAAAATGAGCTGCTACAGCCTCTGAAAGACTTTAAAATGAGTCTGCTACAGCCTCTGAAAGACTTTAAAATGAGTCTGCTACAGCCTCTGAAAGACTTTAAAATGAGCTGCTACAGCCTCTGAAATACTTTAAAATGAGTCTGCTACAGCCTCTGAAAGACTTTAAAATGAGCTGCTACAGCCTCTGAAAGACTTTAAAATGAGCTGCTACAGCCTCTGAAATACTTTAAAATGAGCTGCTACAGCCTCTGAAAGACTTTAAAATAGGGATGCACCGATATGAAAATTTTGGCCGATGCCGATAACCGATATTAACATTGCTGTTATGGCCGATAACCGATATTTACCGATGTCGATATGATCTGTATAAAACCACATTTTTATGATCATCACATTTTGTACATATGGAAAAACACATGTTAACACTGAATTTGAAAAAGTTATGCATTTCTTTATTTGCAAAGCCTTTGGAAAAGCCCATAAATCATAGATTTACTGCATTATTTCATATCAATGTGAAGAATTTGGCTGATAATGATAACCGATATTAACATTGCAACATCTGACCGATACCGATATGACCGATATGTAAAAAAATCGGCCGATACTGGCCGATACCGATATGATTGCCGATATATCGTGCATCCCTACTTTAAAATGAGCTGCTACAGCCTCTGAAAGAGAGTCATGTTCTGCTACAGCCTCTGAAAGACAATAATGTTGGCCATTGATGCCGGCATCCTCAAGGAGTAGAAAACCTTTTTTCATGCACACATCCACGACCCACTCAAAACGGCCCCGCAACCCACAGTTGGGTCCCGACCCACCAGTTGAGAACCACTGGTCTAGACCATTGGTTCTCAAATGGGGTTCCGGGGACCCCCAGGGGTCCGTGGCACTTTGCAAGGGGGTCAGAGAAAAGTTTTCAGGAAAATAAAAATAAAAATATTTAGTTCAACGAAAATATTTTATGCTTTAAATCTAAAATGGTTCATGGATTACATTCTAATCTAACAAACCTATCAATTTAAAAGTCAAGCACATTACCGTGGAAACAATTAAGCTTAGTCCAAAATCACAAATCAGAATGAGCGGGTCCCCGGTATATTTTCTATTTTGTAAGGGGTCCTTGGCTGGCAAACATTTGAGAACCTCTGGTCTAGATGACTACCAGGGCCTGTACAGTATAAAGCCACTTAGAGTGAACTATTTGGTCTGATGATTTAATCCTATTTTTGGAAGTAAAACCCTAAATATGTTTTAGTCTCAAGAATTTTCTAAACTTCATTCATCTCAGCATACTTCACCTCAGCATATTTCGGGGGCAGTGGTGGCCCAATGGTTAGAGAAGCGAGCTTGTGACCGGAAGGTCGTTTGTTCAATCCCCGGGACCGGCAGGATAAATCTGGATTGGGAAAGTGAAAAGGCAGCGCTTGTCCCTCCCTCATTACCACCACTGAGGTGCCCTTGAGCAAGGCCCTTAACCCCAACTGCTCCAGTGGAGCTGATCAGTGGCCAACAGATCAGACTGTGGTTGTACTGGTCAGCTTCCAGGTATGAATGTGTGTGTGAATGTGAACACGGCACTCCTGAAAAAGAGAGCATTGCTCTCAGTGATAAAGGTGTATAAATAAAGGTTAAAAAAAATTAGGTTTTGAAGTGGATTCACTTATGTAACCATTCACAGATTATAAAGAAAATAGAAAAGAACCATTGATAGAACTGTGCAGGAGAGAACACAGAAATCAGAACAGCCTGTGGTTTGTAGTGCTGCTCCAATATAACTTATAGTGCAAAATAACAATCAAAAGCATGGGTGCGAGTTGTCCCTGTAGTTCCATCTCAGTTGTCTCCCAAATGATTGGGGTAAAAATCACAGCATAAAAGGTCCAGCAAAGTGTTTGCAGCCAAATGATTTATATTGACCTTCAGATGGTTGATCAGTATTTATGGTTTTCAGCATTGCCTGGTGACACTGAAGAATTGCCCATCCTTGAAAAATGCTTTTAAACAGCGGCATTGGCTTGTTCATCTGCTGCTCTCATTGCATGAATTCAGCTTTTGGCTGCTTGAGGCCTACACAGAAATCACTTGGTAGGGTTAGGTAGGGTTGGGGGTTAGGGTTAGGTAGGGTTAGGTTAGGTAGGGTTGGGGGTTAGGGTTAGGTAGGGTTGGGGGTTAGGGTTAGGTAGGGTTAGGTTAGGTAGGGTTGGGGGTTAGGGTTAGGTATGGTTAGGTTAGGTAGGGTTGGGGGTTAGGGTTAGGTAGGGTTGGGGGTTAGGGTTAGGTAGGGTTAGGTATGGTTGGGGGTTAGGGTTAGGTTAGGTAGGGTTGGGGGTTAGGGTTAGGTTAGGTAGGGTTAGGTTAGGTAGGGTTGGGGGTTAGGGTTAGGTAGGGTTAGGTTAGGAATGTTTGGGGGTTAGGGTTAGGTAGGGTTGGGGGTTAGGGTTAGGTAGGGTTAGGGTTAGGTAGGGTTAGGTTAGGTAGGGTTGGGGGTTAGGGTTAGGTAGGGTTAGGTTAGGTTAGGTAGGGTTGTGACAGAATTGGACTTGATGATGATGTTCTGAACACCACTCTCTCTCTGTCATTACTATTGTGTTTTATAGGGATGAAATTCCCCGTGGATATTCTGGCTGATGTTAGCCAGGGAGAGCTGGAGCGCTCATCCCAGAACTACATGGACAACCTGCTCTATAGCAACCCTGATGCTGCTGAACAGATCACCCTACCCAACTCCACCCAGGTACGGCCCCAGAGCACACTGATCACCCTACCCAACTGCACCCAGGTAAGGCCCCAGAGCACACTGCAGATCTGTGGTGCCCTGGGCCATCCTCCTGGATCACCCCTGATACAATTACCGATGGTCCTATGCTGTGCAATCTCTCTTCAACTCAAATATAATCTGAGAACATTTTATTGTCAGATATGATTTTCTCCAGAATTCCATGACTATCTGTATTGTAGATCACAGTTAAACTATGATCAAAACAGTCTACATTCTCTAATAATGCCAACTCCTTACTAAATTAAGTAATAGTGAAGCACGACAATTCATCAATTTGCTTGGAAAGAAGGAAATGAGCAGGCGTTGAAAGAGTACAAGAAAAATCTTTGATACTTTACTTACAATACATTCATTAAAACAACAACAGAGAGGCCATGTTTGGTATTGATGTTTGCTTTTCCACTTCAGGTAACCATAGGCCTTTCCAATGTGGGCTTTCTCCCTCTTTATGGAGGCCATGCTAAGCAGAAGGTCCTGGGCCTGTTCTGCCCTAGTGACCCGTTAACAGCTGTGGCTCTGTATGTGCTGGACCGATGGTGGACAGTAGAGGACATTCTGAAGACGGCAGACGCTGCTAGAGATGGAGCTGTGAAGGTATGAGGAGACTGGAAGGACATTAGTATTACCTCTGCCAAGGAGGTGATGTTCTGATCCAACTCACACAATTTGCATATCATAGTAGAGTATTGTCCTTGGCGGAGGTATGCTCTTTTGAGTGCACTTCTAGTAATTATTATTTTAAGATTGAGTGTGGTGTCCACAGATAACATGGCTCTATGTGTTTCAATGTGCATGGCCTCCAGGTGCAGACACTTGGTGAGAGAATTGTTTTGTACGTTCTCAACCGTGTGATCTACAGAGCCAAGGAGATGAGCACCGAGGAGCTTCCCTTCCTCTGCCATGGGGACCTTGATTACGTTAAACTCCTCTGGAAAAATGGAGAGGCTGTTGGTTTCTACTCAGTCAAGCCTGCAGGTAATTTGTGTGATGTGTAATGCATCTATCTCCACTAGGCTTGGGCAATATCCAAAATGTAATCTCACGATACTGTCCCGCCCAAATGTTGGGATATACAATATTAACCCTATTCACCTTATGTAGCCCCGCCCACTTGACCCAGTTGTGTTATGACTTCCTGTTCAAAACACTGTCTGTTTTACCTGCTCACTAGTACTGTACGTCACAGGAAGTGTAAACACAATAGGAAGTAACTGGCTGACCCCTGTGTTGGAACATAAGGTGAATAGTACAGTGGTTCTCAAACTTCACTTTAAACTCAGAATAAAAAAAATAAAAATCACAAGTGGCCGCAATCCTCTTTGGTAGTTTTAAATTGTGTGTGGTGTAAAATAATAATAATGATAATAATAATAATAAAAATAATTCAGGCGACCCCATTTAAATTCCAGGTGACCCCACGTGGTCGCAGGGTCGCGACCCCAAGGTTGCAAACCACTGATCTAAAGCCTCAAGATAGCAATGCATGCGACCACACCTCATTTTAAAGTCGAGCTGAACCCAAAAATGAAATTATTTTTTTCATTTTAGTTCAAATACCTGGGTATTCAGTGCACCTATTTATTAATGTATGCCAAGAAGATCACAAAAATCAAATTTCTTTAGTTTTTCACACTTTTTCACATCAAAAGTTAATTTTTCAAGATTTCATTCATAACAGTAATCTACAGTTTGGTGACGTCACATAGTACTAGCAAATTTCTACCCCATTTCAACCAATCATATCACAACCAATCACGACATGGCAGCTGTCAATCAATCTTTATTTCAGGAGAATTTTCTCCTCCAAATGGCGCCTGGTGTCTGTAATCTGGCAGAATTTCTAGCCCATAAACTAACTACTAACTTGGCCAATTGTATGTAACATACAAAATAAAGCAAATGGTAATGTCTAAGAATGCAAAGAAATGTAACTGGCTCGTTAAACTCGCATTCCAGGCAGTGCTGTAGTGGTTTAAAAAAGGTGGGTAAACTATACTTTTGAGGCAGCTTTCTCTCGCGGCACCGGCAGTATGATAACGGCGGATAAACTATAAGCTTCCGTGACCGATATATACAAGACAAAATATGAGAGTAGAACAACTTAATCTGAATCATATAGCCCTATAAGGTATATCAGGGGGTTCCCCCATATTTCTGAGTAGCCAGCCAGATAGGAAAAGTAGCTGGCTATGGGATGGGCCTTGGACCCTCAAGGGGGGTCCGGGGGGATTCTTCCCCGGAAAAAAATTGTGTACATTTTAAAGTAAAATTCATCAACCTGGTGCATTTGAGAGCAAAATGAAGAGGCTAAATCTATGAAGAACTACACACATCTCTAATGTGTTGTGACTTTACAAATAATTAGGCCTAAACAATCAATATAAAATGTATTTACACATTGTACACAAAGTGCATTCATTGTGACAAATTTACAATAGTTAATATCCAGCCAGAATCATTGCAAATGGATGTTCAAAGTAATGCCTAATGACAGCCAGAGCAGTGCAAATTAATAACATTAGCTTGATTGAGCTCAGCACATGAAGCTTCAATCATTGCTACTTGACAACAATAATGTCAGGCATAATCTGACAATCAGGAAATGATTCAAGGTATTTCAAGTATAGACAAGTCAGGGCTCCCAGGAAAGTTAAAGTTGTGGTGTTTGCAGTTTGGATTGTTGCCTCGGTTGATCATGTGGCCACTGACAGTGTATGAGGTTCCCCTTTCAAAGGTAGAAAAGCTAGAAAGGATGATTAACTCATTAATTAGAAAATGGCTCGGAGTCCCACGCTGCCTAAGCAGTGTAGCCTTATATGGGAAAGGCATATTGGAATTGCCATTATCTAGCCTGACAGAGGAGTTCAAGTGTGCTAAGGTTAGACTGGAAATGACTCTGACTCAGTCAAAGGATCCAGTGGTTAGGAGTGTAGCGCCCACAGTTAAAACAGGGAGGAAGTGGAACCCAAAGGAGGCAGTACAGCAAGCACAGTCAGCTCTTAGACACAGGGATATCATAGGTCAGGTGCAGCATGGGCGTGGAGGCTTAGGGTTGTGCATAGGGAAACCTGTGTGGAACAAGGCATCAGTAATAGAAAAGAGGAAGATGGTAGTTGAAGAAGTACATAGGCAAGAGGAGGCAGTAAGATGTACTAAGGCAGTGTCGCAGGCAAAGCAAGGACAGTGGGTGAACTGGGAGAGTGTAGAGAAGAGAAAGTTGAAGTGGAGAGAGTTGTGGAGCATGGAGGCCAGCAGAATTAGATTTATTCTAGGGGCTACTTATGATGTGCTGCCATCTCCCCAGAACTTAAATCAGTGGTTGGGCGAGGATGGTGCCTGCCCGTTGTGTTCTAGTGTATGTACATTGAGGCATATACTGTCAGGGTGTAAGGTCAGTCTCTCCCAGGGGCGATACACCTGGCGTCACAACCAGGTGTTGAAATGTTTGGCAGCTGCAGTTGAGGAAAAGCGGCTAGAAGTAAATTCTCTAGTTGCTAGCAAAGAGAATAGACAGATCAAATTTGTACGTGAGGGAGAAAAGATTAGACCAATTAAGGTCAGGCACAAGTTAGGGCAGCTAAGTGTAGGTGGAGCCTGGGAAATGAGGGTTGACTTGAATGAACAGCTAGTCATCCCAGCATATATAGTTAGCACCCGGCTACGTCCGGACTTGTTACTGTGGTCTGAGGTAAAGAAGAGAGTTTATTTTATCGAACTCACAGTCCCGTGGGAAGATCGAGTTGAGGAGGCTTATGAGCGCAAGAAAGCTAGGTATGCTGAAATGGCAGCAGAGGCAGAGCAGCGAGGTTGGAGGGCTCAAGTGCGGCCTGTAGAGGTGGGCTGCCGTGGTTTTGTGGCAAAGTCCGTTATTGCCTTACTAACTGAGTTGGGCATTCGGGGACGGAGCCTGAAACTTGCGGTTAGCAACATGTCTCAGGCAGCAGAACGAGCAAGTGAATGGCTGTGGATAAGGAGGAAACATGCTAGCTGGGGAGCTCGCTAAGGTCAGATTGATTGTTTGTTGTTGGTCATGATTAACGGTCCGCATCAACAGGGCTGAATCATTGACAGTGGTGGTGTAGTTAGGGATTGTTTGTTGTTGGTCATGATTAACGGTCCGCATCAACAGGGCTGAATCATTGACGGTGGTGGTGTAGTTAGGGATTGTTTGTTGGTCATGATTAACGGTCCGCATCAACAGGGCTGAATCATTGACAGTGGTGGTGTAGTTAGGGATTGTTTGTTGGTGGTCATGATTAACGGTCCGCATCAACAGGGCTGAATCATTGACAGTGGTGGTGTAGTCAGGAATGTCATACCGAATCGACCTGGATAGCTAGGCTTAGATAGTGAGGTAATATGCAGTTGTGCGGTGGTAGCATGGAGGGGGGTGTTTCCAGGACGCTGGATTACACCGTTAAGCCTTCTTGAGGTGTCGTGGGCCTAACTTAACGAAACGTCGGTGAAGGAAGGTGCCCACTTGAAAACCCCAATGACATGCTTCATACTGCTGTTGGCTAGGGTAGGTAACTGGTGATTTGTGTCTTGTTTATTAGTTTGTTAGCCTGTTAGCTTGTTTTATTCTGGATTGGGCTTCTAAATGTGTTTTTCCTCGGATTTTGGCACAAGGGATAGTAACATCTTGTCCTGTGTATTAATTAATGACTAACTGATTTAACAAGCAATTTACCATTTGCAACCTCTATTCTTCGTTTTTTCGGGTTATTTGTGAAAAACTGACGAATCCGTTCTGCTTCTTCTGCGTCCGAAACTGTCACGTTGTCTTAATTGCATGAAGAAGAAAATCACCTGCATGCCGCAGTTCCCCTCTGGCGTTTCACAAATAATAACACATTTTGTGAATTTGCCGGCAGCCAGGCCAGGGGTACAGATCTCGGCATAACAAACACCAGTATGTTTCTAGATAGTTTTCAACATGGTGTATTGGCTTTATACAGTAGCACCTGGACTATTCAAGTCGCACCTAATGTTACAAACGTGACTTGATCAGAGGGAAATCAATCATGTCTCTTACACCAGTGATTCACTCTTCAGTTGTAAAACGGTAGGCCTATATGATTTTCCCCACTCCTGACACACAATTTTAACCAACCTACGTTCAGCTCACCATGAGCTGGTCTCCAAATGCGCGTCTCCAATGCGCATTGCGCATCGCTGGCACAATGGCACCGTCAAGTTGTTTTGAGGGGAGCGCTGTCAGGCCAGGCAAGCACAGCTCGATAAAGGCACCAACGTGACCGCGAGGCCGTGTACCGTTCCCGCGAAGCGCTCCACAAGTAGTAGGCTACGGTTCGGGGAGCTCCTGGTCAGTGCCATGTGTCATCTTTTTTCTTTTCTTTTGGTGTGTCTTTTGGTGTGTGCTTGGCGTGGTCTCCGCATCAACGGAGTTTACTCGAACTTTTTAAAACTTGTGCAATAATAAGTGCATAAACGATTTAAAAATGTGAGTAAACTATCTTAAAAGGTGCCTAAACGCTGCAGAGCATTGAAAAAGGTACCTAAACTGTGTTTACCTGCATTTAGCCACCACTACAGCCCTGATTCCAGGATAACATTAACGTAAGGGGTTGCCCCTCTGTGATTCCAGGCGGGCAGGCAGCTGGATTTGGGGGCGGAACACGCCAGGATTGGCCAAAGCCAAATCCAGTCCCCAAAATTGTCATATCAAATCATCAACATGCTACTATGGCCCGCCTTTCAACCTGTCATCTCAGACAAGTTTTGTTTTTCAGTCTGAAACGTGACTCCGACCCATGCGCCACTTGGGCTCTGTTGGGTTCATCTCGTCTTTAAGACTAACATGCATACCCATGGGCGCACAGATGAGCGCAACTACACTTGCTATTTCAAGGACATGAACACTGGGCGTTAACTGACAACTGTGTCAGTTGGAAACTAGCAATTAGACATCATGCACTCTGCCGTGCGTCCATTTGTGTCCAGCAGAAAATAGAGCCCTCAGAGTCATATATTTTCATCATTCAGGTTTATTTTAATATTGAATCGTATCGAGATCATGAACTCATTATTATCGTGTATATATTGTATCGTGAGCGGAGTGAATCGTCAAAACACATACAAAGCAACCTAATTTGCAACCTCTTGCTTTCAGCAATCATAGGCTTATCTTGCTTTTTTTGATCCAAAGTTTTAGAACAAGTAGTTTGCTGTCAGCTGATTATCAGGTACGGTGTGTAGTATGTAGTTGGTATACTATACGTGCAGTATATAATACCACATTTTTAAGAGATTTCAGTGAGGTTTTGGAGTACTCCACAGAACATAGACTGTGATTATTAAAGTTACAAATGGTCTCCTCACTGCTGATTCTGGTAATTTTATGAGTTTTAATCAATTCAGTCCTCAGTGTGGTGTTTGATACTGAAGAATCCAGTCCAGGACTAAAACGATGTATGTGGTTAATATGGAAGAGATGGTGGTTTAATCCATGTATTTACTGTCCCATGTTCTTTTCTGACAATGTCTTAACCCATTGATACCTGATGCAGCATTTGTGTGTGTATCCCTTTAAGACCGCGTCACGCGGTCTTAAAGGGATACACACACAAATGATGGATATATACATGCAAATGCTGCATCAGGTATCAATGTCTTCATGTGTTTGTATGCTTCCCTTTGTTTGCCTTGCAGGCAGCTCTTGCAGTTCCTTCTCCAGCAGAAGCTATCAGCTTCCTGTCATGGACTCCATATTTGTCAGAAAATGTCGCCGTGGCAACGGCCTTGGCCTCCTCATGCTGGAGGACTTTGTGCTCAGTTTCAAAGAGGACACCCTGGGGTTAAGATACCCACTTACAAAAGCCATGTATAAAGGTACATAGATCTTCTTCTTCTTCTTTGCGTTTTTTTGGCAGATTGCAATCCAATTATTAAGGAGCATACCGCCACCTACTGTAGCCTACCCTACAGTACCCTACTGTTGCCCTCAAACAGAAGATTCAGAGTCCCACAGGCTCACTTAAACAGACTGAGAAACTCTTTTGTGCCCTAGTCTGTCAAACTGTTAAATCAGGTTAGAGCAGGGGTCACCAACCTTTTTGAGGTCGAGGGCTACCTGAAGGGTAGAGTGTCATGTGGGGGGCTACCTGTTGAAATTTGCTCGATTTACCTTTAAATAATGAGTATTATGCATTTAATTGCCTACAGGAGACAGCTATGTTCACTAATTACTGTTAATCATTCCTCACAAAAATTATTAATAATGTTTTACTAAGTGATCATAGGAAAACACAGATATACATTTTAAAGTGCAATTTTAATGATTTCTGTTTATCTGAACAACCATTTCAACATTTAAAGTGCACCATTTCACCATTTCAAAGTGCAATAATATCACATTGTAACATCTGTCTGTAATTGTGACCGTTAGAGGCTCTAGGTCTAACGACTAATGGCTGGCTCAGACTACAGGATTTTCGGGCGATTTATGCCCGATTCACCCCTCCCGAGAATCGGAGGAGAAATCTGGCCTGGCAGCTTGCCAAGCTTGGTCGGGCCGATGTTCGGCACAGATTATCTTGTAATGTGAGCTGTTTGCATATCCAATCTTAAGCCTCCCGATCTGCTCACAGCCTCATCGGGGCCGTCCCGATCATATCAAACATGTTTGATATTTAGGACTGAAAATCTGCGCGAATACATCATTCTGCTGCTGCGGGAGACTCCCGTCATTATCGTTAATTGACGCGGCTCATTTGATGCGCTGCACTCTGCAGGTATCAGATAGGCTACCAAATACCAACAGCACAGAACCATGAGTATTTGGGGGAAAATGTCACTAATTTATATCACAATGAATGACCAATGAATAAAAAGTTGTTATAGCGTAGTTGAGCCCCTGCCAGTCAGAGGCTGTAATCTCCTACCTGTCTTATCAGGCAGTGTGGGGAAAAAAGGCTTTGCTGCTGCGGGAAGCATTCCAGTCTATCCAAACTTTTGCCGATCTCATGACATGCAGCAGGGAAATATATTTTGGTAGCGCATGTGTTTGTGTTCTCACTTGTACAGACAATAGACTCGCGTTGTTTACACGC
>NC_139631.1:54188922-54422961 GCF_964638095.1 Poromitra crassiceps | reverse complement strand
ATAAACGCAATAAAACGCTATAAAAGGAGCAAACTTACGGTTTCTGCTGCCATTGGTGCGATCGCTGCAGTCCAAGACTCCAAATAAACTTCCATGCTGTATTATGTCCAGTGCACCACTTGCCCTCATGTAGTTTACTCGGCTAACGCTATAGCTTTAAGTTTAGTTCACTGGATTGCCTCATTGTATGGGAAAATACGAACGCGTCTTCTCTTCAAACATGTCTTCAGCGGAGACTCCTTTTTGAGGTGACATCATTGACCATATATGGACGAAAAGTGGAGAGCACATGGCTTTGTTTGGTTTACGGCCGTGGGTCCTTTGGGGGATCTACAATAGGCGACTAAGAATGTGCCGAAAAATGTAGCTTAAAATACGTTCATAGACTAGAGAACGTAATTCATATTATTTTTCCCTAATTAATGATACATCGTTTCAACCGCCCGCAACCCATCCGCTATTAATCAGAATGTTTATTTTTATGATCTGGCCCGCCCGCGGGGCGGGATATCCGCAGTCAGCGCGGTTATAACTGCGGCCCGCGCATCACTAATCCGGACTGTCCGCTGCATTTGGGCTGTTTTCCCTGGGTTCCAAGTCGTTCCTGTGGATTACTTGCTACCGCGGAGGCCCCCCAACCCCGGTGTTTGGTCCTTGCCCGCCGGGTAACCTGCTGCTTCGCCCCCAGCGCTGTATCGCTGATCTCCCCGCCTGAACGCTGCCTGAGGCTTCAGCCTCTACTCTACTCCTCCGTCCGCTAAACGGATTATAACCAAACCCCAGATGTGCGTCGCTTTGGATAAAAGCGTTCTAAGTGAAATCGTAACATTGTACTAAATGGCCTCTAAATGACATTGGTATTCATGTTTAATGTAAAATTTCATTGATTTGGACCAGATTGATAAAAGCCTCAGATTGTATTTACCCAAGACTTCCACTATGTGTTTTCTTTCTTCCTCAGTGGTGTCTAAGAATCTTTCATTCATGGAGGAATCGCTTGTGATCAGTGAAGTGACTCGAAATAATGTGGTCCTGGAGGCAATTACCACACATATAGATGAACATGAATCTATGGAGTGCACAGTTGAAATTGTGGTATGTTTGATATCAGTTTTGAATTTAAAACGTTAGGAACTAAATCATTTCGGATAGTAAAATAACCCCTGTAATTTTAATTTTTAGGAGGAAGTGACAGTAGTGAAAACTACAAAAGGTGAGCATTTCATAATTGTATTTCTGCATTGCACACTTTGCCTATAATTGTATATTAATGTACATTGTAACAGTTTCAGAGACTGATGAAGTACCTGTTACAACCCGGGGTAGGAGTAGTGGCTTAAAGCGACGCAAGATTGGAGAAAGAATCACAGAGGACAACAAATCAGAAATAGTCATCAGGTATTGTATGAAACAACATTTAAAAAAATAATACATAAAGCATTAATAATGTCCTAAAATAAATGTAATATATGTAATGTAATAAATAAACAATTGTGAAACATGTTGTATCTGACACAGAAGAACACGTAAATTACAACAGCACAAAATATTTTTTCTTTACAGTGTTTCCCACAGGGGCCTGTACACTGCACGCATGTTAACTTTCTATCTTGAATGGTGGGCAGTTTTACACATCTCCAATGTGTAATTACGGTTTATAAATACAGTTACAAATGACTTGAGGTTTGGAGCAAATTGTTATATGTACAGAAATGTGTCCAGAAACATGTATAGGATTATGTACAGAAATACAAGTCATGCACATAGATGCAGATCAAATTGTACAAGCAGTAGGTAGTAGACTAGCATAGAGATAGCACTGTATAAGCAGGTCTCAGTGTTAGAGCATAGAGATAGCGCTGTATAAGCAGGTCTCAGCAGTAGGTAGTAGAGCATAGAGATAGCACTGTATAAGCAGGTCTCAGCAGTAGGTAGTAGAGCATAGAGATAGCACTGTATAAGCAGGTCTCAGCAGTAGGTAGTAGAGCATAGAGATAGCACTGCATAAGCAGGTCTCAGTGTTAGAGCATAGAGATAGCACTGTATAAGCAGGTCTCAGTGTTAGAGCATAGAGATAGCACTGTATAAGCAGGTCTCAGCAGTAGGTAGTAGAGCATAGAGATAGCACTGTATAAGCAGGTCTCAGTGTTAGAGCATAGAGATAGCACTGTATAAGCAGGTCTCAGTGTTAGAGCATAGAGATAGCACTGTATAAGCAGGTCTCAGCAGTAGGTAGTAGAGCATAGAGATAGCACTGTATAAGCAGGTCTCAGTGTTAGAGCATAGAGATAGCACTGTATAAGCAGGTCTCAGCAGTAGGTAGTAGAGCATAGAGATAGCACTGTAAAGGCAGGTCTCAGCAGTAGGTAGTAGAGCATAGAGATAGCACTGTATAAGCAGGTCTCAGCAGTAGGTAGTAGAGCATAGAGATAGCACTGTATAAGCAGGTCTCAGCAGTAGGTAGTAGAGCATAGAGATAGCACTGTATAAGCAGGTCTCAGCAGTAGGTAGTAGAGCATAGAGATAGCGCTGTATAAGCAGGTCTCAGCAGTAGGTAGTAGACTAGCATAGAGATAGCACTGTATAAGCAGGTCTCAGTGTTAGAGCATAGAGATAGCACTGTATAAGCAGGTCTCAGCAGTAGGTAGTAGAGCATAGAGATAGCACTGTATAAGCAGGTCTCAGCAGTAGGTAGTAGAGCATAGAGATAGCACTGTATAAGCAGGTCTCAGCAGTAGGTAGTAGAGCATAGAGATAGCACTGTATAAGCAGGTCTCAGTGTTAGAGCATAGAGATAGCGCTGTATAAGCAGGTCTCAGTGTTAGAGCATAGAGATAGCGCTGTATAAGCAGGTCTCAGTGTTAGAGCATAGAGATAGCACTGTATAAGCAGGTCTCAGTGTTAGAGCATAGAGATAGCACTGTATAAGCAGGTCTCAGCAGTAGGTAGTAGAGCATAGAGATAGCACTGTATAAGCAGGTCTCAGCAGTAGGTAGTAGAGCATAGAGATAGCACTGTATAAGCAGGTCTCAGCAGTAGGTAGTAGACTAGCATAGAGATAGCACTGTATAAGCAGGTCTCAGTGTTAGAGCATAGAGATAGCACTGTATAAGCAGGTCTCAGTGTTAGAGCATAGAGATAGCACTGTATAAGCAGGTCTCAGCAGTAGGTAGTAGACTAGCATAGAGATAGCACTGTATAAGCAGGTCTCAGCAGTAGGTAGTAGAGCATAGAGATAGCACTGTATAAGCAGGTCTCAGCAGTAGGTAGTAGAGCATAGAGATAGCACTGTATAAGCAGGTCTCAGTGTTAGAGCATAGAGATAGCACTGTATAAGCAGGCCTCAGCAGTAGGTAGTAGAGCATAGAGATAGCGCTGTATAAGCAGGTCTCAGCAGTAGATAGTAGAGCATATAGATAGCACTGTATAAGCAGGTCTCAGCAGTAGGTAGTAGAGCATAGAGATAGCACTGTATAAGCAGGTCTCAGTGTTAGAGCATAGAGATAGCACTGTATAAGCAGGTCTCAGTGTTAGAGCATAGAGATAGCACTGTATAAGCAGGTCTCAGTGTTAGAGCATAGAGATAGCACTGTATAAGCAGGTCTCAGCAGTAGGTAGTAGAGCATAGAGATAGCACTGTATAAGCAGGTCTCAGTGTTAGAGCATAGAGATAGCACTGTAAAGGCAGGTCTCAGCAGTAGGTAGTAGAGCATAGAGATAGCACTGTATAAGCAGGTCTCAGCAGTAGGTAGTAGAGCATAGAGATAGCACTGTATAAGCAGGTCTCAGCAGTAGGTAGTAGAGCATAGAGATAGCACTGTATAAGCAGGTCTCAGCAGTAGGTAGTAGAGCATAGAGATAGCACTGTAAAGGCAGGTCTCAGCAGTAGGTAGTAGAGCATAGAGATAGCACTGTATAAGCAGGTCTCAGCAGTAGGTAGTAGAGCATAGAGATAGCACTGTATAAGCAGGTCTCAGCAGTAGGTAGTAGAGCATAGAGATAGCACTGTATAAGCAGGTCTCAGCAGTAGGTAGTAGAGCATAGAGATAGCGCTGTATAAGCAGGTCTCAGCAGTAGGTAGTAGACTAGCATAGAGATAGCACTGTATAAGCAGGTCTCAGCAGTAGGTAGTAGAGCATAGAGATAGCACTGTAAAAGCAGGTCTCAGCAGTAGGTAGTAGAGCATAGAGATAGCACTGTATAAGCAGGTCTCAGCAGTAGGTAGTAGAGCATAGAGATAGCACTGTATAAGCAGGTCTCAGCAGTAGGTAGTAGAGCATAGAGATAGCACTGTATAAGCAGGTCTCAGTGTTAGAGCATAGAGATAGCACTGTATAAGCAGGTCTCAGCAGTAGGTAGTAGAGCATAGAGATAGCACTGTATAAGCAGGTCTCAGCAGTAGGTAGTAGAGCATAGAGATAGCACTGTATAAGCAGGTCTCAGCAGTAGGTAGTAGAGCATAGAGATAGCACTGTATAAGCAGGTCTCAGTGTTAGAGCATAGAGATAGCGCTGTATAAGCAGGTCTCAGTGTTAGAGCATAGAGATAGCGCTGTATAAGCAGGTCTCAGTGTTAGAGCATAGAGATAGCACTGTATAAGCAGGTCTCAGTGTTAGAGCATAGAGATAGCACTGTATAAGCAGGTCTCAGCAGTAGGTAGTAGAGCATAGAGATAGCACTGTATAAGCAGGTCTCAGCAGTAGGTAGTAGAGCATAGAGATAGCACTGTATAAGCAGGTCTCAGCAGTAGGTAGTAGACTAGCATAGAGATAGCACTGTATAAGCAGGTCTCAGTGTTAGAGCATAGAGATAGCACTGTATAAGCAGGTCTCAGTGTTAGAGCATAGAGATAGCACTGTATAAGCAGGTCTCAGCAGTAGGTAGTAGACTAGCATAGAGATAGCACTGTATAAGCAGGTCTCAGCAGTAGGTAGTAGAGCATAGAGATAGCACTGTATAAGCAGGTCTCAGCAGTAGGTAGTAGAGCATAGAGATAGCACTGTATAAGCAGGTCTCAGTGTTAGAGCATAGAGATAGCACTGTATAAGCAGGCCTCAGCAGTAGGTAGTAGAGCATAGAGATAGCGCTGTATAAGCAGGTCTCAGCAGTAGATAGTAGAGCATATAGATAGCACTGTATAAGCAGGTCTCAGCAGTAGGTAGTAGAGCATAGAGATAGCACTGTATAAGCAGGTCTCAGTGTTAGAGCATAGAGATAGCACTGTATAAGCAGGTCTCAGTGTTAGAGCATAGAGATAGCACTGTATAAGCAGGTCTCAGTGTTAGAGCATAGAGATAGCACTGTATAAGCAGGTCTCAGCAGTAGGTAGTAGAGCATAGAGATAGCACTGTATAAGCAGGTCTCAGTGTTAGAGCATAGAGATAGCACTGTAAAGGCAGGTCTCAGCAGTAGGTAGTAGAGCATAGAGATAGCACTGTATAAGCAGGTCTCAGTGTTAGAGCATAGAGATAGCACTGTATAAGCAGGTCTCAGCAGTAGGTAGTAGAGCATAGAGATAGCACTGTATAAGCAGGTCTCAGCAGTAGATAGTAGAGCATAGAGATAGCACTGTATAAGCAGGTCTCAGCAGTAGGTAGTAGAGCATAGAGATAGCACTGTATAAGCAGGTCTCAGCAGTAGGTAGTAGAGCATATAGATAGCACTGTATAAGCAGGTCTCAGCAGTAGGTAGTAGAGCATAGAGATAGCACTGTATAAGCAGGTCTCAGTGTTAGAGCATAGAGATAGCACTGTATAAGCAGGTCTCAGTGTTAGAGCATAGAGATAGCACTGTATAAGCAGGTCTCAGCAGTAGGTAGTAGAGCATAGAGATAGCGCTGTATAAGCAGGTCTCAGTGTTAGAGCATAGAGATAGCACTGTATAAGCAGGTCTCAGCAGTAGGTAGTAGAGCATAGAGATAGCGCTGTATAAGCAGGTCTCAGTGTTAGAGCATAGAGATAGCACTGTATAAGCAGGTCTCAGTGTTAGAGCATAGAGATAGCACTGTATAAGCAGGTCTCAGTGTTAGAGCATAGAGATAGCGCTGTATAAGCAGGTCTCAGTGTTAGAGCATAGAGATAGCACTGTATAAGCAGGTCTCAGTGTTAGAGCATAGAGATAGCACTGTATAAGCAGGTCTCAGTGTTAGAGCATAGAGATAGCACTGTATAAGCAGGTCTCAGTGTTAGAGCATAGAGATAGCACTGTATAAGCAGGTCTCAGCAGTAGGTAGTAGAGCATAGAGATAGCACTGTAAAGGCAGGTCTCAGCAGTAGGTAGTAGAGCATAGAGATAGCACTGTATAAGCAGGTCTCAGTGTTAGAGCATAGAGATAGCACTGTATAAGCAGGTCTCAGCAGTAGGTAGTAGAGCATAGAGATAGCGCTGTATAAGCAGGTCTCAGCAGTAGGTAGTAGAGCATAGAGATAGCACTGTATAAGCAGGTCTCAGCAGTAGATAGTAGAGCATAGAGATAGCACTGTATAAGCAGGTCTCAGTGTTAGAGCATAGAGATAGCACTGTATAAGCAGGTCTCAGCAGTAGGTAGTAGAGCATAGAGATAGCACTGTATAAGCAGGTCTCAGCAGTAGGTAGTAGAGCATAGAGATAGCACTGTATAAGCAGGTCTCAGCAGTAGGTAGTAGAGCATAGAGATAGCACTGCATAAGCAGGTCTCAGCAGTAGGTAGTAGGGCATAGAGATAGCACTGTATAAGCAGGTCTCAGCAGTAGGTAGTAGACTAGCATAGAGATAGCACTGTATAAGCAGGTCTCAGTGTTAGAGCATAGAGATAGCACTGTATAAGCAGGTCTCAGCAGTAGGTAGTAGAGCATAGAGATAGCACTGTAAAGGCAGGTCTCAGCAGTAGGTAGTAGAGCATAGAGATAGCACTGTAAAGGCAGGTCTCAGCAGTAGGTAGTAGAGCATAGAGATAGCACTGTATAAGCAGGTCTCAGCAGTAGGTAGTAGAGCATAGAGATAGCACTGTATAAGCAGGTCTCAGCAGTAGGTAGTAGAGCATAGAGATAGCACTGTAAAGGCAGGTCTCAGCAGTAGGTAGTAGAGCATAGAGATAGCACTGTATAAGCAGGTCTCAGCAGTAGGTAGTAGAGCATAGAGATAGCACTGTATAAGCAGGTCTCAGCAGTAGGTAGTAGAGCATAGAGATAGCACTGTATAAGCAGGTCTCAGTGTTAGAGCATAGAGATAGCACTGTATAAGCAGGTCTCAGCAGTAGATAGTAGAGCATAGAGATAGCACTGTATAAGCAGGTCTCAGCAGTAGATAGTAGAGCATAGAGATAGCACTGTATAAGCAGGTCTCAGTGTTAGAGCATAGAGATAGCACTGTATAAGCAGGTCTCAGCAGTAGGTAGTAGAGCATAGAGATAGCGCTGTATAAGCAGGTCTCAGTGTTAGAGCATAGAGATAGCACTGTATAAGCAGGTCTCAGCAGTAGGTAGTAGAGCATAGAGATAGCGCTGTATAAGCAGGTCTCAGCAGTAGGTAGTAGAGCATAGAGATAGCACTGTAAAAGCAGGTCTCAGCAGTAGGTAGTAGAGCATAGAGATAGCACTGTATAAGCAGGTCTCAGCAGTAGGTAGTAGAGCATAGAGATAGCACTGTATAAGCAGGTCTCAGCAGTAGGTAGTAGAGCATAGAGATAGCACTGTATAAGCAGGTCTCAGCAGTAGGTAGTAGAGCATAGAGATAGCACTGTAAAAGCAGGTCTCAGCAGTAGGTAGTAGAGCATAGAGATAGCACTGTATAAGCAGGTCTCAGCAGTAGGTAGTAGAGCATAGAGATAGCACTGTATAAGCAGGTCTCAGCAGTAGGTAGTAGAGCATAGAGATAGCACTGTATAAGCAGGTCTCAGTGTTAGAGCATAGAGATAGCACTGTATAAGCAGGTCTCAGCAGTAGGTAGTAGAGCATAGAGATAGCACTGTATAAGCAGGTCTCAGCAGTAGGTAGTAGAGCATAGAGATAGCACTGTATAAGCAGGTCTCAGCAGTAGGTAGTAGAGCATAGAGATAGCACTGTATAAGCAGGTCTCAGCAGTAGGTAGTAGAGCATAGAGATAGCACTGTATAAGCAGGTCTCAGTGTTAGAGCATAGAGATAGCACTGTAAAGGCAGGTCTCAGCAGTAGGTAGTAGAGCATAGAGATAGCACTGTATAAGCAGGTCTCAGCAGTAGGTAGTAGAGCATAGAGATAGCACTGTATAAGCAGGTCTCAGTGTTAGAGCATAGAGATAGCACTGTATAAGCAGGTCTCAGCAGTAGGTAGTAGAGCATAGAGATAGCGCTGTATAAGCAGGTCTCAGCAGTAGGTAGTAGAGCATAGAGATAGCACTGTATAAGCAGGTCTCAGCAGTAGATAGTAGAGCATAGAGATAGCACTGTATAAGCAGGTCTCAGCAGTAGGTAGTAGAGCATAGAGATAGCACTGTATAAGCAGGTCTCAGTGTTAGAGCATAGAGATAGCACTGTATAAGCAGGTCTCAGTGTTAGAGCATAGAGATAGCACTGTAAAGGCAGGTCTCAGCAGTAGGTAGTAGAGCATAGAGATAGCACTGTATAAGCAGGTCTCAGCAGTAGGTAGTAGAGCATAGAGATAGCACTGTATAAGCAGGTCTCAGCAGTAGGTAGTAGAGCATAGAGATAGCACTGTATAAGCAGGTCTCAGCAGTAGGTAGTAGAGCATAGAGATAGCACTGTATAAGCAGGTCTCAGTGTTAGAGCATAGAGATAGCGCTGTATAAGCAGGTCTCAGTGTTAGAGCATAGAGATAGCACTGTATAAGCAGGTCTCAGCAGTAGGTAGTAGACTAGCATAGAGATAGCACTGTATAAGCAGGTCTCAGTGTGTTTCTTATTGGCTGAAGCTGGGCCATTGTGGCTCAATGCACGATGCATTATGTATTTGGATGGCAGCCAGCATGAAGGAATGCTTGAAACCCTCTTTGGTTAAAGGTGCTGTGTAGATGGATCCTCCCCTTCAACTCCACCTCTAGGGCAGTGTTTCTCAAACAGTCAGTGGTCCGCGGGCGCCCCCTAGTGGTCCGCGAGTAGATTGATCTTTTTTCCCTTTTATTTAAACTCCCACTATCCAATCAGAGAAATGTTACGTTTTCTGGGAAACGGGAGGTCAGATTTATATGTATTTTTTCATCCCGAATCTAATGCCGCCACCCTTGAGTCTCTACGACTTACGGTTACGGAGATATGTCCACTCTGCATGCAGGGCTACAGGAGAGAGACAGAGTACAGCGGGGGGTTGGGAGTTCCAGGTTACCAAACACTCTATTTCAGTGATTGCTGTCAGAATATAGAGCCATTTAACACTTATTTTAACACAAAAACATCACTGAATGCAACTTTAAAATATAGCCTATTTGACTTTGGCAACATTGTGCATTTATTGAAGTTGAAAAAACTTTCTTTGAACTTTGAATATATTTGAACTGAAAAGGAGAAATAAATGTAAAAAAAATAGGTAAATGGACTAAAATAAATCGTATATATATTTTTTTAGCCTGTCATTTTTAATTTACAAGTAGTAGGCCTATTGTTTTTGGGGATGTTTTGGGAGTTAGGTGGTCCCTGAGTTTTTTTTTATTGGTTAAGTGGTCCTTGGTCTCAAAACGTTTGAGAAACATTGCTCTAGGGTGTCCAGGCTCCTCCCCTTCAACTCCACCGCTAGGGTGTCCAGGCTTAGCTTCCTCAGCACACTATATTAAAGAACAATGTGCTATGACCTGGTAGAATGGAGTGGCCTTTTGCACACATTGAAGGACTTGACCGTTCTCAAGCTGCTGTGTGTTGTTACATCAACATGTACTGTGTGTAACAAGCTGCTGTGTGTTGTTACATCAACATGTACTGTGTGTAACAAGCTGCTGTGTGTTGTTACATCAACATGTACTGTGTGTAACAAGCTGCTGTGTGTTGTTACATCAACATGTACTGTATGTATACTGTATAATGATTTCAATTAACAAGCGTCATTCCATTCTCTTTTTAGAATCGAGGATATTGAAGCAGAAAGTCCCAAAGAGGAGCGAGTTGCGGAGCAGCAGAAGAAGGAGCTGCAGGCTGAGGTGTGCATACTCAAACTAGCATTTCGTTGTTGTCCGATAAAAAACACTTATCTCCAAAACGGCATGTTTTCAGGAACTTAAAATACTGAACACCAGGTCATCAAAGTTGGCACGTCTTCATTATAGTCAGTTTCTCAAAGGATGTGTCATTACATTATTAACATCTTACCTGAATAAGCTCAAATGGTGTTACAGGTCTGATTTTGAGGCACTTTGTCCCAAAGCCTCCTGCCATCTGGAGCACACGGCAGCACGCACATACCTCCAGCAGCAACCTCAAGCGCGCTCTCACGCCGAGTTAGAAACTCTCTGGGGAACAGAGCCTCTTAGTAACGCTGACATTACTCTCGGCAGAGACCACTTTGATCTGCATGCTTTAAATGAGTTTGCAGCCTAGGGATATTTCTAAAACATTTCATTGATCTATTTACATCAGACAATGTCAGAAATATACAAAACAAAGACAGTTTACACAGCGGCGTTTGGTTCGGCTCTACAGTCCCCGCCTTCCGGGTAATTTCCTTATGCCTGTAGGGGTTCAGATGGAGGTAGGGGAGGAGCATGGAGGTTCTGCTGTCACATAGGTAGTGTGATATGTGTTAAATAGATTGCCCAATAAAACATGTTTTCATTGGTCATTTAGACATTGAAAGTAGATAGAGGAGAATGGATATGTTCCATCTATAGTAAAAAGTCGAAATCATAAATATTTGCTTAAGTGGTTTTCATCGGACAGCGACGATTTGCACTATTTGTATCATTGACCACTTCAATGCATCTTTTATGATTTGGGTTTCTTTTTATATTTGTAGGGTAAGGTTGGTGTGAGCATTGAAGAAAAAGCAGAGAATCAAACAGATGAATATGCCACTGTCCTAGCCACAATTTCATCGCAACAAGACCTAGAAGAAGCAAAAGCAGCTACAACAGCATCTGCTGGTGAGGAGCCTGCAGTAGAGGATGTTGGCACACAGGACCTGAACAAAACATCCCATGACTCACAGATAACAGTTGAGAACGTGGCATCAGAAATTGAGGAAGCACTGGAAGAGTCTCAAAAGGAGGACACTCTGGAGCTGGTAGTCCCTGAAGAAATTGTAGAGGTGTACAAGGGAGCAGAAGCTCTAGATAAAGTGGAAGAGGGAACTAAATTTGATGTCCCTGATGAGAAGGCGGAAGAAGGAGTCGAGACAACATATTTCTCAAAACAACCTGTACAACCTCAGGAAAAGGCAGAAGTCAGTAAAACTAGAAAATCAGGGAAATCTGTTGTAAAGGCTGTAAAATCAGTACAAAGCGACATGCCCAAACGGAGATCTCAGCGCCACAGTAAGCCAGATGAGGTCGTAACAGTGGAAGAGACAGGTCTCTCTGAAGTGGATGATGAGGTAGAGAAGCCCCCTGTTGTCTCCCAAAGGAGATCTTTCAGGCACAAAGTAAAAGTTGCTGAAGACATTCCTAAGCCCAAGCCCACGAGAAAAAGCAACAGACATCAGCCTCAAGAGGAACAACACACACAGGAAGCAGGAGATTCTGCCAGTGTACAGAAAGGAGATGAACAAGCTACAGGCAAACAGATGGAGGAAGGTGGTGAGGTGGAACAAGAGGAGACTGCATCAAAAGAAAGAATAGTGGAAGAGGAGAAGGTGATGGAGAAACTGACTGTTGCTGATGAAGCCGTTGCAGCCCCAGAGGGTGTGGAATCAGTAGAGGAAGTTACACCTTTAACTGAAGAAGAGATGACTGTGCAGGAGACAAAGGTTGATGATGGGGAAAATACAGAAGGAGTGGCAGAGAATTTAGCTGGGTTAAAAGCAGATAAGGAGGAAGAGGCTGCCAGTGTGACAACTGTTGCAGATGACGCGGTAGAAGTGGAAGAAACTGGCACAGTGATAGCCAGACCCACTGCTGCGTCAGTTACACCTGATGAAAGTCAGGAGGACACCAAATGCATGATTACACTAACAGCTCCAGCTGAAGAGCTTCAGGAAAATGACACTGCTTCTCAGATTCCTATGCTCCAGAGAGCCACTGTGGTCTTAGTAGAGGCAGGGCTGGAGGCAGCAGTAGAAAAGAGTGCTGATGAAGAGGAACCAGCAGTAGAAATGAGAGCTCTGAGAAGTAGAGTAAAGACAGTAAAATCTACACCAAGGCGCAAATCCAGGAGAATCAAACCGCTAGACAATGAAGAGGAGGAGGACGAAGCTGTTGAAAATAGTGATCAAGAGGAACCACCAGTAAGAGATCTGAGAGGGGGAAGGAAGTCTGCCTCTGTGACACCAAGTCGTAAATCCAAAAGAGCCCACAAACAACTCCAGAAATATGAGGAAGCGGCAGAAGAGGAATCTTCTACAGAGGAGATAGCTGAGGAGATAGAAGTAGAGCAAGAGGAGGCAGGGCTGGAACTAGATGAGGAAAAAGAGGAAAATAAAGATAAGGAGATGGTAGAAGAAAAGGTTGAAGAGGAATCTGCAACTCAAAAAGAAGAAAGTGAAGATCCAGAAATGGAAGAGGGGGAAGGAAAAGCTACAGCGGAAAAGGTTGGAGAAGAACCTGCACCTGTAACTGTAGAAGAAGAGGTAATGGAACGAGTGACGGAGGAAGTAACTGAAAACAATGAAAACTCAGAGACAGCTGTGACTGCTGCAGATGAAATGGCACAAGGGGAAGAAACTGACACACTCCCAGCCAAAGACACCGCTGACTCAGCTATGCTTAAGCCCAGTGAAGGCCAAGAGGACACCAAACCTGGGTTTACACCTTCATCTGAAGAGCTTCAGCAAAATGACAGTGCTTCTCAGATTCCTAAGCTCCAAAGAGCCACTGTGGTCTTAGTAGACTTGAATAAAGCCAACACTCATCTTGAGACTAGGGAGATTGAAGAAACAGCAGCTGTCCCTGAATGCTTTTCTCAAGAAAACACTGCAAGTGAAGAGGAACAGAAGGAGCAGACAGGAGGAGAAAATGCTGAGAAGGAAGTTCCTAGTTCTGTTGTGGAGGAGGAACAGGGAGTGGAAGAGGAAAATATGAAGGAAAAAGCTCTAACTGCAGAAGCAGAGATTGTTGAGGAGGAAGAGCTTGAAAAGGGGATGGTGGAAATGATCAACGTAGATGAGGCAAGTTCAAGTGATGCAAATAAAGCACCAGTTACAGAAACAAATGCTCAACAGGAGGAAGACAAAGCAGGAGAGCATATTACCGAAGAGAAGGTGGATGAGGCAGAACCAGAGACTGTTGAAGGGGTATTGGTTGAGGTGGAAAAACTGGGTGGAGTGATAAAAGCTGTGGCAGAAGATGCAGTAACAATACAAGAAGCAATGGAGGAAAATCACTCAGAGAGACCTGCAGATGGGGAGGTTGAGACCCCAGTTGGAGAAAGTGCTGAAGAGAAGGTAGATGCAATAAAGAGCGCTGATGAGGAAGCAGCACCAGTTGCTGAAACAACAGCAGAATACAGTGATCAAGAGGAAATGGCAGTACAAACAAGAGTTCTGAGAAGGAGAAAGTCAGCACCTGTCGTACCTAGACGTAAATCCAACCGAGTCCACAAAAAACTCCAGGAAGAGCAGGAAGATACATCTCCAACAGCTGAGGAGACAAAACTAGAGGAACAAGAGGCAGAGCAGGAAGCAGCTGAAGACAAAGAGGGAGGGGGAGATGATAATATAGAAGAAATTGTTGAGGAGGAAGCTGCTGCACAAAACATGGGAGGCATAGAGCCAGAAATAGAGGTGGAGAAAGGGAAGGCTGTGGCAGAGGAAGCAGTCACAATACAAGATGCAATGGAGGAGAGACAGTCTGCTGAAACCTCTGCAGATGCAGGGGTAGAAACTCCAGTTGAAGAACATGCTGAAGAACATCTCGTGCCAGCCAAGGTAGATGAGGCAAAAAGCATCGACGAGGGAGAAGGAGCACCAGTTACTGAAACCAGAGCTCTGAGGAGTAGAGGAAAGACAGTAAAAACTACACCAAGGCGCAAATCCAGGAGAATCAAACCGCTAGACAATGAACAAGAGGAGGACGAAGCTGTTGAAAATAGTGATCAAGAGGAACCACCAGTAAGAGTTCTGAGAGGGGGAAGGAAGTCTGCCCCTGTGACACCAAGACGTAAATCCAAAAGAGGCCACAAACAACTCCAGAAATACAAGGAAGCGGCAGAAGAGGAATCTTCTACAGAGGAGATAGCTGAGGAGATAGAAGTAGAGCAAGAGGAGGCAGGGCTGGAACTAGATGAGGAAAAAGAGGAAAATAAAGATAAGGAGATGGTAGAAGAAAAGGTTGAAGAGGAATCTGCAACTCAAAAAGAAGAAAGTGAAGATCCAGAAATGGAAGAGGGGGAAGGAAAAGCTACAGTGGAAAAGGTTGGAGAAGAACCTGCACCTGTAACTGTAGAAGAGGAAGAGGTAATGGAACGAGTGACGGAGGAAGTAACTGACAACAATGAAAACTCAGAGACAGCTGTGACTGCTGCAGCTGAAATGGCACAACAGGAAGAAACTGACACACTCCCAGCCAAAGACACCGCTGACTCAGCTATGCTTAAGCCCAGTGAAGGCCAAGAGGACACCAAACCTGGGGTTACACCTTCATCTGAAGAGCTTCAGCAAAATGACAGTGCTTCTCAGATTCCTAAGCTCCAAAGAGCCACTGTGGTCTTAGTAGACTTGAATAAAGCCAACACTCATCTTGAGACTAAGGAGATGGAAGAAACAACAGCTGTCCCAGAATGCTTTTCTCAAGAAAACACTGCAAGTGAAGAGGAACAGAAGGAGCAGACAGGAGGAGAAAATGCTGAGAAGGAAGTTCCTAGTTCTGTTGTGGAGGAGGAACAGGGAGTGGAAGGGGAAAATATGAAGGAAAAAGCTCTAACTGCAAAAGCAGAGATTGTTGAGGAGGAAGAGCTTGAAAAGGGGATGGTCGAAATGATCAACGTAGATGAGGCAAGTTCAAGTGATGCAAATAAAGCACCAGTTACAGAAACAAATGCTCAACAGGAGGAAGACAAAGCAGGAGAGCATATTACCGAAGAGAAGGTGGATGAGGCAGAACCAGAGACTGTTGAAGGGGTATTGGTTGAGGTGGAAAAACTGGGTGGAGTGATAAAAGCTGTGGCAGAAGATGCAGTAACAATACAAGAAGCAATGGAGGAAAATCACTCAGAGAGACCTGCAGATGGGGAGGTTGAGACCCCAGTTGGAGAAAGTGCTGAAGAGAAGGTAGATGCAATAAAGAGCGCTGATGAGGAAGCAGCACCAGTTGCTGAAACAACAGCAGAATACAGTGATCAAGAGGAAATGGCAGTACAAACAAGAGTTCTGAGAAGGAGAAAGTCAGCACCTGTCGTACCTAGACGTAAATCCAACCGAGTCCACAAAAAACTCCAGGAAGAGCAGGAAGATACATCTCCAACAGCTGAGGAGACAAAACTAGAGGAACAAGAGGCAGAGCAGGAAGCAGCTGAAGACAAAGAGGGAGGGGGAGATGATAATATAGAAGAAATTGTTGAGGAGGAAGCTGCTGCACAAAACATGGGAGGCATAGAGCCAGAAATAGAGGTGGAGAAAGGGAAGGCTGTGGCAGAGGAAGCAGTCACAATACAAGATGCAATGGAGGAGAGACAGTCTGCTGAAACCTCTGCAGATGCAGGGGTAGAAACTCCAGTTGAAGAACATGCTGAAGAACATCTCGTGCCAGCCAAGGTAGATGAGGCAAAAAGCATCGACGAGGGAGAAGGAGCACCAGTTACTGAAACCAGAGCTCTGAGGAGTAGAGGAAAGACAGTAAAAACTACACCAAGGCGCAAATCCAGGAGAATCAAACCGCTAGACAATGAACAAGAGGAGGACGAAGCTGTTGAAAATAGTGATCAAGAGGAACCACCAGTAAGAGATCTGAGAGGGGGAAGGAAGTCTGCCTCTGTGACACCAAGTCGTAAATCCAAAAGAGCCCACAAACAACTCCAGAAATATGAGGAAGCGGCAGAAGAGGAATCTTCTACAGAGGAGATAGCTGAGGAGATAGAAGTAGAGCAAGAGGAGGCAGGGCTGGAACTAGATGAGGAAAAAGAGGAAAATAAAGATAAGGAGATGGTAGAAGAAAAGGTTGAAGAGGAATCTGCAACTCAAAAAGAAGAAAGTGAAGATCCAGAAATGGAAGAGGGGGAAGGAAAAGCTACAGCGGAAAAGGTTGGAGAAGAACCTGCACCTGTAACTGTAGAAGAAGAGGTAATGGAACGAGTGACGGAGGAAGTAACTGAAAACAATGAAAACTCAGAGACAGCTGTGACTGCTGCAGATGAAATGGCACAACAGGAAGAAACTGACACACTCCCAGCCAAAGACACCGCTGACTCAGCTATGCTTAAGCCCAATGAAGGCCAAGAGGACACCAAACCTGGGTTTACACCTTCATCTGAAGAGCTTCAGCAAAATGGCAGTGCTTCTCAGATTCCCAAGCTCCAAAAAGCAACTGTGGTCTTAGTAGACTTGAATAAAGTCTACACACATCTTGAGACTAAGGAGATGGAAGAAACAACACCTGTCCCAGAATGCTTTTCTCAAGAAAAGACTCCAAGTGAAGAGGAACAGAAGGAGCAGACAGGAGGAGAAAATGCTGAGAAGGAAGTTCCCAGTCTTATCTTAGGTGTTGAAGAGGAGGCTGTAACTGAAAAAGAACATACAGAGTCAGAAAAGGAGGTTGAGGATGAGGCCGCAACTCAAAAAGAGGAACATATAGAGCCAGGGATGGAGGTGGAGAAGGACACCACAACTGAAAAAGAGGAACATACCAAGCCAGAAAAGGAGGTTGAGGAGGAGACTGCCACTGAAAAAGAAGAACATACAGAGCCAGAGATGGAGGTGGAGAAAAGGAAAGCTGCAACAGAAGAAGCAGTCACAATAGAAGACAAAGAGTCTTGTGTTTCAGATACATTTGCAGATAGGGAGGTAGAGATGCCAGTTACAGAAGGCGCTGAAGAGACACTCCTGCCAGCCAAGGCAGATGAGGCAATGAGCTCAGATGAGGGAGAAGCACCAGTTGCTGAAACCAGAAGTGGAGGAAAGACTGTTAAACCTACACCAAGATGCAAATCCAGAAGAGGCAGACAGCCAGAGGAGGAACAAGAGGAGGAAGCATCTGTTGAAAATAGTGTCGAAGAGGAACCAGCAGTAGAAACAAGAGTTCTGAGAGGGGGAAGGAAGTCTGCTCCTGCACCAAGACGTAAATCCAGCAGAGCCCGCAAACAACTCCAGAAAGAGCAGGAAGCAGAAGAGGAACCTATGCCAGCGACAGAAATGGCAGTAGAGAAAGAAGAAGCAGAACAAGAAGAAGCTGAGGAAAAGGAGGAGAAGAAAGAGGAGACTGAAGATAAGGTTGAGGAGGAAGCTGCTACTCAAAATGTAGAAAATATAGAGCCAGAAATGGTGGTGAAAGGAGAGGAAGCTGTGGCAGAGGAGGAAACAGTTGTGAAAGAGATCGAGGAGGAAAAACCTGAAGAAGAATCATCTCCACTTGTCATTGTAGAAGAAGAAGAGATGGAAGAAGCAGTGACAGGGGAAGTAGCAGTGTTCGAAAAGGAGGAAGACAGCATGGCAGGTTTGATGGCGAGTGGTGCTTGCAAGGTTGGGGAGCTAGTTGTGGAGAAAATCTCATCAGCTGACATAGAAGAGACAAATATTTCAGATGAGGAAACTCCAGTCATAGAAAGATCTACCAGAAGCGGAAAAAGAACCATTAAAGCTACAATGAAGTCAACAGAATGCAAATCAAAGAGAAGACGCAAACAATCTCAAGAAGAGGATGACGAGGGAGAAAAGACGAAGGACGAAGCAGACGAAGTAGCCACACCTATAGCAGTTGATGAAATAATGGATGAGGACAAAGCTATGGGGAACGAAACAGGTGAGGAGCAAGACAAGGCGACCCTAGATACTGAAGTGACAGAAGAGGAAAGATTTTCAGACCAAGCTGATGATGGCACATGGGTGGCACAAGATGAAGTGGTGACTGAAAAGCCAGAGGAGGAGCAGGAAAAGACGGGGGAAGGGGATGAAAAAGAAACAGCAGAGCAAGAGCAAAAGGAGCAACCAGAGGAAACTACTGTGGGAGGACCTGATACAACCAATATTGAAGAGGCAGTAGTTGAAGATACTTCTGTGGTGGCAGAGGAAGAAGTTACACCTGTAATAACAAGAGCTCTTAGGAGCAGAACAAAAACTGTGCAGGGCACACCATCACGGAGATCCAAAAGACAAGGATCCAAGGAAGAACAGAGGAACCAAGTTGTGACAAAAATGCAACGAGAAGGGAAAACAGCTGAGGATGAGAAAACACAACTAGAGAGGGTTGAGAATAGCAGTGGGGAAGATGAACCTGAAAAATCTGACATTGAAATTGTAATTGGTGATTCACCTGAAGACAGGAAAGAAGCAGTCATGACGCCTTCACAGGCAGAAACTGAGGAAATGACACCTAGTGAAAAGGAGGCAGAAACTCCAGCTGAAAGTGCTGTGGAGGAGAGTTCTGAGGAAACAGCTGAGCTGCAGGATGACATAGAACCGGCTGAGAAAGATTCAGCAACAAAAGAAAAAGTGACAGAATCACCAGAGGTGGAGCTAGTAGAGGACAAAGAAAAAGAGAATCAAGTGGATTCAGATGAGGGCAAAGATGAGAGTGAAGACAAGGCGGCTGAATGTTCTGCAAGTGCTGAGACAGAGAAGCTGGAGAGCCGAGACGAGACAGAAGAAAATACAGAGAATGGCATGGACGCCACTAAGCCCAATGGTGAACAGGAGGAAGTCCTGAATTTAGCATTGGAGGAAGATGAGGAGGAAGAGGAAACAAGTACAACTCCAGGGGACAAGGAAGATGAGCAAAGCATTTCAGAAGAACATGAGGAACCTCTAGTGATTGGAAAGAGAGTTCTAAGAGGAAGGTCAGTTCCCTCCATAACAGTCACACCCAGGTCTACAAGACGTAGTGCTAAAGGAAAAGAAGAAGCAGAGGAACCTGAGGTGCGAAAGAGAAAAAGCACCGAGCTATCTCCAATTCGCAGATCCAAACGTCACAGCAGGATTTAGGATGTTGCGAATAGTTGGAATAACATTGAAGCCAAAATACAGAAACTAGTCTGCGCTTAAGTCAAAACTATGCATTATGTTACTTGTGCATAAGTTATGCCACCCCCACCCCCCGGCAGACCTTCAATGTGCAGGCTCACAGCATAGTCATACTGTGATAAACTACATTCAACTGGTAGTAGGCAGGTAGTTGACAGATTTACATGCAAATTGAAAAGTTCTGTTGAGAACTGCTCAATTAATCAAACAGCCATTTATTTCCACAGCTGATTCAACTGGCTTTGTAGAATTATATTGGCTATAGCACTGTTTGGACTTGCATTGTTGTTGCAATGAATCTTGGGGCTTCCCAATTCGTTCCCATTAGTCAGATGCATTCTCAATTGGCAAGTAATCTTATGGTATCTTTATTCATCCTCTGCCCTCACCTTCTTTTGGAATTAAACTTCAGCTGTTAAACACATCATGGAGGACACAAGAACACACACATACTATGAAAGACCTCAAAACTGGCATTTACCTGAGGTTATATGGCTACAACAAAGATGCCAATTACATTTTCAAACTGTTGGGGGCAGCAATGCGCCATTGCTGCAGTCTGCTGAAAAATAAGAACGCTTGAGGCTACCACTGAAGAAGTTCTGCTGTCTGTGCAAGTGCATTCTTTTTAATGCACATTGAAAAATGAAGTCAATCTTTTTTGTTTTCTTTTCACTGTTTGAGTGCAGACCATTTTTGTATTTTGATATCATAAACTTCTGGCTTTACACATCAAGCTTAAGTTTGATTTTCAACAGTAACAATGAAGTTCACACATACATACACACATTAACCCATTGATACCTGATGCTGCATTTGCGTGTATATCCCTCATTTGTGTGTGTATCCCTTTAAGAAGGTCTTAAAGGGATACACACAAATGCTGCATCAGGTATCAATGGGTTAATCAACAAATTTGAGTGGGACCAGAGCAAATATTCCTATTGACCATTTCTTGAAAAGCCATAGTTCCCATTTTATGTGTGGAATTTTTGCTAGTGGTTAATTGGTGTTTTTATATTGTACATATTTTCTTATATTTCATTTCAAAGAGAAATAGAGTACCGCAGGGATGACGAATTTTTTTAGGCTTAACCAGAAATCGCCGCCATTTTGGTCCATTGGGGGGAAAGTGAATAGGGTTTTAGAATGGGGATTTCACTTAAATGCATGAAATAGGGTATGTGGTCAACAAAGGTTTGGGGGAATGCAAATTTGGGTTCAGCAGCATAATCTTCACAGACAATAACTTTTATGACTTTTGAAGCGTTTTATAAAAATCACGTTTTTTTTAACGCATTTACATCTCAAAAGTCATAAAGGTTATTCACGTTTGTGAAGAGTATCATGCTGAACCCAAATTCGTGTTCCCATGAACTTTTGTTAACCACAGACCTTATTTTATGCATTTAAGCGAAACCCCCATGTTACATCCCCATAGACTTACTTCCGGACTCATTCCTGCGGCTCTCTATGTGAATGTGTATTATTTGCATTCTAGATTGCATTTGAAATGTAGCGGGTGAATATGTTTTCAGTCGCTTTTGGCGCTCACAATTATTCCTCACAATGTCACCCTTTCCTTATTTTTGTAATTTGTTTACTTATAGCAGAATGCCAAACAAGAGACCTTTAAAAATATGCTTAAAGAATAAAACATATGGTTCTGTATGTCTTTCTTAAAAATGTAAAATACAGAATTATACCAATTTTTATTCCTCAAAGGGAAACAATAGTGTTGGTATTATTTTAGATAAAAATGAATGAAAACATGTTTTTGTTTTTAAAATATCAGCAGAACTCAGGACTTAAAATTCAGATTTCCTTTGTTGGCATGTATTTTACATACATGCCATGTGTAGTAATAAACAAAACGTGTATTCAGACACAGTACACATTTAGCTACCTTTTAGCACTTGTAGCCTATTTTTGAGAGGAGGTTGTGTTGTTTTTTCAGACCATTATGTACCTCCTCACCTTGTTTGTATTATCTTTTAACATACTGTGATATTTACTCAACATTTTACATTGTGTCTCCAGTGTCAGTTAAAAAATCACTTTTGTTCTTTGTATAAAATTGGGACTTTTAATATGTGAACTTGACTGTGATGGCTTTCACAAGACAGTATAGTTTTCTCTCGTGTGTGTACATCTATCATGTTTCAACGCTTCATAGAAGTTGTCAGCAATCATGTAATTTCCTCACATTTTACTTTTCTGTTGATAGTTTCAAGTTTACAAACCTCTCATTGCTTTCTATGAATAGTTAATTCCCCCATGATGAACTGTGATTGTTAATTATCTTTTGTGACAAATAAAGATTACAAATGCTAATCTACTATGTTTTTCTGTTCTCAGAGTGGAATATATATATATATATATATATATACTGTATATATATATATATATATATTATATAATATGCCATTGGATTTCAAGGCTGAAATGTAACTAAGCACATTGACGAATTTTCTTCATGAAGCAACACAAAATTAAATTGTATTTTTTAAATGCACAAGACTGCATTTATAATATAATAATGGGCCAAATTGTGCATAGATGTGGAAAAATGAAATGCTATTGCATTTTCATTTACCTATTTGGACTACACTTTCATAACTGACACTTTTGGTTTTGGTAAATCATATGGGCAGATTAACTTTAATAATCTCCCATTTTTAGTCTGCACCCTATCCCACCTAGAGCTAAAACAGTCTCACAGAATTGTGAAATAGTAATGTTTGTCCACAGCAAACAAAAATACAGTTTAACAATAACGGCTCTAAAATTGTTAGATGGTACCGTCTTTATGGGTTTTGAAATTAAATAATTAGGTTATAAGGCAGGTGGGGACCCTACGGGGGTCTAGGGTTAGGGGAAAAAAACTACCATTCCAAAAAACGTTACCATCTAACAATTGTAGCCTATTTGACACATGCAAACTGCCTATACACATGGTGTCATACTGTAGCTGAGAATCGTAGCCTACTGCCAAGTTTTGTCATTATTATGAAAAGAGAAAAAATCCAAAGGCTGAAGTTGGTTTCTGGTTTGTGGGTTCTTATAAAGTCTGCCTAAATCCATTTTTACCACAATAAATCATATCAGTACAAACTGACATGGATCTAGGGAAACTAGAGACTACCTATATCTTGTGATGGGATCACACCCATTTTCGAACCCGACCTTAATTTTTACGTCAACTACACAGTGCTAACGTGTTAGGACAGAGATATCATTGCTTTTGGCTATGCATTCACGTGCGTATCCTGTGTCCGTTTGGAGCGTCGGTTGTGCGTGTCCTCTCCAAAGTAACGCTACGCGTACAGTCCAAACGGACCCAGGGATACGCGAGGCAGCCATATGTGAACATGTATAGTTAAAAGGGTATATCTCTGGTCATAACATGCACACCAGACAGCTATTGGGAGACACAGAGATCATTTTGGTGAGGTGACCAATGGCCCAAACAGAGAGAGAAAAAAGAGGATGTAGGCCTATTCCTTATGGACATTATATAAGGCTGCAGTGGTGCAGGTTGGGGTCAGGAGGTGTGTCATGGAGGTTTGGTCATGCTGACATGGCTCTCTTGGCCTTTAAAAGGGTGAGACAGCAGCTACAGAGTGGTGAGAGACGAGACATCAGGAGTACAGGTAAGCTTTTCACATTCATCTTCCAACTAACACCTTCTCAATCTATTTCTTGCTTCTCTCCTTTCCCTGCCAAATTGTGGATAGTGAGAACAGGGCATCCACAGATCCTTCAAAAGTCTTACATGATCTCTATTTCATTTTTTTTTTTTTTCAATAATATTTTTATTAAATTTTCAATTTTTCAAGACAAAACAGACAAAGACAAAAAACAAAAACAAAAAGACAGGGCAGCTTAAACACTTCACAAAGACACATATGTGGACAACAATGAAGAAAAGGATGGACAGATGAATGAGAATACGATAAAATAAATTAAATTAAATTAGATGTACAAGGCAAAAGGCAGTAATCAGGTGGCAGTATCACTTCGGTTGAGATATCCAATAGTCAGTGTCTCTGCTAGGTTAGGGTCGATATATTTCAGGTAGGGCTCCCACACTTTATAAAAGATATCGGTTGTCGAGTGCAGCATACATGTCATGAACTCCAGAGGCATAAGCTGCATAATTATCTGATGCCAGTTCCTCTTTGTTGGAGGTTTGTCTTTAATCCAAAATAAAAGAATATTTTTTCTAGCAGCAAAAGTTAATAAATTAAATAGCCGTTTGTGATGTTTATAAACGAGTTTCTTATGGGGAAGACCAAGAATAAGGCTGACAGGGTCTGGGTCCAACTCCACACCAAAGATGACACTCAACTGCTGCACTATGTCTGACCAGTATCGTTCTATCTTAGGACATGACCATATGCAGTGGGTGTCTCTATTTCATTTTTAATTCAACCCAGGACCTTCTTACAGTGCAGCAATAGCGCTACCACTGCGCCACCGTGCCGGCGAAGTATTAGGCCGAAACTAAAATAGCAGCCCCCGCCAAAGCTAGCTGCTTGTTCATGAGGCTTGTTTGTGAATTGGATCTGGATCAGGTTCTTCCATGAAGTTTCATGAAAACTGCAGGCCAGTAGTTTTTCCATGATTCTGCTGGCAGGCAAACAAATGGCACATAAACATCCCATTGGCAGAGGTTAAAAATAGCCTATAAGAATGTCTCAAATCCAGTTATTGGAGGTATTGTGTATATTGTCGTCATTCACTATTTAATCTAGAACAGGGTTCCTATCTGATTTTATTGAACACACCTAAACGTTACAAGTAATCTCCTGGTGTCACTGTTCTTATACTGCCCCTTTATAGTTTCACACCTTGTTCAGTTTTGGTTTTGCCAGATTTGCTTCTTTACTTTGGTTAATAAATTGGAGTAGATTCAATTTCAGGTAGTTAAAATATTTGACGTTGTGACATCTGATGTGGAATCTACAAATCAAAGTAAAAAGTTGTTCTTTGTGGGCAATCTGAAAACCGAAAAATACTAATTATAATTATAATATAATTATATTAGAATATTTAAAACAAATACTATGTTAACACTGCATCACTACATTAACATTTACTGTATTTAGCTGCACTATTGTCCAGAGTGACTTAATGCAGATGAAGCTTCAATCCCTATACAACAAACCAATAGTATAGAAGTCAAAGTCACAGGATCCAGATCATTATATATATATATATATATATATATATATATATATATATATATATATATATATATATATATATATACTGTATATATATATATATATATAATATATATATACTGTATATATATATATATATATATAGTGTGACAAATATTCCTATGTCTCTAGAATGATTATCTATGGCAGAGAAGTACTAGGGTTAATAATAGTCCAGGCAAACAAGTCCAGATGTTGGCAAACTGAATTTTCACACTCGCCTCCATAAAAGATGATGCAACTTCTCCACATGTTGTATAGAGTATATATAAGGGGAGGGGCTAGCCTCGGAATCTATAAGGGGAGGGGCTAGCCTCGGAATCTATAAGGGGAGGGGTTAGCCTGGAAATCTATAAGGGGAGGGGCTAGCCTGGGAACGGATGGATCTGCAAGCTGATGTTTTCTTTGCTCTGGCAGATGCCAGCTCATTCCCAGTTGAAACAATGTTCACATAAATTGGCTTGATGGAAGTTCCACTAGTGGCACGTAGCTCCTGAAATTTTGAAATCCCCACCATATCACATGGCACATGACACCATGGGCCATATCTTATGCCCAGTACAAAAGTGCAAGAGCAAACGTTAGCTTTGCTAGTTTCTAGCACTCTTTTTTTTTATTACCACTGGGTCAGTAGCTACATCAAAGGAGGTATTTATTACCACTGGATCAGTAGCTACAGCAAAGGAGGTATTTCAGCACTGGGTCAGTAGCTACATCAAAGGAGGTATTTCAGCGACCCAATGGTAATTCAAATGTTTTTTTTTAGTGCTAGAAACTAGCAAAGATAACACTTGCCCTTGCCCTGGGCGGAAGATATGGCCCCCTATCCTTTGTAGTTGTAAAGAGTGGAGGTAATTAATTCATTCATTAAAGAGTGGAGGTAATTAATCTGTGGTCGAAATCAGGAAGCTGTGTGATGTTGTTTCCCCTCTACAGACTCACTGACCTCTGAAGCCATGGCCTCCAGTCTTTCCTTCTTCCTGCTGCTCCTGTGTGGCACTGTGGCGGTCGAAGCCCAGCTGAAGGTGTTCAACCTGCGGGCGAGCGGCCTGCCCTCCGGCCTGCTGGGAACCACTGACGGCTACGTCAAGGTGTTCAGTGGGTCAGCTAACCTCGGCAAGACATCCGTCCGCAACAACAATGCCAACCCCTGGTGGGAGGAGGAGTTCACCCACTTTGTCGCGCAGCAGAACGACGTGCTGCGCCTGGAGGTTTACGACAGCGACTTCCTCCTCGACGACCTGCTGGGAACCTGCCAGAGACAGATCAAGATGGGGACCCACGAGCACGACTGCTTCCTGAAGAAAGGCGGCACCCTCCAATACTCCTACACCCTCAGCCAAAACACTCAAAACTAGGCAGTCTGATAACCTTTGACCTTTGCAATGATGTGACTCATACCATAAAGGATGTTTACATCCTAATTGGTAGTGGTATGGTTTCTAAGAGACTAGCTGGTATGGTTTCTAGGAGACTAGCGTCATGTAGGGTTTTGACTAGAGAGATGGTCATTCACCTTCTGAGCTCAAAACTGTTTATTCAATGAATCTAAAGAATCCAGTTTTTCAGTAACTATCTCCCCGTCATGCTGGCTGTCAACGAAAAAATAAAACTTGCTATAACAATCAAAGTCTATCTGTCTTCATATCACTTTATGAACTGACAAGTAGTGGAAGGTACACTCAGTTTACTCCCCCTGCCACCTGCAGTAGAGAGTTTGCCACCTTTTTAGCATTTATTATTATTATATCAATTCAAAGTTTCACGTTGCTTTCGTTTTGTTTTTGCTTTGAACTTCTTTTACATGTTCAAAATAAAGATCAAATGTCACTGTGAGTACCTTCAAACCGATGAAAGCTATATGAGGACTAAATTAATGCTTTCCTGATAATGTAATTGGTTTATGTTTGTACTGGTGCTTGTGAGGGATTATAATGATCACCCACTGGAGGCCGTAGTTTACCCCACCTTTCTTATTTACAGTAGGCTACCACTACATCACTGTAAATGACCATGTATTGCTTTTTTCTACCTGTCACCTTTAAACAAACCCCACTGTCATTGAAGTTAATAGCAGACTATTATGGGGTTTTTTCATGAAGCAATATGAGGCAAACACAGCTCTTATCTATCTTGTCTCATCTCACTCACATTTCACTTGATGTTTTCATTTTTTTCAGTGTGTGCCAATGTCCTTTCTATTAGGCCTATGTCTGCACACAGCCAGGGTTCAGAAGAAGCCATTGCTGCCATTCAGTAGAGTAGAAACGACACCCAGAGGAAGACATCTTTATAATATTCAGAATATGGGGGAAGAAGGTCGAGTTGGTTAGGACAGACCTGGACATTATAACTGGCCCTCATGATGGTTCTGCCTGGCCTGAGAGGTCTAAGACGAACAACATCATTTAACTTATGAAGCAAACAAAACGCACACAAAATCAAATGAGATGAGGAGATTACCTCAATTGGCTGGTTGGAGTGATTTTCAATATAATAAATGCTGAAGAATACGTGCACCGTATGTTCTCTATAATTTAATCTAGTGGTCCAATTAGAGGCTATGAGAGGATTTTTATTTTTATTTTTTATTTTTTTTGCCCTCTGCAACAATCTGGGTTAATGTCCAGGAAAAATAATTGCCCACCCCTAGGTTAGGAGGAAGGGTGGGCAGGAACCGGAAAGAAGAGACATTAGGTAACCGGTAACCCTATACCTCACTTACTTTTACCTCACTAAACGTTATGAGTAAAACCCAGAATGTCTTGGACTGTTTCATTCACTGACACACACACGTCGCTTATTGGTATTGTCGAATACTGTCATCTGTTCATAATGTTTGGGCAATGTTCTGGAGTCGGCCGCTAGGCGGCGCTGCGGAGATTGGAGAGTGGTGGGTACAACCCTATTTATTATACAGTCTATGGTACAACCACATGGTTACAACCATTGACAGTTAAATATACAACGGAGTGACAATAAAAATCTTGAATCTTGAAAACACCCAACTGGCATCTGGAATCTGTCCAGCAGGTGGTGCTGGAGGAACGGATTTGAGGAAAAGAAGCTGAGCCACAGTACTGTACAGTAGGGGCCTAGTTAGAAATGCAGCATGGGGAGTATACAGTCATTTAATTGAGTATTTGAAAGGAACTGGGTTAAGCGAATTTAGTTTTGTCTCTAATTTTCTTTTTGTAGGATATTTATTTTCCTGCATTTCCCTGTTAATCTAATCTTCCACTCCCGTCCGGTAGGTGGCGGTAATGCACCTGGTTGCCAACCGCCAATCAAATCAAAAGGCGAAGAAGTAGACTAGTGTTTTTGTGTTCCTGCTGGCTGCTGTTGCTGGCTAACGTTAGTTTGAGACATGATGAACGATGAGTAGGAGTCGTTTGTTTTTGGCAACTAATCAATATAATACAGTACATGCGTTAAATTCATCAGTTACAGCTATGCAGTGTTCTAAACAGACATACAGCAGGTGATAAACGCTAAAGACTAGCGTTAGCTCATTTTTTTGTTTGTTTTTTACAAATTTATTTACACAATACGAAAATACAGGTTAGCTCAAAGACTTGAGACTTGACTTGAACTTGCGAAAATGATTTGTGAGCATTTCTGCTAGTCTGTAACGTTAAAGCTATAGCGAACTAAAGTACAGCGCGGTTGGTTTGTCCACAGAGAGGATGCAGGACCAGACGCTGGATTATTTCTCCAGGCGGGGGGAGGTGAGGGGGAGGGGGGACGCTGCTGCGCTCAGGTGGTCCCACGCCACCAACAGCAGGAGCAGCCTGACCGCGGCTGTGACAGGTGCGCACAATCTCTCATATCAAGCGAAAAACACATCACACATTTCTGTACTTACGTGATTTGCCTTTACCCCTTAACTTGGTCATTATATGTTGATTTATTATAAATGTGTTTATTTTTGTGAACGCATCAATAGTCAGGGAAGGAAACCCTTTCTTTGCATTTTATTTTGTCAAATTCTTGTTTTCATAAAAGTGCTTCTTGACAACTCATCGAATACTGTTTAAAACTCAGAGCACCAGGATGTGGTCTGAGTTTGGTGAAATTTGCTGAGTGTATGCAGACGTCTTGTTCATTGCACATTTGAACATTCACCCAAACCCTTAGGTCCTACTCACATGATTGAGGCCGACATAATCATGAGAGGTCGCGACCCCAAAGAGCCAGTCATGGGCCATCCGCCCGAGACGGACAGCGACATCACACTGCAGGAATGGCTGGAAGGAGTTCGAGCGCAGGGCAAGGGGATCAAACTAGACTTCAAGAGGTATGAGACATCTGCAGGGTTCCCACGGTCATGGAAAACCTGGAAAGGTCATGGAGTTTAGTCAAATCATTGAACGCTTTGGAAAAATCATGGAATTTGGTTGTGTGTAATGAAATTAATTGTCACAGTAATCTTCTGTGGATAACCTTCCACGTAATGTAACATTATGGCAAATGTATCTTCTGTAGCTGTTTACGTAACATAGCTGTAACGTGGATTTTAGCGCTTCTTGTATTTTATATTACAATCTTTATGGATGATTCATGTTTATTTCAGTAGCTTCCATGTGATGTGATGCAGTGACTCTAAAGTGCTAAAGTACAATATAAAGGGGTGTGTCCTATTTGTCCAGTGTCATCATAATTTCTAGTATTTATTCCGAGTCACCGCCTCACATTACATGGAAATTCTATGAAGAATCCTTGAAAAGTCATGGAAAAGTTTTGAAATGGTATCCATAAATATGTGTGGGAACCCTGCATCTATCCCATTCCTACTAATGCTGTGTAGTTGTGTCTGGTGCTGATGCTGTGATTGACTTCACGCAGCCTTGAAGTAGTGGCTCCGTCCCTGGCTGTGCTGCAGGAGATGTGGGCTGAGCTCACCTGTCCTGTATGGATCAATGCAGACATCCTCCCAGGGCCTGGGGGACAGGCCGTGCCCCTGGACCCCGCACCTTTCCTGGCTGCCGTCGGGACCCTCTCCAGTGATGCTGTGCTCTCCCTTGGCTGGACCACAGGGTGGACTGCTGACACAGATAACCCAGGTGAAGACAGAGTCAGGGTAATTTAAAAAAAAAGAATCCTGAAGATATGGTCATTTAAGGCCTTAGAAAGTATTAAAATGTCTTCAAAACAAGTTATTATAGAGGTCTTAGGTCAACGTGCAATGACATTGGTTTTACCAGTTTTATGTGTTGGTTTTTTAAATTGCTCTTAAGTTCTATTCCAGGCAGCAAAAAGAATAAGAATTAGCTGACAATGAATATAATGAATTTGACTCTGGTTTACGTCGCTCTCAATGTACTCACACTTAAAAAGGTGTGCATATAAGCTCAAACAAACAAGGACAGCGAGTTGACAGATGCCTTTAAACAACTAGGCATCTCGTGCACTATGCTGCGCGGGCTCTGTCTGCTGTCTGTTTCAATTTTTGTCTCACTGATGTCACAATGCCTATGACATCATCACTGCCTATAACATCATCAGTGATGTCATAAGATGATTTTGGTCAATAATGATGTCACTGATGATGTTTGTGTCAGTGAGACAAACATTTTAACAAACAAACAGACAAACCCCACTTGCTCCCTTTATGATTAAACTGATATTTACAATAATAAGTGTGATGTAAAGTGTCTATATAAATATGTGTATAGGGGCGGGGAGTATCTATGTACAGTATGTAAACCACACTAGATTGTAAACAAGACTATAAGTCAGATATTGCAGTTTTTTACCAATCTATATAAGCTCAACTTTGAGACAGTTATTGCAGTTAACACATTACACATTAGAGTGTGTGTGTGTGTGTGTGTGTGTGTGTGTGTGTGTGTGTGTGTGTGTGTGTGTGTGTGTGCGTGCGTGTGCGACTGTGCGTGCGTGTGTGTGTGCATGCATGCATGAGGCAGCTACAGGTTTTTGCCCAGGAATATTTCTGTCTCACTGGTTTTGATCAAACCGTTTAAAGTGATTCAAGTGTTCAACTGAAGTGTTCAAGTTAAGTAACTGGCTTAAGTATTCATCAGAGTGATGGCCTGTGGGAAGAAACTGTTCTTATGTCTGCTGGTAGGTTTTTGAAAAAAGGTTTAAAAAAAGTCAAAGTTAAATTTGTCTTTCTGAAACGTGCAGATACCCTGCGAGGAAGCACACAGATGGTGTGATGATGTGTCTCTGTCTGTTTCATGGTGAGGTCTCTTCTTCTCAGGCTACAGCTGGGAGATGGTGCGTGAGATGGAGGAGGTGTGCAGGTCCCTGAAGCATGTGGTGACTTTCCCAGTTCGAGCTGCCCTCCTGGCCAGGTCCTTCTCCCAGCTCAAATGGCTGCTGCAGCAGTCAGATAGGTATGATTACTACACTTGAGATTGTTTCATTCATTGTCAATACATTTGCAAAAACCTCTAAAAGTGTATTTTTCCTTTGTCATGATGACCTAGTGGTTGCATTGTAATTTTTTAAGCAAATACAGAGCCGGAACTACTTTCCTGACAAAACTGAAGGTTCCAGCTATGTATTTTAAACTGTAAAATACTTTAAAATTTACAATGTCTCATAATTATGCCTCTGCTGGCGATAGCCAGGCCGGAGGCATTGGCATTATGGTTTCGGGTTGTCCGTCCGTCCATCCAATGTTCGTTAACGCAATATCTGAGGAACGCTTTGACGGAATTTCATCAAATTTGCCTCAAACGTAGACTTGGACTCAAGGATGAACTGATTAGATTTTGGTGGTCAAAGTTCAAGGTCACTGTGACCTCGAACGCCATTTTCAATCTCGTTAACGCGATATCTCAGGAACGCCTTGACGGAATTTCTTCGAATTTGCCTCAAACATCCACTTGGGCTCAAGGATGAACTGATTAGATTTTGGTGGTCAAACGTCAAACTTCAAGGTCACTGTGACCTCACGGCCGCTCATTTCATGCTCGTTAACGTGATATCTCTGGAACACATTGACGGAATTTCTTCAAATTTGCGTCAAATGTCCAGTCGGACCCCAGGATGAACTGATTACATTTTGGTGGTCAAAGTTCAAGGTCACTGTGACCTCACCAACACCATTTTCTAGCTGGTTCGCATTATCTCAGGAACGCCTTGATGGAATTTCTTCACATTTTGCTCAAACGTAAAAGTCACAATATGTACATAAGAGTGTTTTGGCGCTGTTGGAATGTGTATTTTGTGACTTAACGGGCGTAGACTAACCCGTTCGACAGACTACCAGTCATTGTGCTAAGCCAGAGGTTTTAGACTAACCCGTTCCACAGACTACCAGTCATTGTGCTAAGCCAGAGGTTTTAGACTAACCCGTTCCACAGACTACCAGTCATTGTGCTAAGCCAGAGGTTTTAGACTAACCCGTTCCACAGACTACCAGTCATTGTGCTAAGCCAGAGGTTTTAGACTAACCCGTTCCACAGACTACCAGTCATTGTGCTAAGCCAGAGGTTTTAGACTAACCCGTTCCACAGACTACCAGTCATTGTGCTAAGCCAGAGGTTTTAGACTAACCCGTTCCACAGACTACCAGTCATTGTGCTAAGCCAGAGGTTTTAGACTAACTCGTTCCACAGACTACCAGTCATTGTGCTAAGCCAGAGGTTTTAGACTAACCCGTTCCACAGACTACCAGTCATTGTGCTAAGCCAGAGGTTTTAGACTAACCCGTTCCACAGACTACCAGTCATTGTGCTAAGCCAGAGGTTTTAGACTAACCCGTTCCACAGACTACCAGTCATTGTGCTAAGCCAGAGGTTTTAGACTAACCCGTTCCACAGACTACCAGTCATTGTGCTAAGCCAGAGGTTTTAGACTAACCCGTTCCACAGACTACCAGTCATTGTGCTAAGCCAGAGGTTTTAGACTAACCCGTTCCACAGACTACCAGTCATTGTGCTAAGCCAGAGGTTTTAGACTAACCCGTTCCACAGACTACCAGTCATTGTGCTAAGCCAGAGGTTTTAGACTAACCCGTTCCACAGACTACCAGTCATTGTGCTAAGCCAGAGGTTTTAGACTAACCCGTTCGACAGACTACCAGTCATTGTGCTAAGCCAGAGGTTTTAGACTAACCCGTTCCACAGACTACCAGTCATTGTGCTAAGCCAGAGGTTTTAGACTAACCCGTTCCACAGACTACCAGTCATTGTGCTAAGCCAGAGGTTTTCAAAGTGGGAGTTGGGCTCCAAGAAGTTTCAGAGGAGGCTCAGTGAATGGAAGTGAAAAAATATGACATTAGTTAGGCAATCACATAGAATAGCTTAAATGTGTGTGATTTGGTTAAAGAGATACTTCAGAGATACAGTAGTTCCCACTTTCCCACAGTCAGAAACCATTACATGCCTTCAGACAGACCTTTTATGTATTTGGTCTAGTCTGAAGTACTGTATGTCAAACAAATAAAATACATCATCATGAACCCATAGGCATCCAGAAACTGAGCGAGCAGGGCGCCTTTGTCCAAGCTTTGTCTGGGAGAGGCCCATGGTCTAAGCCAGTGGTTCTCAAATGGGGGTCCGGACCCCCAGGGGTCCGTGGCACTTTGCCAGGGGGTCCGCGAAAAGTTTTCAGGTAAAAAAAAAAAAAATGCTACATGTTACTTATTCCTTCTCAAACTACTTCCTACATGGTGCTAGTCTATCAAAATATCTTGGCTGTCATTGATTGTTTTGCATGGTTTTCTGTACTGTTGACAAATTGTGATATTGTAAGTCGCTTTGGACAAAACAAAAGCGTCTGCTAAATGACGTAATGTAAATGTAAATGTAATGTAATAAAAAAATATATATATTTATTTTTTTGTGCAAAATCTTCATAGTTCAACGAAAATAGTTTATGCTTTAAATCTAAAATGGTTCATGGATTACATTCTAATAACAAACCTATCAAATTAAAAGTCAAGCACATTACCGTGGAAACAATTAAGCTTAGCCCAAAATCACAAATCAGAATGAGGGGGTCCCTGGTATATTTTCTATCTTGTAAGGGGTCCTTGGCTGAAAAACATTTGAGAACCTCTGGTCTAAGCTAACTAGCAGGAGGGGCATGTCGCTACTTTCTACTGCGTGCACAGAAATCCATCTTCTCGTCTTGCTATGGGAATATGGCAAATAGGCGAATCTCTCAAAATGTTGTTGTTTCCCTTTAAGCCCATGGCACACCAATCAAACATCATCCAACAACTACCGTGTTTGGAGTGCCATGGGCTAAACACAGACAAACAAGGATAGAACATGTGGAATCGGACCAAACATCTCCAAACAAGGCCAGCCAGCCATGGCACACCAAACAAACCTCTGTGTTTGTCTGTGTGTGTTGTAGAATGTTTGATTGGGGTGCCAATTTGTTGGGAAGCTTTTGGGCTTGCCTAACAGTCTGACAGTTTTCCCTGATGGTTACAGGTACAGTCTGACAGTTTTCCCTGATGGTTACAGGTACAGTCTGACAGTTTTCCCTGATGGTTACAGGTACAGTCTGACAGTTTTCCCTGATGGTTACAGGTACAGTCTGACAGTGTGGACCAGCCAGAATGACACGTTTCCAGTGCAGGACTTACTGGCCTACAGAGAAGAGTTTGACAAGAGCAGGATTTACTATGACCTTCCAGACTCTCAGTGGACAAAGCTCACCACATAGAGGTGAAACGCTACAGGAGACATTACCTTATAATCGTCCACCATCTTAGCTCAGTCCCCTTTACTTGCAAACAACAGCTACCTATGGTCAGCAGTCATGGCTGTCATGGCCAGGAGTCCACAGATGCACATCAGTTCTGGCTATCAGTGGTGATATGGGTTGGGAATCCCCAAACATCAGGCACAAAGGTCAAATGCTTCGACTCGTGAGGATGTCTGATCAGAGACTCACAAAAAATATATTTGACTGGGACATTGCCCATAGACATCCCTGAGCAGTTGAACAGGTTGGTGTGTGATATCCGGGAGACTATGAGTAATATGTTCCTTTTGTATAAAGATAAATGGTCTGTTTATTTATGGTATAAATCAAAGCTAAGAACCTACCGCCTCATCAGTTACTGTGTAGAGCCTAGTTCCTCATTGCGCGGCTTGAAAAAAAAAAAAAAAATCCCCATAGTAACCTTTATGGCATATTATTACAATACAACAATACTGGTGTTGACAGTAATAGAAGGTGCCAAATCATTCAAAACAATAAGCATTTTGCTTTTAGGAGTATTGTGCCAGCGTGCAGCGCTGTTCCAAAACGTGTCAACGTGTGTTGTTGCCTGGGAAACGCACATCCCATAACACAACTGTTCGCATTGCATCCCATAATAGTATGATGATACTTGGGATGTGAACAGGTTAGCTAAAACTTTAGCGTCGCCAGCGACGGCCCCCACCCTTGCGGTCGGGGTACATTTCGAAATCCCTCCACTATGGGGGTACTCCAGGCCTGAAAGATTTTCTAGGGGAAACGTGTGGGTGTGGGTGGGTGGGTGTGGGTGTGTGTGTGTGGAAGACAATAAAACACAAAAAAATGGTAGGCAGATGTGCTTGGTTGGGGTGGCTTTTGGTGTTTTGCGGTAAAAGTGGCTCTCCTATTGACTTTGTCCTGCCAGTGCGGCTCTCATCAAAGAAATAGTGAGGATCACTGGTGTAGAGCCTTACATAAAGTTTGATTTGGACAGACGAAAAAGGTCCCTGTGTGCACAGTTACGATCTGGAACTCTGCCCTTGGCACTGGAGACTGGAAGGTTTAATGCTACCCCTGAAGAAGACAGACTCTGTTTGCTTTGTGACTTGTGTGAAATTGAGAACGAGATTCATTTTCTATTCTATTGTACAACTTATGATAAAACAAGAGAGATACTTTTCAGTCAAATGTCCTCCATTTATGTTAAGAATAGTGATAAGCCTTGGCTTACCAGGGGTATACTGAACGCTTGCAAGAAAAAGAACAGTATGTACAGAGAATTTATTAAATATAGATGTAAAGACAAAGAAACCAAATATAAAAGATACAAAAACAAATTAGTAGATATCATTAGAAAAAGTAAAAAGGAGTTTTATGATAATAAATTAGAAATTAATAAAAATAACATCAAGGGAACATGGGATATACTAAATAAAATTATCACAAACAAAACCACCAGCACTAGCTACCCCAGTCATTTTATTGACAATGGAAAAGTTGTCAATGATATGAATGAAGTAGCTGAAGGTTTTAATGAATTCTTTGTTTCAGTGGGCCCAAAACTGGCGGAGTTGATAACACCGCCAGTAGAGGGCAGTGCAGCGCAATTCTATAGTAACAGAAATTCTGCAACAATATTCCTGAAAAAAGTTGATGAAAAAGAGATTATTGAACTTGTTAATAAATTTAAAAACAAAAAATCCACAGATTGGAATGGGATAGACATGTCTCTAGTTAAGGAAGTAATAGCGGCCATTGTAGTGCCTCTAACCCATATTTGTAATTTATCTTTTCAGTTGGGCTTTTCAGTTTTGCTGATGACACCAATATTTTCTACTCAGATGTCTGTTTACAGAGGTTAATGGAGAAGGTGACAGTAGAACTAGAAAAACTAAAAATGTGGTTCGATGTTAATAAGTTATCTTTGAATTTAAATAAAACTAAGTTTATGATTTTTGGAAATCGCAAAACACATTTAATAACTCAGGTAGGTTTAAGGATAGGAGGGGTTGATTTAGAAAGAGTATACGAAAACACTTTTCTGGGGGTAGTAATAGACCATAAATTCAGTTGGAAATCCCAAGCGAACAAAGTAAGATCTAAAATCTCCAGAAACATCGGGGTTTTGAACAAAGTCAGACACTTCCTTAACTACAGATCCATGAACACTCTTTATTCCACGTTGATTTTACCTTATTTAACTTACTGTGTTGAGATCTGGGGTAATGCTTGCAAAACCACCAAGTCAGTTTGTACAGTACAGAAAAGAGCAATACGAATAGTGAATAATGTTGGATTCTATGATCACACTAACTTATTATTTATAAAGTCAAAAACATTAAAATTCATGGACTTGGTGGATCAAAAAACAGCTTTGATTGTGTATAAAGCCAGAAAGGGAGTGCTCCCGTCCAACATACAAATAATGTTCAAAGAAAGAGAGGGGGGTTATGCCCTCAGAGGCGAACAAAATTGGAAAATACCCTTCTGTAACACAGCTATGAAAAGCAGGTGCATATCTGTCTGTGGTGTGAAGTTGTGGAACGCTTTGCCGGAAGAATTAAAATCCAGTAAGAATGTGTTGGTCTTTAAAAAAAGGTATAAAGACATGATGATGGAAAATTACAGTCTAGTTCCTTGGTAACTGAATGATGTAGGGGACAAAAAGAAAGAAAAAATAATGAAAAAGTGTGTATGTATGAGTATATATATATATATATATTATATATATAATAATAATATATATAATATAATAATAAAACGATGATTATAAAATGTATGAATATGCATGTATGGATTGTGTTTGTTTTGTTATTTGCTACTCACTGGTTTTTGACTGTTGTATTGCTTATTTACTTTTTTTTGTTTCTTGTATTAGAATATTTTTCCTTGAAATCCTTTGTTGTTGGTTTGATGGCAAGTAAGGACAATGTCCAAAATGTCTGATCATGATGATTTTCTTATTTTAATTGTAAGAAAAGGGGGGGCTTTACACAAGCGTTTGCTTCTGCCCCTAACCTTTGGTTACGACCTAAGTGTATGCTTGGTGGTGGTGGTGACCAATACATTTTTTTCATTCATTCATTTTTTCATTCATGTTGATTTCTTTTAAGATAGATGATTATGAAAAACTTAGGTTGTGTTTCAAGAAAGGGACCTTCTTTGTAGGAAATGTTATTTCCCCGGCCTGGGAGCAAAGGCAGAATGTTCTGTTCAGAAAGTAATGATCTGTTTTGTTGTATAAGGAGTATATTGTACTGTGATTTAGTTGTATTGTTATAGTGCTGCTAGCTTACCGGTATGTTCTACTCATCTACTGTATATATTGTGTGTCTTGTAAGCCCACTGTTAAGTGCATAACACAATGAATAAAAACAAATCAATCAATCATATGTGCAGTTACCATTCCAGCACTTTACTGATTAGCTACTCTATGAAATTTGATGAGTCACTCAAGAACCGACCATTAACTATTGTTGGTTCCTCATTCGTTCCCTAGTAGCCTTTAACTACTCTAAATGTTATGTCGTTTATTGTAGTATTAGCAACTATTTCAGTATTACGGCTCATAAATCATCATATCCACTGAGGCAACAAAGCATCTCTCAGCTTTAGCATGCGGTCCAAAGAGGAAAGGACATGAGCATTTGCTACAAAGTTTATTGAACGTGTCATCAGGCAATGCAGGGTAATACATTTTAACCCATTGATACCTGATGCAGCATTTGCGTGTATATCCCTCATTTGTGTGCGTATCCCTTTAAGACCGCGAACCGGTTCGCGGTCTTAAAGGGATACGCACACAAATGCTGCATCAGGTATCAATGGGTTAATGAAGGAACAAAGACTAATGCAGCGCTGAAATGTTCCCTCTGTGTGAGAGCATCTGGAAAAGCCGAGGTTTTAGAGGAAGCAGGAAGCAGACTCACTGTTTGGTGATTTTAATAGACGCTTTTTCTAAAAGAGCTAATGTTGCTGTTGCTAGGCAGATACAATTATCTGTGTGCAACTTGTAGCCTATTGATCATTATCATCATTGATCATGTATCTATGCACATTCCCGATGAACAGTATTTTATGACCAACTCATCTCACAAGACTCCTGCTTTTCAATGTTTGGATCTGGTTTTTATTTTGACACTTATGAGCACTCAGTGCAGACTCAGAGTAGTTAACTGTTTCTTTAATGATTAATACATGTCAGTTCGTGAATATATTAGTTAATCATTAGATAGTTGCTGATTAGTCGGTCAATTCCTGAATAGAGTGGTTAATGATTAGTAAATGTAAAAATATTAATATTAATAATTGAAAACAAAATATAAAAAAATAAATATATACCCCCCCCCCCCATATCAATTGGGTTAGGGTATGGTCGTGGTTAAGAAAACCCTAATCTTAACCACATCTATTTTACTTGCTGCATGTTCTGTGTTTTTGAGCTGGGCTGTAGTCCAGTGGTGAAAGACCATGCCTTCCAACCCAAAGGTTTGTGGTTTGAATCCCGGTACGGACACTAAAACCTTTTCAAGTCTTTCATTGGGAAAGCCATAACAAAACTGCCTAGAGATCCATTGTAAGTTACCTAGCTGATGGTCTAGGGGTTAAGGCGATCACCTTAACAACCTAACAACCGCATTGTATGCGGAGAAGTGCAGGTTCGATTCCTGCAGGGGATTTGAAGTCGTCTCCCCCCATCCCCCCCACTCCTCCCTCCCCATCCCCCCTCCCTCCTCCTCTCCCCCATCCCACTCCCTCCTCCTCTCCTCTCCCCTCCCCCATCCACCCCTCCCTCTCCCCCCCCCCCCTCCTCTGCCATCTCCCGGTCTCCTTCCTTCACCGTGTTCTCACTCAACCACTCTCACCATCTCTGCAGGGACTGTGCCTGCTCCCCTCTCTCCTCTGCGGGTCAGTCCCTGCAGAGATGGTAGAGTGGTTGAGTGCAAACAGGGTGAGAGGAAGGAAGCCGGGAGATACATAGATAGATGGCAGAGGAGGGAATTTTGTTGGAGGGAGGACAGGAGACAGGAGTTAGGACAGGGGGCTAGAGGGAGGAGGTCAGACAGTGGGGGGTGGACAGGTTGGAGGGGAGGTCAGACAGTTGGGGGGGATGGTGGTGGTGGCTGGTTGTCCTCTCTCTCCTACCTTGAAGTCCTCTCTCTTGAACTCTCTCCTGCCTTGAAGTCCTCTCTCCTGGTCACAGTGGGGTCCTGGTCAGACAGTGGGGGGTGGACAGGTTGGAGGGGAGGTCAGACAGTGAGGGGGGGGGGATGGTGGTGGCGGCTGGTTGTCCTCTCTCTCCTGCCTTGAAGTCCTCTCTCCTGCCTTGTCCTCTCTCTTGAACTCTCTCCTGCCTTGAAGTCCTCTCTCCTGCCTTGTCCTCTCTCTTGAACTCTCTCCTGCCTTGTCCTCTCTCTTGAACTCTCTCCTGCCTTGAAGTCCTCTCTCCTGCCTTGCCTTGTCCTCTCTCTCCTGCCTTGCCTTGTCCTCTCTCTCCTGCCTCTCTCCCTGTCCTCTCTCTCTCCTGCCTTGTCCTCTCTCTCCTGCCTTGTCTTCTCTCTGCCTTGAAGTCCTCTCTCCTGCTTGTCCTCTCTCTCTCCTGCCTTGTCCTCCATGCAGCTCGGCGTGAGCTGCCAACATGATTTCGGTAAAAGGGTAAATTAACAATGTTTTAACTAATTTTTCTCCATCAAAACTTCTTAGCAAAACTAAGTTAGATTGTTCTTATAGCACAACTTTTTTCATCTCGTCTTAATCTGATATTTGAGGCAATAATTATCTTTATCCTCAGAAAGCCCTATGATAAAATCCCATCAATCTGCATCAACCCCAAGAGTAATATCTCTGGGTTGCTTGTTACATTTTCAGTGCTGTACCTTTTCTCTGGGTAGAATTGAGCTTGAAATTAACGATATGATACATTATATTATGATATGAGCTATGAACGTGAACACAAAATATTATTGCATGTTTTTGTAGATTGTGTACATTGTGTAGATTACAATTATTATGCTTATTATTATTACTATGCTAAGGAAGGTAGGTGACCATAATTCATTTCAATGTCCGCTCTCGAAATCGCTGTCCGTTCTCAAGAGCTATTCAGTTGGTTCATGAAATCGCTGGGCTGCGTGCCCTCCAGTGTTTGTGGTGTGGGACAAAAGACTTGCTCCTGGCCAATCCCGGTGCTTGACCGCTGCGTAGGCGGGCACAGGGCGTGGTTATTGCGTAACCTATGTGCGAATAGAAATCACGCGGCTCCACCTGGCTTGCCACCACAGCTGACTTCCTGCAACAATGCAACTCCTGCGAGACTTGAGCGAAACTCACGTGAGATCTGGATCAAGCAGAAGGAACAATGTCATGGAATAATCTGAGCCTATCAGTGGCAAAAACAAGCTCGTTTAGCAGATGTAGTGCACGGGCTGCTGAGGCAGGAGGGGCATCATGCAAAGCATGTGCCAATGCCAACTTAAGTGATTTTGGTCAATACAGCACCAATTTCAAAAAATATTGCTCAGATTAGTTACACAAAAAAAGATAAAAAATAAATAAATAGGGCCCAGGTTGAAAAATACCAAAATTCTCCTTCTGACTGACATCAGCAATGGTACCATAGGTATAGAACAGCAACCTTTGACACTGGTGTTTGGCATTTCCTCCTGTTACATGCAATATTCTCCTCTAATGACCAACAGATTCCTCAAAGTGAACCAGCTGTTTGATCTGTTCACTTTGCATTGAGTGGCGTCTCAATAATGTTTTCTTGCCTTTCAGATCTCTTGGAAAAGGAGGGGCACAGGGTACAATAGGCTTTGAGCCTGGGAGAACTCCATTCAGTGTCTTGCTGCTTCCACTCAAGGGGCAGGAAGATGCGGGGCTGAGCCCAATATGTGGTATAGGAGCGTGAGGGTTCAGAGGGGGCAGGTATCCAGGTCGAGTGTGGGAGATGTGATCCAGAAGAAGGGCCCCTGAGCCTCTCCGCTCCTGCCCAGCAGCACCTTGTCTCTGGACAACGCTCTCCAGAGACTCCCTGGAGCCAGACAGGGTGTAAGACTTGCTGTTGACTAGCTTGCGCTTTTCTGCTCCCCCTCCAGTTCCAACACCATGCTTGGAGCTATCATCTGCATGGCAGCTGGCAAACTGTGGCAGCTGGGAGTCAGAACTGTAGTGCTCAATGCCAATGTTCCGACGGTGGACCACATTTTGCAGACTAGAGACGTTCATTTGTGACAGACAATCGGAGGGATTTTCCTCTTGGGGGAAGGGTAATATTCCATCTTGATGCAGGTTTGGGTGTGACACAGAATGTTGTGAACTTGCAGCACTGTCATACGACATCTTTCGACCAAGGCCTCTCCTTCCACTTCCCCCCCTCCTCTCACTGCCAGACATGTGCTCGAGGGCTTTCAGAAGCCCAGTTGCATCTTTGACATCGATGCTGTGGTGGTGAGAAACAGCTGGCGGTCTTCCATGGAAGGCAAGGCCACTGACCCTGAAGGACAGCTCCTCCTCAGGGGTGAAGTCCACCAGCTCCTCTGTAAGTGAGGAGGCCTTACTCTGCTGCAGCAGCAGGGAACAAGGACTCTTTGGCCATGGCTCTGAGTGTAGCCTCTGGAGATTAAGTCGCTTATCCACACCAGGAACTCGTAATGGAATAAGATGTTGAGGTGGAGAACCTGGTCGAGATGGTACTAGAACAGGCCCCGAGCCTAAACACTGGGGATCCTTCAGGCCAAGAAGAGGACTACCAGGTAGGGGAGAAGCACTTGCCGAAGACCCTTGTGGGGGAGTGCGTAACTGGCTCTCATATGGAGACATGCAACAAGATTTTGGGGTGTAATGCAGACGCTCCTCCAGATCAGGAGGCGGGGGGACATTGAGGTACTGCTTGGTCATCTGATGGCCAGATGGCAGTTTGTTGGTGGTGATGATGATAACCTCCTTGCCCTTTGCCTTACAAGCATCCAGCAGAATCCTGAGGACATCCTTGTTGCCCAAGTTGACTGCATAAACCAGCGCCGACAAGCCTGCGTGATCCTCCAAAGTTGGATCAGCACCACTGCTCAGCAGGAGCGACAGAATTTCAGCTCCAGCCTGTTCGAGGCATGCGTGCATCAAAGCTGTCTTCCCCATCTTGTCTTGGATGTTTGGGTCGGCACCGCTTTCCAGAAGATACCTTTTGGAGGTAGAGATCACATTTATCAGACCAGCAAACTCTTGAAACGGAAGCTCATAATCAACAAAAATGCATGCTTTTAATTATCAATAGTCTTAATACATTTTGATAGGATTTACCGAACCATCTTGTATTTGGGCACACTCTGTGTGTCTGCATGGTGTGTCTTGCAGGCCACCATCAGGGGCGTCTCGCCATGTTCATTACTCTCATTAATATAGGCCCCTCCCTCCAGGAGCAGCCGAGTCAGACGCAGACGACTCAGATAGACGGCTTTCAGGAGAGAATTTCCATCTGTTCGCACCTCGGTTGACTCCTCCATAGTCAGGATCTTGGCTGTTTCTAGGATCTTTAAAGACAGGATCTTGGCTGTTTCTAGGGTCTTTAAAGACAGGATCTTGGCTGTTTCTAGGGTCTTTAAATATGGTCATTTGTCCAAAGCTGCACTGTTGTCAACACCTGCAAGACAGTAAGAAGAAGTAAATACAGTACGTTCTCAGATGTGCTCCTTCAGTAAGAAGAAGTAAATACAGTACGTTCTCAGATGTGCTCCTTCAGGTGCACAGCAGTTAAGGGATGTGAAACAATTGCATCTGTTGTGATGTCATTATTCAGTATTTTCTCACTCACTTCCATGTCACCACCACCTTCTCTCCCTTTAGGTCATTTTACACTACAACAGACAGCAACACAGGCAGAAACACTGAACTTATTATTATATTTTATTATCTTATTATTATAAACCAAAAATCAAAAATAACATCTCCACCCTTTTTGCTTTGCTCATAGTCTTCAACTAAACCATAAATATAAATATCGCAGTATAAAACATATAAAGCACATTTTAATCATATATATATATTTCTTTTTTTTTTTTTTTTTTCTGGATCCTCTTACACTGTTGGATATGAATCTGTGATGTTCAGTGCATTCCAGGAGTTATATTGTGTCGTGTTTTTTGTTTTTTACTTTTTTGAAGTAACAACTTTTCCTCAACCTGCCTCTTCCACTGCCACAGTCAGAGGTGTACATGGTGATATGACATCCATTTATGTCTCTGTATAATGCAATGATAGTTAACTTGAAGGACAGTTATGTGTGCTGAGAGTAGGAGGTTAGTTCTGCAGGGTGACATTCAAACCCCCTCAGAGAGGCTTTGAGGGGTCGGGCCTGGCCTTCAACCTGTGGCAGTAACAGAGAGAATAGCTAATGATAGGCCTGAGTGGCAGGAGAGGAAATGTCATGCCATAACATTTGATCACTCTGCATCGAAAGGCCAGACTACCTTCTTGTGTGTACTAAGCACTGGTTTAAATAAGCAATTTCAGAACCAGCTCAGAAAGTCCCTGAAAACTTGTAATGGTAGAAAAAAGAAATTAACATGCAGATAATCTTTTATGTATAATAAATAACATAAATTAACTAAGTTAAAATCATACTAAGGTCAGGTGGTTTCATGACATGCAATTTTTCTTTAATTTACAGAACACTCAACTCACTGAGCCACCGAGGAACCCCTGCTAGGTGTCATTTTAAATGTATTACTTAATTCAACAGCCAATCAGTAAACAAATCCTCAAACAAACTGCTAGCTGATGTAGGAGTCTAGTCAGTCTCTGACTCTAGCTCAGTCAGATAAACAGCTTCTCACTCATTCAATTCCAACCTACTTCACTCTTTATGCTCTGTGTTGTTGTCAGGGGTTTTCAAAGTGGTCCCTGCCACATATTAAAACACCAGTCCCTGTCCCATTAAACACCAGTCCCTGTCACAGCCAGTCCCTGTCACATTTGCTGGTGTTGAGAGCTGGACATGGATGTGAAGGCTATACAAAGCCAAGCACAAGAAAGCTGCGTCCATCTTACTCAGAGGCAGTATTGGACTATGCTCTCTTCCCACTTAATCAAAGCAGCACATTTCATATTCAGATGCACAATACCCTGTCTACAGAAGACACCACATTTTCCAATAACCCATTGAACATACATGCTGTGTTCAAATGAGTTTTCCTGGCAAAAATTAACATTTAGATGAGACAGTCATTGTGAATAGCATGTCTTCCAAATAATGATGCCCACTTAAGAGATTATGAGATGATGAAAAGGCTATATATATATATATATATATATATATATATATATATATATATATATATATATATATATATACATATATATATACATATATATATATATATACACACATACATACATACATACATATACAGTGTATATATATAACTAATAAGTGACCCATGTCTATTTTCAAAAAATTTCAATGCCTTGATTGTTTTCTCTCTCAAATTCAAACTTTCCTGTGGGAACCCTGTGTATGTTTTTTAAGTGTTCAGTAACATTATTTTACCTACACTCCCATACAGTGAGATTTGTTTTTATACACATTTTCAGTAACAACACACATACATTGTAGTAACACTCATCTATGTTTCACGACACCACTTTGTGTGTGTGTGTGTGTGTATGAGCAAACTTACCTGAACTTGTAGCTGTCATTCTAAATGGTGAAAAATCTTCAACTTGCACGTTCCCTCTTGTAATCCCACAGCTGATCATCACTTTCATGCAGGAGCCGGTAAGGAAAGATCAGTGCAGAGACGGAGGTGTTTATAGGACACAACAGATGAAAGTGAAAGGCTGGCCTATAGGAGACTGAGGAGCAGGAAGCAGGCAGCCAATCACAGCTCATGCTATTGTCCACAGCCCCAGACAGTGGTGTTGGTGAAGGATGTGCAGGTAGACTCTTTTCTGTTCATCTGTGATGACGACACTGCTGCCAGCGCTCTGCTCAAGGTCGCATCGAGTCTGCTGAAGACTGGACAAGAGAGAGCTTTACTCACTTTAAACATGCAGGACCATATTCACTACAGACACATTGAGTCTGCTGAAGACTGGACAAGAGAGAGCTTTACTCACTTTAAACATGCAGGACCATATTCACTACAGACACATTGAGTCTGCTGAAGACTGGACAAGAGAGAGCTTTACTCACTTTAAACATGCAGGACCATATTCACTACTTTAAACATGCAGGACCATATTCACTACAGACACATTGAGTCTGCTGAAGACTGGACAAGAGAGAGCTTTACTCACTTTAAACATGCAGGACCATATTCACTACAGACACATTGAGTCTGTTGAAGACTGGACAAGAGAGAGCTTTACTCACTTTAAACATGCAGGACCATATTCACTACAGACACATTGAGTCTGCTGAAGACTGGACAAGAGAGCTTTACTCACTTTAAACATGCAGGACCATATTCACTACAGACACATTGAGTCTGCTGAAGACTGGACAAGAGAGAGCTTTACTCACTTTAAACATGCAGGACCATATTCACTACAGACACATTGAGTCTGCTGAAGACTGGACAAGAGAGAGCTTTACTCACTTTAAACATGCAGGACCATATTCACTACAGACACATTGAGTCTGCTGAAGACTGGACAAGAGAGAGCTTTACTCACTTTAAACATGCAGGACCATATTCACTACTTTAAACATGCAGGACCATATTCACTACAGACACATTGAGTCTGCTGAAGACTGGACAAGAGAGAGCTTTACTCACTTTAAACATGCAGGACCATATTCACTACAGACACATTGAGTCTGTTGAAGACTGGACAAGAGAGAGCTTTACTCACTTTAAACATGCAGGACCATATTCACTACAGACACATTGAGTCTGCTGAAGACTGGACAAGAGAGCTTTACTCACTTTAAACATGCAGGACCATATTCACTACAGACACATTGAGTCTGCTGAAGACTGGACAAGAGAGAGCTTTACTCACTTTAAACATGCAGGACCATATTCACTACAGACACATTGAGTCTGCTGAAGACTGGACAAGAGAGAGCTTTACTCACTTTAAACATGCAGGACCATATTCACTACAGACACATTGAGTCTGCTGAAGACTGGACAAGAGAGAGCTTTACTCACTTTAAACATGCAGGACCATATTCACTACAGACACATTGAGTCTGCTGAAGACTGGACAAGAGAGAGCTTTACTCACTTTAAACATGCAGGACCATATTCACTACAGACACATTGAGTCTGCTGAAGACTGGACAAGAGAGAGCTTTACTCACTTTAAACATGCAGGACCATATTCACTACAGACACATTGAGTCTGCTGAAGACTGGACAAGAGAGAGCTTTACTCACTTTAAACATGCAGGACCATATTCACTACAGACACATTGAGTCTGCTGAAGACTGGACAAGAGAGAGCTTTACTCACTTTAAACATGCAGGACCATATTCACTACAGACACATTGAGTCTGCTGAAGACTGGACAAGAGAGAGCTTTACTCACTTTAAACATGCAGGACCATATTCACTACAGACACATTGAGTCTGCTGAAGACTGGACAAGAGAGAGCTTTACTCACTTTAAACATGCAGGACCATATTCACTACAGACACATTGAGTCTGCTGAAGACTGGACAGGAGAGAGCTTTACTCACTTTAAACATGCAGGACCATATTCACTACAGACACATTGAGTCTGCTGAAGACTGGACAAGAGAGAGCTTTACTCACTTTAAACATGCAGGACCATATTCACTACAGACACATTGAGTCTGCTGAAGACTGGACAAGAGAGAGCTTTACTCACTTTAAACATGCAGGACCATATTCACTACAGACACATTGAGTCTGCTGAAGACTGGACAAGAGAGAGCTTTACTCACTTTAAACATGCAGGACCATATTCACTACAGACACATTGAGTCTGCTGAAGAGCTTTACTCACTTTAAACATGCAGGACCATATTCACTACAGACACATTGAGTCTGCTGAAGACTAGACAAGAGAGAGTTTTACTCACTTTAAACATGCAGGACCATATTCACTACAGACACATTGAGTCTGCTGAAGACTGGACAAGAGAGAGCTTTACTCACTTTAAACATGCAGGACCATATTCACTACAGACACATTGAGTCTGCTGAAGACTGGACAAGAGAGAGCTTTACTCACTTTAAACATGCAGGACCATATTCACTACAGACACATTGAGTCTGCTGAAGACTGGACAAGAGAGAGCTTTACTCACTTTAAACATGCAGGACCATATTCACTACAGACACATTGAGTCTGCTGAAGACTGGACAAGAGAGAGCTTTACTCACTTTAAACATGCAGGACCATATTCACTACAGACACATTGAGTCTGCTGAAGACTGGACAAGAGAGAGCTTTACTCACTTTAAACATGCAGGACCATATTCACTACAGACACATTGAGTCTGCTGAAGACTGGACAAGAGAGAGCTTTACTCACTTTAAACATGCAGGACCATATTCACTACAGACACATTGAGTCTGCTGAAGACTGGACAAGAGAGAGCTTTACTCACTTTAAACATGCAGGACCATATTCACTACAGACACATTGAGTCTGCTGAAGACTGGACAAGAGAGAGCTTTACTCACTTTAAACATGCAGGACCATATTCACTACAGACACATTGAGTCTGCTGAAGACTGGACAAGAGAGAGCTTTACTCACTTTAAACATGCAGGACCATATTCACTACAGACACATTGAGTCTGCTGAAGACTGGACAAGAGAGAGCTTTAAACATGCAGGACCATATTCACTACAGACACATTGAGTCTGCTGAAGACTGGACAAGAGAGAGCTTTACTCACTTTAAACATGCAGGACCATATTCACTACAGACACATTGAGTCTGCTGAAGACTAGTCTCTCCCCAGACTCAAATATGACGTTGAATCGCTGCGCTCCGCATACAACATAAGTGAGTCTGTGCCACTTCACAGCCACTGCTGGTTTTTGAAGGCGGGTTGAAATTGAATGAGTGACAGGTCGTAGCACCGATGAGCGGTTCAAAAAATGGGCTGCACCTATCATGTTGTCTGATCGCAAAGTGGTTACTGATTGGAGAGGACTGTAGCCATCACTGGCATATGACTGGCCAAGTGAACGGTTCCCTCCCATAACCAGCCCTCTGAGGGAAAGTGTCCCAGACCCAGAGAGAGATCTGCAGAATGCAGTAACGTAGTGTATCAGCGTAAGAACTCTCATGGGTCTGGCGTCGAGACTACCTTTTGGCAAACACAAAAAGCAGTTTATCTCAAGAACACCGTGAAGTGTTTCAGGGTGGGTTTTTCCTTTCCCTAATAATACATCTATTGTATTCTGTTCCGTTTGAAGCTCTCAACTGTCCACAGCAACAGGTGCTGATGTAGGGTGATGGCTGATGTCTCTGGTCTCTGTGATGGTGTGAATGAGTCATCATCTTCACCATCACTCAGGTACAGCTTTGAGGCTCATCTTCAGGTCACTTCAGAGCGTGAGGGTGAGTGGGTCCAACATGCACACAGCAAATACACAATCTTCAACAGTACAATCCACAAAGCAATCAAAAAGATGTCCAAGTTATACTACAATGAGAGCTGCCTGTGAAATTTGAGTATATTGTGGTATTAGATTTGTTATTTGTTAGATATTTTCTCTCTAGTGCACGGTTTCCCAAACTTAAGAATGCTGCGGCCCACCAAATCCTTTCATCACAACTCTGATCAACACACAAGACTAAAATTATTAAATTATTAAAAATGTCCGTTTTTTATACACATACACACACATATATACATATATAATATATATATATATAACGGTATGTAACGGAGTCTACAGCACAAGAATTTCACACGTGATACTTGTACTACGGAGTGACAATAAAAAATCTTGAATCTATATACTGTATATATATATATACCGTATATATAATATAATATATATATAATATAATATATATACTATATATATATATATATAGGGCAGATCGTTTTTTACAGATGCGTGGGGAGGGCAGAGAGAGAGAAAAAATGTCAGGGAGGCCAGTATATACAGTATATTTATATTTGACTCCACCCCACCTAAATATGGGACAGTCCCTAACTACCTTTACTCATTTTAAGAAGATGTTGCATGAATTAAGGGGTGAATTAATGTAAATCTATGGCTGTTTTAAGGGATTAGTGGTTCGAAAAGATATCTGAAAATCAATGTTTATTGCAACTGAGGAAAAAACTACAACATCCTCATACTGTACACATCACTCCAGACACACTCAAAGCTATTGACATTGTAGTGTACTGCCATTTACATAATGATGCCAAATCAGACAGCTGGCCGGTCCTGATCTCAGTTCATGATCTCAGTTCATGGGTCGACGCTCTCATAGACTTCAAATCTGTACTGGATGCCGTTCTCCTCCTGGATGCCTTGTGGCACGCCTGGGAACCTGTATGGAGACATAAGCCATATATTTCATACCAACCCGCTCTCCACCCCATGGCTCTCCACCCCATGGCTCTCCACCCCATGGCGTACAAATAAGGCAGGTTTCCACTTTCAAAACACGTGCAATGTGTCACTTCCTGCTTCAGCATGCGCACCAACACATTTCATCCGCCATGTATTTTCCCATAGACATTTGGTCAAATGCTTCTAAAAAGAGCTTGACTTTAAAGGCAGTAAAGTGATATTGAGCTGTACCCTATACTACGAAGCTATCTTAACACATTGAATGCCAGCCATGTTTTCATTCCTGTAGGTAAGTTGTGCCAGGGGTGTTTTTGACGATTCTGGCTCATTTTAGAACAGCCCAGGATTCTTTTCTGTTAAGAATTCATGAACACCAATCATCTAAAAATAACTAATAGAATGTGTGCTTTCTCTGTCTAAAAGAGTTAGTTTGCAGAGTTAGTAGTTATGTAGATATTAGCCGTTGAGTACAGCATGGTTTCAGCGTCTGGAAATTTATTCAGAGATAAATGGCTTTTTGTGAAACAGTCACTTTAACCATTCATTTTTGGCATCAGTAAGACCGTCAGACATTCTAAACAATAGTTTTGAACAGTAATTTCCTCCATAACAACAGGAAACACCCCTCTCATTCAAACTCCTCCCTCCGTGTGTCTTCTCCTCCTTCCTCCTAACAGCGGGCGTGTCAGAAGCGCGTTGTGCTGCCTGCCTGTCTGCGTGCCTGCCTGCCTGCTTGCCTGCGTGCGGGGACGAGTCTGAAATGGATTACTGTAAAATCGCCAAGCCATTTCCTTGAATGGCTTGCTCCCGCGGTGTGTGTGTGTGTGTGTGTGTGTGTGTGTGTGTGTGTGTGTGTGTGTGTGTGTGTGTGTGTTCGCGCGTTGCCCCCGCGGCTCTGGGGGGAAGAGATCTCTGTCCGTTCTGTGTGTGTGTCCGGGCTTCTGACTGTAAAATCGCCAAGCCATTTCCGCGGGAGGCGGCTGCTTTTGGGTCCCGTGGCTGTGACTTCTCTCGGTCTCTGTCGCCACTTAGTGGTCGGTAAAATAGATTACACACATGCTCTTGCTCCAAATAGTTATCTCGAAGATGTAAAAGGGGTTGATTGATGTCCCACCGTCAAAAAAAAAAAATGTTTATGTAAGACGAGTTAGCTCGTCCTTGGCACTTAAGCGCTGGATTATGTAAGACGAGTTAGGTCGTCTCTGGCACTTAATGTGTTAACAGACCCGCGATCTGTCACTTTGATCTGGTTTGACTGAACAGGATCAAAGCTATCTAGTTTAACGATACTACGACGCTGGTTTTCTACTCGATAACTGAAGCTGGCTTTATCTGGGATCTGCCTGTGCACGCGCACGTTTTTCGCTCATGCACAGGCGCGCGTCCACGCGAAAGAGGTGCGCTAGCCAATCACATTATGAACAGCTGAGTTGATCCACGCCCACACCCATTTCCACACCCATTTCCTCGTTCAATGAAAGCCAGTGTGATCAGAGTTTTAGCGGATATTTAATGTAACCTATGTCAGAATGAAAATCCGCGTTGGATATAGTCTGCTGAAGGACTGCTAAAGCTGCCGCTTGTATTCACATCAGTCATTTGATTTACTTTGATCAGCGATTTCTGTCTCCTACAGCAGCTTTGTGCGAGTTTAATGTAAATGTGTAATCTCAGTCTATAAATTTCCACAATCTGTAAGCCTATTTAGACCATAGATTTAGAAACGCATGCTCAATGAATAATGATCTCTATCACTCATGTGTGTGGTTGCACTGATCGAATAATTCATATATAAAATAATGATAATGCTGATGCCTAGGCTATAAAAGAGAAAACTGCTGAACTGAATTGAGATGATGCGGGCATAGTTTTCATTGATAAAAACTAGCCTATTTTTGCTCATATAGCCTATTGGCATACAGCCTACAGGACACAGTTCCAGCTGAAACATGCAAGAGTAGCCTGCATATTTAGTATTGAGGCTATCCCATATTTATCCCATATCTATATTATATGTATAGGCTTTTCTGGCATGTAGGAGAATATCACCCTCACTCCATTTGAGGGTCCGTTCATGATATGCGCTGCGTGATTAATGATCATATTTCTCCACGCATCGTTCAGCTGTTAAGACATAAAGTGGTAAGTAGGCTTAATTTAATTATGTAGCCTACAGAGCCACGAATGTTTTTCTTGTTCTATTCTCAGTTGACTGCAATCTATTTTTCATATGGCGATTTTATGAACGGTGAGTGACTCCAGAGAGCCGATTATATGGGGCTGTCATGGATTTTGATCTTATCCTCTGAAGCTAACCTGGTCGGGACCAGGTTAGCTTTGCAGCATGAGTTGCCATGGTGATTAGACGTTAACTTGCTTTGTAGTACGGCTAAACCAGGTTCAAACTCAAACTTACTTGGATAAGGCATTAATCTAGCTACATAGTACAGGCTTCAGGACTCACTCTGGCAGGAGGCAGTATTTGTCAGTGCTGATTTCAGGGAGGAAGGTGTCGCTCTCAAACTGCTTCAAGATGCGGGTGATGAACAGTCTTCTGGTCCCCGGGCTCTCCATCATCTCCTGGGAACCCACAGCAGCCAGCCAGAAATACAAACAGAAGCTGTAGTGAGCGTACATGCTGCGTACATGCTGTGTACATGCTGTGTACATGCTGCGTACACGCTGTGTACATACTGTGTACATGCTGTGTACATGCTGCGTACATGCTGCGTACATGCTGCGTACATGCTGTGTACATGCTGTGTACATGCTGTGTACATACTGTGTACATGCTGCGTACATGCTGCATACATGCTGTGTACATGCTGCTGTGTACATGCTGTGTACATGCGGTGTACATGCTGCGTACATGCTGTGTACATGCTGCGTACATGCTGCTGTGTACATGCTGTGTACATGCTGCATACATGCTGTGTACATGCTGTGTACATGCTGCGTACATGCTGTGTACATGCTGTGCACATGCTGCGTACATGCTGTGTACATGCTGTGTACATGCTGTGTACATGCGGTGCACATGCTGCGTACATGCTGTGTACATGCTGCATACATGCTGTGTACATGCTGCTGTGTACATGCTGCGTACATGCTGTGTACATGCTGCGTACATGCTGTGTACATGCTGCGTACATGCTGCGTACATGCTGTGTACATGCTGCTGTGTACATGCTGTGTACATGCGGTGTACATGCTGCGTACATGCTGTGTACATGCTGCGTACATGCTGCATACAGGCTGTGTACATGCTGTGTACATGCTGTGTACACACAGCAAAAGCATGTCCAGACTAAACACAGTGTTTTCAGCTCACCAGTGGTAGGCTAACATTGAAACATTTGATCATATGCCTAGTTCCTTTTTAATTTTCATTTCACCTCAAACAAGACAGGACACTGCTTTCAAGTCTAAAATTGACTTAGATTTGCTAGAAATCTATGCTTTCGCCATAGCTACTTGTTGCTTGTTCACACAGCCCTGTGAAGAAGGAAGTGTCTTTGAAAGGATCTATCTATGGTCTATCTGTGGTGTTGCGTGGCAGCGTTATACCGCCACCTAGCGGCCTGGCATGCACGTTGCAGCTGCAGTTGCGGCTCTGGGAAACCCCCATCTCACATGAGCTGTGCAAAGACTCAACCCATTCCCTCCCACTTTGCTGACGAAAAATCAAGATGGTGACGACCAACATTTCAACGCCAAACGGCAGACCAAAATGAATGGGATAGCTTTGTCCATATGTTTTAGGTCAGTGACTCAAATGAGCCTATTCCAACCCTCTGTGACTTTGGGTATTGTAGGCTGAACCCTCTGTGACTCTGGGTATTGTAGGCTGAACCCTCTGTGACTCTGGGTATTGTAGGCTGAACCCTCTGTGACTCTGAGCTCATGGAGTTGACTGCTGCCTCGCCTGGAAAGCAGACGAGAGCAGCCGAGCGCAGTCAGGCGAGGCATCAACAAGCCGAACACCCCCGACTGCACACTCACTGCTGCTTTTCTTCTTCTACAGTTTTGTGTGGGTTGTAAACAAATTAAAATGTGAATTAGCGCCACCCACACTCACTACTCAAACGACGCAGACCTTCACATTAATTATTTTTATTTAATTTTTATAAAATATTTAAAAAAATATATTAATTCTTATAAATTATAAATTTTTATTTTATGTAAAATATGGAGTGACAGCTTGGGATAGATATACAATTGAAGTTTCTACACTTCACTGTGGGTTTGTGATGCACCTGTGTTGAACCAATGGGCGCTCAGCTTGATGCGTTTCTCGTCATCCTCTGTCATCCGCAGTCGGGCGCAGTTGGTGGGGAGCAACTGCGGCACCTCGCTCCAAATCTGCGCCCGCCTCGCTCTCACGAGAGTCCCGTGGCTCAGCCTCACGCAGTCGGGCAGGCGGAGCAAGTCGGACAACTTTTCTAACCATCATGCAACGGGCCAAGCAAGCCGCTGGTCGAATCTGCGCAGAACTTGCTCATCTCAAATGAGCCTTGTGACTCTGGGTGTTGTAGGCTCTACGTCTGTGACTCTGGGTATTGTAGGCTGTACCTTGTAGACAGAGCTGCCTCCTATCACCCACACCTGGTCAGCCTGGTCAGCCAGCTGGGTGTCCAGCAACCGGAGGGCGGAGCTGAAATCCGGAGCCAAGTGGTGGGCTCCTGCAGGGGGCGCTCTGGAGGAGAACCAGGCTTTCATTCAAGTCACTGTCACAACTGTTAAAGGAACACGCCAACATTTTGGAAGATTTGCCTATTTGCCTTCTTCCCGATAGTAAGACGAGAAGATAGACGCCCTTCTCTTCTCTGTGCATGTAGTAGAAAAATAGCTTCCGCTAGTTAGCTTAGCACAATGAATGGCAGTTAATGGTACTGGCTAGCCTACCCCCGTTAACACGAGCAAAAACGTAAAACAACAACCAGGGGCCAGAGAGCAGCCAACTCTGGGGGGCGGGGGGATGTCACATTTTAGAGTAGACGGCTACTGCTCTTTTTGCTACCTCTATGTGGGGTTAACCGCTTGTTAATAGCTTGTTAATAGCTTGTTAACAGCTTGCCAAGTGAAGTATTGCATTAATGGTTAACTAAGAGCAGCAGAGCAACATGTCAACTCAATACTGAAAGGCAAGCTGAAAAGAAATATATTTACTGTAGTTAGTTAGTTAGTTAGTTAGTTAGTTAGTTTATTTCGATCAGAAAGCAAAGAATATTCACAGAATAGGAAAAAAAACAGAAGAAAACAAAAGATACATAAGGCTGACCGAAAGGGTTTTAGGGCTGAAGCTAGCTAGCTTATTAAATGCCCTTACCCTTATTCCTTTACGTTATATGTAAACATATGCAGTACATATGCATACACATGGATACATACATGCATTGATTTACACACACAAATAGCACATGCTCCTAGTTATTCATACATGCCTATACACACATAGGCTACCTACTACATATAATTACACATACATAGCTAATACCAAACATACTACAGGAAATACAAGTGACCCATAAGTCCTGATTATGTACCATCACGTCTATACTTCTCCAGAATAATGTTTCTATACTTTTTTTTGAATTGCACAAGATTTTTACTTTCTTTGATCTCGTCAGGTAATTTATTCCACAGTTTCACACCACAGACAGATACGCACATGCTTTTCAGAGTGCTATGAACAATTGGTTGTTTGAAATTCAATCTCCCTCTCAGCTCATAACCACCTTCTCTATCACTGAACTGTTTTTGTATATTACCAGGAAGTAAGTTATGTCGCGCTTTATACAGAGTTTGGGCGGTTTTGAACTCCACCAGATCCCAAAACTTCAGCGTCTTTGATTTATGAAACAGTACATTTGTGTGTTCATGATAACCTACCTTATTCACTATCCTTATTGCTCTCTTTTGCATGTTGCATATTGTCTGTAAGTTGCTTCTATAGGTGTTTCCCCATACTTCAACACAATAAGTCAGGTATGGTAAGAAGAGTGTACAGTACAGTGTTTGCAATGATTTGATGTTCAAAAAGTGCCTTGTTTTGCATAGAATCCCCACAGTGCTTGCTAACTTGGACCTGATATATCTGACATGTGGTTTCCAGCTAAAGTTGTGGTCGATTATTACTCCTAAAAATGTGTTCTCATGTACTCTTTCTAGTTTAACACTGTCAATCATTAATTCTACGGGAGTATTCAGATGTTTATTAGTTTTGCCAAAGATCATAAATTTTGTTTTTTTTGTGTTTAATGATAGTTTATTTGCATCAAACCACAACTTTAGCTTCCCCAATTCTTCTGTGACAGCCACTAACAGCTGCTGAAGATTTTCACCTACACAGAATATATTTGTGTCATCAGCAAAAATTACATATTTCAATATTTTTGAAACATTGCATATGTCATTAATGTACAGTATAAACAGTTTTGGTCCTAAAATCGACCCTTGTGGTACACCGCAAGTAATTTCTAAGGGAGAAGATGTTGTAATGCCCACCTGCACAAACTGTTTTCTGTTTTCAATGTAGCTTTTTAGCCAATTTAGCCCCACCCCTCTGATCCCATACCTCTCTAGTTTTTGTATTAGTATATCATGATTTATTGTGTCAAACGCTTTCTTCAGATCAATGAAAACACCCACTGCATATTTCTTATTGTCAATTGTACTTGTTAACTCTTCCACTAAATCCGTTAGAGCCATGGCAGTTGACCTGTTTGTTCTAAAGCCATACTGACTGTCTGTAAGCAGTTCATATTTTTCAATGAAGCTGTCCAACCGTGCAACAAAGAGTTTCTCCAGAATTTTAGAAAACTGGGAGAGTAATGAGATTGGCCTATAGTTAGTAAAAATGTTTTTTTCTCCTGCTTTATATACTGGTGTCACTTTGGCAGTTTTCATTTTGCTAGGAAAGCAGCCCAAGTTGAATGATAGATTACTGATGTATGTTAAGGGGTCTACGATAGTATCAATTACTTGCTTTATTAAGGTCATGTCGAGACCATTCCAGTCCGTAGATGTTTTATTCTTAAATTTATTGACCACATCAATAATTTCATTTCTATTTGTCTCTCTCAAAAAGATGGTGGCTGGATTCCTCTCTCCATGGAACTTTTCAACACCTCCCCCTTGTGGAGGGTTTATTTCCATCGCCAGTCGGGGCCCCACATTAACAAAGAAGTTATTGAAGCCGTCCACCAAATCCTTTTTATTAGTGATTGTTTTACCATTTTCTATAAAATAGTCTGGGAAGTAGGAGCTTGTTTTTTTATTTCTAATAATTGAATTTAATATATTCCATGTACCCCTAATATTATCTTTGTTATTTTCTAACACTCTATTATAATAATCCTTCTTACATTTTCTAAGGATATCAGTTAATTTGTTTTTATATAATTTATATTTAGTTTCTTTTTCTCTAGTTCTGTGTTTTATAAATTCCTTGTACAAGGTGTTCTTTTTTTTACAGGCATTTAGTAGTCCCTTTGTGATCCATGGTTTTTCAGAGCTTTTAAATGTATGGTTGCTTTGTTGCATTGGACAGCTTCTTTCATATATGGTCAAGAACGTTTCCAAGAAAGAGTCATAAGCAGGATCAACATCCACTGCTTCATATACTTTTCTCCAGTCCTGTCTCAGCAGTTCAGATCTCAATACTTCAAGGGTATTCTCCGTTCTTATTCTCCTCTGTCTTACTACATTTTCCTTTTTAAGCCTTAAGCATTAAGCATTAAGCCTTGTAAGAGATTGATAAATCAATGAATGATATATACACAGAATCTTGGTCTATTTTAGGTCAACACTATGCGAGTGAACAGGGATGTAAAACAGTGCAGTACAAAGATTCAGGTGGAGGTTCAAAATGTAGGAGTGCAGTAAAAAGCCTCTAAATTGTGCATGTTAGTGTGTTAGTGTGCATGTTAGTGTGTTAGCATGTTAGTGTGTTAGTGTGCATGTTAGTGTGTTAGCATGTTAGTGTGTTAGTGTGCATGTTAGTGTGTCACTGGATGTTTCCTACTTGAGCTGCCTGCTGAGGACGATGTTGATCCTGTTGTTCAGAGGTCTGTTCTTCTCTGGGATGGAGAACCAGGTCCTCCTGCCCATGATCACCACGTTCTGCTTCCCTGAGGAGGAGGAGCAACATCTCACTGACCATGGAAGCATGTTTCCCTCTGAGCCACAGATGGTGACTGACCATGGAAGTCTTTTTCATGAGCAGAAACGTAATAGAGCACCGCAGGGATGACGTCTTTCTGTAGTCGGAAGGCGGAAGTCCCGGACTTCCTGGATCTTACGGGGAAAAGTCAATGGGGTTTTCATTTTTTTAAATGCATAAAATAAGGTCTGTGGTTAACAAAAGTTTATGGGAGCGGTAATTTTGGTTCAGCAGGATAATCTTCACAAACATGAATCACTTTTATGACTTTTGAAACGTAAATGCATATTTTCTTACGCGATTTTTAGAAAACGCTTCAAAAGGCATAAAAGTGATTAGATAAGCGCACCGCACAAATGTGCCACCGTGCACTGAGGTCAAAGTTCAAATTGTTTAAACTTTGACTGCTGACCTTTCTCGCTCTACCTTAAGAGAAGAGATAAGAGAAGAGAAGAGAAGATGGCTTCTCATCTGAAGGCAGCTTTACTGTCATTCATGTGTACATGTGACTTTTGGGTTAGTGTAGTCAAGGTTGTCCTAGTCTCGCTGGCCAGCCTCCCCTCCCTACCGTGCGTGAGATGCGTCTGGCGGCGCAGGTCTCCATTGTGGGATTACGATGGGCGGCGCTTGGCGGCAGTGCCCTTGGAAAATAGTTTCCAACAATCCAAGTTGCCATTTTCAGTGTGTAGCAACGAGCTAGCGTGTAGGTTTCTGCCGTTAGCTTGCTAGCTAGTTAGCGTTGTTGTTTTCACTGAGGCGGCAGAGCACTATTTACAGCGACACACAGGGAGGAGGGAGCGGAAGCCGCTCTGATTAACATGGTCGGAGCCAATGACAGAGTTTGTAATAAGCCGGGAGCGGACATCCGGCAGCGACTGAAACAGTCGCTCCAATGGGGAGCAGCTGTAGAGCAGGGGAGGGTTTATCCCAGTTGCCTGTTTCCCTGACTTTGTAATACTTGTTAAGATCTTAAATTTAGCTCATTTAAGATCTCTTCAGACTTGAAGGACCTGTGTATTTAGCTAATTTAAGATCTCTTCAGACTTGAAGGACCTGTGTATTTAGCTCATTTAAGATCTCTTCAGACTTGAAGGACCTGTGTATTTAGCTCATTTAAGATCTCTTCAGACTTGAAGGACCTGTGTATTTAGCTCATTTAAGATCTCTTCAGACTTGAAGGACCTGTGTATTTAGCTCATTTAAGAGCTCTTCAGACTTTAAGGAGACTTGTGTGTATTTGTTCAGCACCAGAGGAAGAGATGGACTTTGATCAAACCCATGATGATGTCACCAGCTCACCTTCCACAAACAGAGCGCTCGTCATTTTCCGGAAATGTTTGAACTCGTTACTATAAAAGGAGAAGACACAATTCAAGATTTGAATTAAGACAAGGTTGATGCATTTAAATACCAGCCTGTCGTGCTGCTAGCTTGGCTGTTCCTTCCTTTCTATGCTTCTTTCTTTTCTCTTCGTTCTCGTTTAAAACAGTACTGCTTTTCTCTACACATTTTTATAGTTTTGTTATTGCTGGCTAGTTTGGCTAATGTTTAGCCAAACCGGCCCCATTGGCACCATTATAACAGTTAGAAGCTGGACTAGATGTGACAATGAGAATCAATTTGTACATATGTATTGCATAATTCAATCTTCTCAGGACAAATTACATCACTTTTACCATTCATGTAGTATGGAGTTTCTTAAGTGCGCCCAACATGACTTTCGACATGTTATAGTAGGCTATATAACATGACTTTAGACATGTTATACTAGTCGGGTCATGTTTTCAGATGGTAAACAAAATCCTTAGAGTACAATTGTATTGTATGTGACTTTGAATAACCCATATGATGCAAGAAGTAGCCGGTATCTAATCTGGCCCCCATTCAAAAAAGTTAGGACACCCCTGTTGTAAAGTAACTTACTTTCAAATGAAAGTAACTACGGTATGTAGTAGTATGTAGTAGTACATAGTAGTATGTAATATTACATTTTGAAAGTAACTTGTCCAACACTGTTAATAATAATAATAATAAGACATATGACTTATATAGCGCTTTTCTAATCACTCAAAGACGCTTTACATACAGTATAACAAAACAACATACACAGATACAGAACAAAAACAAATATGGGGGTTGCAAAATGAAAAAGGATGGTGGAGGTAGAAGTCAAATATTGTAGCTTTCTTGAAAAGTGAAAGCCTGTTAATTACAGATCATTAGCCTCAATGCAAGCATCAGTCAGAAGAATGACGGCTGAGTCTCGCGTTGAGGCTAACCGATCCATGATGGTTTTTCAGTGCCATGTTATAAAGTCTATCCACAGCTTACTGCAGTCTGACGGTGTGCCATGTTATAAAGTCTATCCACAGCTTACTGCAGTCTGACGGGGTGCCATGGCAGCTCTCCGCTCTTGCCGATGCCCAGGTCCGGACACACGGCGACGATGCAGTTCAACACGCGGGACATGTCACAGCGTGTTGTTCTTCTTCTTCTGTTGTCAACGGAAGTGTTCAAATAGCAGCTGGAATATGCTCAGTCATATTACAGATCAAGAGTTGTGATGTGTGTCCGCAAGTTCCCGCCAGTAGCTAGATGTTTACCTGACGGACCGGAAATGACGACATTGCCCTGGTAGTCTTCTTCCTTTGTTTTTAAAGACGGTTGGCATCCAAAACGTTGCATTACCGCCAACTACTGGATTCAAACTGAATTGTCGCATTCTCCACTTTAACCAAATAAAATACTTTCCCACCCACCGGAGCTATACCGTCCATCTGGCAGCGTCAGGTTACCCATTTCCCATTCTACTGTTAAATTCTCTATTTGTCAGATGTTTGAGAGCCAAAAAGGTTCTCTCACCTAGACTGCACAGATTCTCCAGAAACCCCCACAAGTCTCCTTGCTGCATCCACAATTAGGCTCTGCCCATTTTGTCAACTTCTTTTCCACTCCAGCAGCCAAAAAGGCCCAGAACCTCACGGTGAGGTCACCTGACCTGATCCTTACAAAAACAAAACATGTCATTCTTCCTGACTCATTTGTCCTCTTTAGATTCTCGTCTCACTTCCTCATGTTTAGTTCTCTTCTTAGGTCTCACCCTGATTAGCTGCCTCCTGGTTCCTCCTGGTTCCTCCCATGCTGCATGAATCTCTTTGCAATGAAGACACTGGATCTCTCTCACATTCTTCCCTACTCCTCAGACACTTACCACATGTGATCGCCTTGGTCTTCTTCCGTTTTAATTTTATTTGTATATTATTGTTATAACTTTGTAGATTAATAAAGTCAAGGTCAACTTAGAACACGGGCAGCATAAAATGGATATATCTCAGACTTAAAATATTAATAGATTAAAGACTAGTATATAAAATTAGCAGTCCAGGGATTTATTTTCCACATCAAACTCCTCCGTCACTAAAACCTTTGCATGTCCTCTTCAGACTTCAGTGAGTAATAACAAAGCCTGCATGTCTTCTTGAAATCTAGCAGTCTCTCTCTAACAAGAGACAAGATGTGTGCACCCCATTTCTCTGTCTCCACCCAATCAGACATGTCTTATCACAAATAAATAAGGAAGTGAATACAGAGAAAAACTAAATGAGCTGATGCTTTGTTTCAATAGCATTACACCACCAAGTCTCTGACACATGATCATGTCAAATCATCCAAAAGCTTGTTTGTAGCTAGTAGTTCTGTAGTAGAGTGCCCTCTTCTGGGTCATCAGGAATGGTTCTTAGAACTTTAAAATATGGAAATGGATTGAGAGGTTACTTACATGTGAACTCGCCTTAAAGCATCATGTTACTTAAAATAGCCAATATTATCTAATAAAGCCTCTGTCCTTCTGCATGTTTAACATATTTGACCATACATGTATGATAACCTTTGACCCCGTTCTACAATCAGAGTTTAACAATTCAGTACCAGCAGTTTTCTTTCGGAAACAGCTCATCTGCATTCATATCATGTCAGCCTACTGGTACAAATAGGATATGAAAACAAGCAGCAATGGCAGTGAATCCACCGATGTCAACATTCAGAATAATACCATTCTAAATGATCAGTTATATTCCCACTAATACAGTAAATTATATTCCCACTAATACAGTAAAGTATATTCCCAGTAAAGTATATTCCCACTAATACAGTAAATTATATTCCCACTAATACAGTAAAGTATATTCCCACTAATACAGTAAATTATATTCCCACTAATACAGTAAATTATATTCCCACTAATACAGTAAAGTATATTCCCACTAATACAGTAAATTATATTCCCACTAATACAGTAAAGTATATTCCCACTAATACAGTAAATTATATTCCCACTAATACAGTAAAGTATATTCCCACTAATACAGTAAATTATATTCCCACTAATACAGTAAAGTATATTCCCACTAATACAGTAAATTATATTCCCACTAATACAGTAAATTATATTCCCACTAATACAGTAAAGTATATTCCCACTAATACAGTAAAGTATATTCCCACTAATACAGTAAAGTATATTCCCACTAATACGGTAAAGTATACCCGGAGGGCCGGAGCCAGGAGGTGGAAGACCAGGACTGGAGTACCTGCGGGGCGCCGGGACCAGTGGCTCACACAGCACAGGAACAGGAAGTTCCCGCACCACAGGAACAGGAAGCTTGCGGGGCGCCGGAACCAGTGGCTCCCGTAACATAGGAACAGGAAGTCTGCGGGACGCCGGGTCCCGGCAGCGTGGAGTCCGCCTCTCCCCCCCCTCCCTCCCAGGGGACCACTAGATACGCACCGGGCCTCGGGGCCCAGTCGCGGGCCTCGACTCTCGCCAGTCCAGGCTGGCAGGGGAGGCGCCGACCACGCGTTTCTCAGGGTATACGAGCCGCTCCCGTCTGCGTTGGGCAGCAGACCGGACCACCCCTGGGGGGCCTATCCCGTGGACGGCGTGCAGGACTGCGGGTCGTCGTCTGACGACCTCGGGCAGGAGGTGACCTCGCCGTGCGCTGGGCCGCCCCGGTCTTGCGCGGCAGGACTCTGCCAACCGCCTCGGTGTCCTCACGCCGTCTCTGAGCCCTGCTGGCAAGGTCCGCCATTGAACCGAAGAGGCCGGTAGGGCAAACGGGTGCGTTGAGGAGGTCGGTCCTCTCGTGACCACACAGGCTGGTGAGCTGCAGCCAGAGGTGACGCAAGGTAGCCACCGAAGATCCCATGACCCTCCCTGAGTCCTCCGACACACTCCAGCATCTTGAAGATGTACAGACTGGTTTAAACATATACACAGGCATACACTCAGTCAGACTGCCCTTGACAAACCCCAATCCTACCCTTCTATGCGTAATCGCATCCCCTAATCAAAAAAACTAAACAATTATTCTAACACAAACGCACAATAAAAAACTTAACACATAAATACGTGGGTTACAACACGAACACATACAATAAACACATTATGAATACATAAAGAAAACACTCAAATAAAAGCAATCACAATATATGATTTACAATGGCATCTCAGCATGACAACACTCTCTAACACATTGCATTCAGGCGATGTCTCGTCACACACATGGTCTATGGGTCAGCTTGGGGGAAAACGCGGTCCTGGCGGAGATCTGCACTCCACCGAGTGCACTTTTCTAGTTATTAATGATTTAGATATGTGTGTAAAGGTGTTTTGAGAATGAGGAATACATTGCTTTTACTTTTTAATCATAGCATGTATAAATAAACACACACGTAAATGCATTTGAGTTTTATTGTAACTGCCATGTCACAATCCAGAACTCTTGTACAAAGACAAATCGTATAAAAAACAATACAAACAATGTCAGCTCAGATGCAGTTCTCTGACCAGACAAGATCTTCAGCCTAGCTCACCAGTCTTTAGAAATAATATGGTCATTTTCAGGTTTGAACAATATATACTGTATCTGGTAAACAGTGATTCTAATCATTTTGGAAGTTGCCACTAGCATTTTGTGCCAATATTCAGTTTCTTTAGATGTGACCATTTTCATGCCCAAAATTTAGCAGAAAATGCAAGTATAATAATATTAAGTCTAATAATTGTCATATATTTGGTCATGTGGAAACTTGTCAAAATGGTTCAGGTCATGTTAAAGCTTCTCATACAATCAGTGTAGTAGCAATAAATATGTCATCAAACTACATAAGTGGTATGATGGACCACATCTGATTTTTAATGGAGATGGAGAAAAATCAGCAAACCAATATATAGGCCTAACTGCAGTCCCAAGCTTCCCCTGTGGCCTCTGAGCATGTCAGTCTCTGTCCTGCAGTTAGTCCTCCCGGCCTTAGGAGGTGCGTTGAGCGTGAATACATGTGGGGCAGCAGTGCAGCGAGTCATGGATGAAGACATCACATTCTACACAGAAGACACTCGTGCATGACGGACAGGTGAACACCTGGACAGACAGACAAACAGAGAGGGAACAGGAAAAGACTGATGAATAGAGGTTTGGAAAAAGCAGCTTCCAACTACATCAAGTATTAATTAGGTCTCTAAGCCAGTGGCTGTCACACATTTTTATGTCAAGGACCCATAAACTGACACAAATTAGACCTCGGACTCGCATCTGATAAGATTTGTGCTTTGAGATGTTTTAGTACAGAAAGTGTATGAAACAAACCCATGACCAAAATAGTCATACATTCATCCACATACCCCTAGGGCTACGTGTGTCCAAGTTTGGGAACCACTGCAATTCAATTAGCAGATACTTTTGTCCAAAGCGACTTACAATAAGCGAGCTACTGTAGCTAGTGTACAATCAGATGAACAAGACAGTGACGAGGAAGGTACCTCAGATACTGAGGTTAGCTAGCTAACAAACTGACATCATCTAAACAGAAAATCCATCAGATATATATCAGTGATGAAATGATCAGTCGCCAGTCAAAAACAACATAGAAATTAACCGTCTGTTCAAATCTGTTGAGACAGTCATACATTTGAAAACTTAAAACAGCTCTTCTTAGGTGCTGTTGCCAAGAGCTTGACTCACACTTTTCTCCTTGAGCTCTCCTTGACAAGCTTGACAGAACCTGAAACAAAAGAACACAAAGGGATGTTTGAGTCAATAGAGAACAGCAGGATGACGTCTTTTTCTAGGCTTACCCAGAAATTGCCGCCATGCTGGTTCATAAGGGGAAAAGAGCCGCCATGCTGGTTCATAAGGGGAAAAGAGCCGCCATGCTGGTTCATAAGGGGAAAAGAGCCGCCATGCTGGTTCATAAGGGGAAAAGAGCCGCCATGCTGGTTCATAAGGGGAAAAGAGCCGCCATGCTGGTTCATAAGGGGAAAAGGCTATGGGATTTTAGAATGGGTATTTGGGTTAAATGCATGAAATGAGGTCTGTGGTTATGAGGTCTGTGGTTATGAGGTCTGTGGTTATGAGGTCTGTGGTTATGAGGTCTGTGGTTAGCGCACACTTATGGGAGTGGAATTTGTGCTCAGCAGGATCATCACAAACGAGGAACACTTTTATGAAAATCACATTAAAAAACAAATAATTTACACGTCAAAACAAGTCATAACAGTGGTCCTCGTTTGTGAAGATTATCCTGCTGAACACAAATGATCACTGTAATAGGTAGCGGGGGTTTGTGCAGTGCAGCGGGGGGCAGCCTGTGTGTGTGCCCTGGTCCTGGAACAGGAGAAACACACCTGGTCCTGGAAGAGGAGAAACACAGCGATCTTTGCAAATATCGAGTTTTGAAATGCGTGTTTCAACATTTCGACCCAGTGATCCTTTGTATCGACATTAAAGGAAGCTATTCACATATTTTTGTAAGTTTTGGTTGGGTATTTTGCAACTACTTTAACATAGACGGTGAATGGAAACAGGACTAATGTGACTGTGTGTGTGTGTGTGTGTGTGTGTGTGTGTGTGTTGGAGCCACCTGTCTCCTTGGTGCTGCTCCACTGGACTCTCTGTAAAGGCTTGGAGGGGGAAAAGGTGGTGGAAGGATCTGGCCAGGTGGGGGGCCGACACCAGAGTCAAACCTGGACAGTGGAGACACAGACACACACACACACACACACACACACACACACACACACACACACACACACACACACACGCACACACTTCAGTAAGTAGTAAGTACAGCAATTGAACAGACAATGATGCACAAGCGTTTTTTGCAAATTGCCATTTATGGATGAGTGGTAGGAGTTTTTTGAGCTGTGAATCATGCTAAGCTACTCTAGTGGAGTCCCAGGATGAAATACTAAATTATTATTATTATTATGAATTAGCATAATATGTCCCACAAGCATTCAGAGAAGTGACAGGTCCTCTCAGACGTACCGCAGATCTTACACTCCACAGGAAGCTCAGTGTACTTGGCGTGACACTGAGGACAGAAGTAGCCTCCGAGAGACAGAGCTGGCTCACTGCTGCTGTCCAAGTGCCTGCAAAACACAGCAGATAACATCAGAACACAGACTGCCTGCAAAACACAGCAGATAACATCAGAACACAGACTGCCTGCAAAACACAGCAGATAACATCAGAACACAGGCTGCTCACAGCCCAGACAGTTAGTTTAATAACACTTACGACATGCTGAATGAAGGCTTGGCGTCCTGGTCAGCCAGAGATGCGATGGTGTGCTGGGGGAAACCTGTGGAGACACAAGGATCAACTAAGTACAAATATTTGTTCAAATCAAAACATTCAGAGACCCTTTTGTATGTTTTTGAAAATACTGCACATTGTGATTTGCCACCGGGTGGCGCTAGCTTGTGGGAAAGGGGGTTAAATAACGTTCTGAAGCTAGCTTGTGGGAGAGGGGGTTAAATAGCGTTCTGAAGCTAGCTTGTGGGAAAGGGGGTTAAATAACGTTCTGAAACTAGCTTGTGGGAAAGGGGGTTAAATAATGTTCTGAAGCTAGCTTGTGGGAAAGAGGGTTAAATAACATTCTGAAGCTAGCTTGTGGGAAAGGGGGTTAAATAATGTTCTGAAGCTAGCTTGTGGGAAAGGGGGTTAAATAATGTTCTGAAGCTAGCTTGTGGGAAAGGGGGTTAAATAATGTTCTGAAGCTAGCTTGTGGGAGAGGGGGTTAAATAACGTTCTGAAGCTAGCTTGTGGGAAAGGGGGTTAAATAACGTTCTGAAGCTAGCTTGTGGGAGAGGGGGTTAAATAACGTTCTGAAACTAGCTTGTGGGAAAGGGGGTTAAATAATGTTCTGAAGCTAGCTTGTGGGAAAGGGGGTTAAATAACATTCTGAAGCTAGCTTGTGGAAAAGGGGGTTAAATAATGTTCTGAAGCTAGCTTGTGGGAAAGGGGGTTAAATAATGTTCTGAAGCTAGCTTGTGGGAAAGGGGGTTAAATAATGTTCTGAAGCTAGCTTGTGGGAGAGGGGGTTAAATAACGTTCTGAAGCTAGCTTGTGGGAAAGGGGGTTAAATAACGTTCTGAAGCTAGCTTGTGGGAGAGGGGGTTAAATAGCGTTCTGAAGCTAGCTTGTGGGAAAGGGGGTTAAATAACGTTCTGAAGCTAGCTTGTGGGAAAGGGGGTTAAATAATGTTCTGAAGCTAGCTTGTGGGAAAGGGGGTTAAATAACGTTCTGAAGCTAGCTTGTGGGAAAGGGGGTTAAATAATGTTCTGAAGCTAGCTTGTGGGAAAGGGGGTTAAATAACGTTCTGAAGCTAGCTTGTGGGAAAGGGGGTTAAATAACGTTCTGAAGCTAGCTTGTGGGAAAGGGGGTTAAATAATGTTCTGAAGCTAGCTTGTGGGAAAGGGGGTTAAATAACGTTCTGAAGCTAGCTTGTGGGAAAGGGGGTTAAATAATGTTCTGAAGCTAGCTTGTGGGAAAGGGGGTTAAATAACGTTCTGAAGCTAGCTTGTGGGAAAGGGGGTTAAATAATGTTCTGAAGCTAGCTTGTGGGAGAGGGGGTTAAATAACGTTCTGAAGCTAGCTTGTGGGAAAGGGGGTTAAATAATGTTCTGAAGCTAGCTTGTGGGAAAGGGGGTTAAATAATGTTCTGAAGCTAGCTTGTGGGAAAGGGGGTTAAATAATGTTCTGAAGCTAGCTTGTGGGAGAGGGGGTTAAATAATGTTCTGAAGCTAGCTTGTGGGAAAGGGGGTTAAATAACGTTCTGAAGCTAGCTTGTGGGAAAGGGGGTTAAATAATGTTCTGAAGCTAGCTTGTGGGAAAGGGGGTTAAATAATGTTCTGAAGCTAGCTTCTGGGAAAGGGGGTTAAATAACGTTCTGAAGCTAGCTTGTGGGAGAGGGGGTTAAATAATGTTCTGAAGCTAGCTTGTGGGAGGGGGTTAAATAACGTTCTGAAGCTAGCTTGTGGGAAAGGGGGTTAAATAATGTTCTGAAGCTAGCTTGTGGGAAAGGGGGTTAAATAACGTTCTGAAGCTAGCTTGTGGGAGAGGGGGTTCAATAACGTTCTGAAGCTAGCTTGTGGGAAAGGGGGTTCAATAAATAACGTTCTGAAGTTAGGCTACATTTTGGCAAAGGAAAAAATGCGTGACCACTTTCAAAGGGGTCCCTTGACCTCTCACCTCAAGATATCTATAAGAGTCTCCCCTTCACCAGACATGCCCACTTTACGCTAGTCCCATGCAGTGTTTTGCATGCAGTAAAATGTGTTATTTTCGCCTTTTCGATTTGAATATTTCTACATACTGGGGTACCTAAAGTCCTGGAATTGCATAAATTGCTTCTTCTTTTTTTCAACCTTTATTTATTCAGAGGAGTCTCACTGAGAGCAATGCTGTCTTTTTCAGGAGTGCCCTGTTCACATTCACACACACATTCACACATGGAAGCTGACCAGTACCACCACAGTCTGATCTGCTGGCCACTGGAGCGGTTGGGGTTAAGGGCCTTGCTCAAGGGCACCTCAGTGGTGGGAATGAGGGAGAGGCAAGCTGAGACTCTTGTGGATTCAATGAGCCGACTCTATTCCTGTGTGATGATGCTAGTCATCATAGTAGCCATTTCTTTGTAGTGATCCCATTTTTCAAAACTCAACCTTCACTGTATCAAATGAGTCACGTGACTTTTTCATTACATCACTGCCCCAGAAGTGAGTTCCCCATTCATTTTCTCCATAGACATTTAAAAAATCCTTATATAACGAGTTTTAAGGCTGGAACCAAGCCAACCCGTGACCTACTGACTGAGTGAGTGAGTGAGTGACTGAGTGAGTGAGTGACCATAAAACATTCGGTTTGGTTAAGGGAAAACAATGGAAAATTCGATTCCGCCCCCCGGATTTGTGAAATGTGTGGAGAAAATGAACGGGTAACTTACTTCTGGGGCAAAAGTCACGTGCCTGTTGAGCTCTATTGTGACCTGTAGGACAGGCGTGCCTCATGTAGTTCACGGGCCACATGGGACCCTATTTGGTCTCAAGTGGGCCAGACAAAGAAAATCAAAGAGAGGGAAGTGACCGCCTACTTCCTGCTTCAGCGCTGTACCAGAGATTTTCATCCGCCATTTATTTTCCCATAGATATTTCATAAAATGCGTATAAAAATAGTTTTACAGGAAAGAGGAGAGATCGCATAACATTTCACTGTGACCAAAATGTAAAAAAAAAAATGCAGGTTTAAAGTTTTGGTCCGAGTGAAATGTTCTATGGTCTCTCCCGATTATAGCGTTAGCTGAACCGTTTGGTTCGTCGAAGTAAAACTATTTTATAAGCATTTTACGAAATGTGTATGGGAAAATAGATGGCGGATGAAAATCTCTGGTACAGTGCTGAAGCAGGAAGTGACGTTCCAATGGCCTGCATTTATATAGCGCTTTTATCCAAAGCGCTTTACAATCAGTAGGTACATTCACTCATTCATACACTGGCAGGCTGCCACGCAGGGTGCTGGCACACCATCAGGAGCAATTTGGGGTTCGGTATCTTTCCCAAGGAGCCTTCGACATGCAGAGTGGAGGAGGCGGGAATCGAACCACCGACATCTTTTATCCAAAGCGATTAGTGGACGACCCGCTCTACCTCCTGAGCTATAGCTGCCCCATCTCAGGCAGCTACCATAGGCCTATCATATCAAATGTACTGTCTGTAACTGTAACTATATTTTCACACTCTGCAAAGTCATCCTGTGGGCCCGATTGGACCCTTTGGCAGGGCAGTTCTGGCCCCCAGGCCGTATGTTTGACAGCCCTGCTGTAGGATCATCACAGCCTCATGAAACTTTACAAACACAAACTAGAGAGCTACGGCGTTCAGTGGATGTAGGGCTTTAGATTGCCACCAAATCACCGGGGGGGGGGGGGAATGCAATTCTCACTGAAATCTCCAAATGCCAAAAGTTTTTGATACCAAATCGCAGCATGAATGTTTCTAATGTGTTCCTCCTTGTCATGGTGTCTTAATGTGGTATTTTAGAAGGATTTTTCACCATTTTTATCAATTCTCGAGTGGTCAAAAATGGTTAAATCCCGCACCAAATCTGTCTAACAAATGGTAGCAACCCAAAAATGGCTACAACTTATGAGACATAAGTGAACATGGGGGATGGCCTTCATATGCTTCAATCATAATGGTCTAAGCCCTTATACATAAATACTAGGGGTGGGGGAAAAAATCGATACACCACAGTATCGCGATATTTTGCCTGACGATATTGTATCGATATTTGGACGCCAAGTATCGATATTGCAAAAAAAAAAAAAAAAAAAAAAAAAAAAAAAATTGCAGGCCATGCCAGGCCACCGGGCTACTATAAACTTTAGTTCCAAGGCCAGCAGTAAACAAACGGTAGCATATTTTCATTTTGTTTTAACAGTAACAGTTTTGTCATAACAGTCATTTACAAATTCCCCAGTTACTGAATGGGCTGCACAAAATGTTTTGTGTAAGTGAAGTGAAGTTGCAAAAACTACATAAGTACAGTAGTCCACACACACATCCAGTTAAGGTGGACTGTAAGTAGACTGTAACAAACAGTTCAGTTTGTCAGGTGCATGCAACTATGACATGACTTTATGAAAGTTGTTGGTCTGTCTACTTGACAATGTTGCTGCAATAAAATGGTTGAAGTCAGATGTACAGACTGAAAAATTGTTCTTATATAAACCAGATGTTGACAAAGTTTTCCTTTGGGGACATCATTTGCAGTTGAAAAAGTAAGAAATCGCAATATATCGAAATATCGCAATATTCAATATATCGCAATATCGATATATCGCAATATCGAAAATATCGCAGTATCGCAATACTATCGTATCGTGACTCAAGTATCGTTTCAGTATCGTATCGTGGGCATCTGGTGATTCCCACCCCTAATAAATACATTTCAATATTTAAATAGACGCCTAACATTTATTACAGTTTCTCACAGATTTATGACTAGACAACCTGACACAGTGCTAAACTGCATCTCAAATTAATCTTCAAGTCAAGTCAAGTCAAGTCAAGTTTATTTATATAGCACATTTCATACAGGTGAACTGTAGTATGAACTACATACTTCAGGTTCCCAGCTTTCAGAAGAGGTGTACCACTTCTCTATGGCATCAGCCTAAAGGTCTTTAAAAAGACAGAAATTGGTGTCTGGTAGGGAGGCCGGATTGGTATGTTTGGTTTATTGGGCGATCATTTTTAGTTGCTAGATACATTGTACGCAACTTTTGTTCACTGTATGAAAAAAGATACATTTGGATTTTATTTTGATCACAAATTTGAATCTGAAATGTTGAAAAGCTGTTCTTGATTATAAATGATCTATTCAATAGTTGCAGCCATACCACTAAAGTCATCTTTGGATGTTAGAGTGAAATACAGAAGGCAACAATGATTGAAAAAGGCAACAAATGGCAGCCGAAATTGAAATGGACTATGGTGCGTAAAATATATATACCGGTAGTATATATATTTCAGAGCCCTCTGTGCATAGTGACCATGTGTGCATACTGACCATGTGTGCATACTGACCATGTGTGTGCATACTGACCATGTGAAAAAAAAAAAAAATTGGACTAGGTTTGGGTGGAATTCGTTCCTCCTCGCCCCACTCCATTGCACAGCCGACTAACGTGAGGTGGAGCTTCATATAGTCTCTAGTTTTCTGGCTGGGCACGGGCCTTTGTGCCAACAAAACTGTTTTAAACATGGGAAATTCACACCGGCATGCGCCGGGGACAGCAGTGTTGGAGAGGAGACACATTGAAATAAAGAGTTCATTGAGGAGAACACGTTGTCTTTCGTATTTTCTGCCATAGGCATTCATTTTGTAAAAAAAAAAAAATTGAAAATTGAAAATTGAAAATTTTCTAAGTATTAATATGATCGATAATCGATAATTGATCGTTAATTTTCACCGATTATCGATTTTGGAAATTTTTCAAAATGAACATCCCTAGTGCATACTGACCATGTGTGCATACTGACCATGTGTGCATACTGACCCATGCGTATTAAGGAGCATTCTGAGGAGGAGCTGGCCGGAGGGGGCTTGACATGGAACATCAGTAGCTCTTTGAAGTGGCTCTCGTCCAGGATGACGTGGTACGAGCCTCCAGTCTCCCTGGTCAACACCGTGCACACCCGAACCTCCGCTGACAGCCCAATCACCGACACCCGGATCTTCAGAGTTTTCAAGGTCTGAGAGAAGATCAACAGAGTGACGAGAACTGTGGCCGGAATTTTTTTTATTAAATACATTTTTTTAAACTGTGTCATAGTTGAGTTGGGGGGGGAGAGACAGCAGTTCTTTGTGCATTGATCAGGTTTTTTGGGGGGTCTATTCCACTGAGCGATGTTGTAATCTGGATGGTTGAAGAAGTGAGCGTACCTTGATCAACTCGTAGATGTTGGCTGGGTCACACGTGGTGAGGCTGCTGAAGATGATCAGGATCTCCCGGCTGGTGTGTCCAGGCATGTGTCTTCATACGAGGAGGACAGACGTGACATGACACTGGCATCATAGTAACAACAACTCAAATGTGACAGTGTCTGTGCGTCAGTGTCTGTGACTCAGTGTCTGTGCCTCAGTGTCTGTGCCTCAGTGTCTGTGCCTCAGTGTGTGTTTGGCTGCAGAAAGGACGTACTTGAGAGTCTGCATGGCCAGGCTGAGAGAGTTGTATAGAGACGGCTCTCCAACGCAGGCAGAGTCCAGCGCTTTCTTCAAGGCAGTAACGTGCTTCCTCGGGTTCCCTAGGAGTAAAGCACAACAGCAACTAACAATGCATCAAAGCTGGCCTACGCAAGTTCACGTCAGTGTGTCAAATAGGCATCAAGAGGTATGTAGTAAAGAGGTATGTAGTACTCATCTTTACATCAAGAGGTATGTAGTACTCATCTTTACATTAAGAGGTATGTAGTACTCATCTTTACATCAAGAGGTATGTAGTACTCATCTTTACATCAAGAGGTATGTAGTACTCATTTTTACATCAAGAGGTATGTAGTACTCATCTTTACATCAAGAGGTACGTAGTACTCATTTTTACATAGAAACATAATACCGGTAGGTGTGTTGCTGAAGGATTCTGGGGCTTTTGAGGTGTGTTGCTGAATTATTCTGGGCAAAATATCCACATTTGAGAGACTGTTAGAAACTTTTAGAATTCTACACACTATAATTTGCAGGCAGCGAGAGTGTCCTCTAGGGGTTCAAACCCGCTTTCACACTTTGGCCTGCCAAGCCACTCCAAAGTGGCTGATTTCGTCTACTGTTACGTCACAATTAGTAAATGGTAAATGGACTGCATTTATATAGCGCTTGTATCCTTTTCCGAAGGCGGCCAGCCAGCTGCCACGCAGGGTGCTGGCATAGACATCGGGAGCAATTCGGGGTTCAGTGTCTTGCCCAAGGACACTTCGACATGCGGACTGGAGGAGCCGGGGATCGAACCACCAAGTTTCTGATTCGTGGACGACCCGCTCTACCTCCTGAGCCACAGCCGCCCCAATTAGCCTCTCCCCAGACTCAAATATTACGTTCAATCGCTGCGCTCCGCATACTACATACTGTAGGTAAGTCTGTGCCACTTCACAGCCACTGCTGGTTTTTGAAGGCAGGTTGAAATTGAATGAGTGACAGGTCGTAGCACCAATGGGAGCGGTTCGAAAAATGGGCTGCGCCTCCTGTGTCGTTTGATCGCAAAGTCGTTACTGATTGGGGAGGACTGAAGCCATCACTGGCCAATCACTGGCCAAGTGAACGGTTCCCTCCCATAACCAGCCGGCTGAGGGAAAGTGTCCAGACCCAGAGAGAGATCTGGAGCATGCAGTAACGTAGTGTATCAGACCCAGAGAGAGCTCTGCAGCATGCAGTAACGTAGTGTGTCAGACCCAGAGAGCTCTGCAGCATGCAGTAACGTAGTGTATCAGACCCAGAGAGAGCTCTGCAGCATGCAGTAACGTAGTGTATCAGACCCAGAGAGAGCTCTGCAGCATGCAGTAACGTAGTGTATCAGACCCAGAGAGAGCTCTGCAGCATGCAGTAACGTAGTGTATCAGACCCAGAGAGAGCTCTGCAGCATGCAGTAACATAGTGTATCAGACCCAGAGAGAGCTCTGCAGCATGCAGTAACATAGTGTATCAGACCCAGAGAGAGATCTGCAGCATGCAGTAATGTAGTGTATCAGCGTACGAACTCTCATGGGTCTGGCCTTGAGACTACGTCACAACACCACCCCCCTCCCCTTTAGCTGTTAGCTAACCTTAGTTAGCTCACGTTAGTTACATGGCAGTAAAACGCTACTGAATGCCCAGTTTGATATAACTGTCAACCAGTTTGAGTCACGCTCTTTCCATAAAGCCCACCAGCTTTGATATCTGTTGGCTAGTTGTTGATATTTCTAACAATATTGTGGCTCTAAAATAACGTTGTTATCGATGCGGGGAGACTGTCATGGCGGCGTAACTGTTTCCGCTATCTGAGCGGAGACAAAGAGTATAGTGAAGACAAGAGGAGATGCTCTTCTGCTTCTTTGACAACAGCGCCTGCAGTCATATTGTGTTGCATTGGAACAAACTAGCAGCTGGACTCTGCTGCTTTTGTTTTTATCAAGCAGGAGGACGTTTGGTTTAGTATGAAATGATGAAGCTCACCTGCCAGGTCACTCAGCTTCTCAGCCCTTTTGTTCTTTGTGATAATAAGACCCACCTAAACACACAGAAACACAAGACAGGCTGTTAGGACAGAAACACACCTAAACACACAGAAACACAAGACAGGCTGTTAGGACAGAAACACACCTAAACACACAGAAACACAAGACAGGCTGTTAGGACAGAAACACACCTAAACACACAGAAACACAAGACAGGCTGTTAGGACAGAAACACACCTAAACACACAGAAACACAAGACAGGCTGTTAGGACAGAAACACACCTGAACACACAGAAACACAAGACAGGCTGTTAGGACAGAAACACACCTGAACACACAGAAACACAAGACAGGCTGTTAGGACAGAAACACACCTGAACACACAGAAACACAAGACAGGCTGTTAGGACAGAAACACACCTAAACACACAGAAACACAAGACAGGCTGTTAGGACAGAAACACACCTAAACACACAGAAACACAAGACAGGCTGTTAGGACAGAAACACACCTGAACACACAGAAACACAAGACAGGCTGTTAGGACAGAAACACACCTGAACACACAGAAACACAAGACAGGCTGTTAGGACAGAAACACACCTAAACACACAGAAACACAAGACAGGCTGTTAGGACAGAAACACACCTAAACACACAGAAACACAAGACAGGCTGTTAGGACAGAAACACACCTGAACACACAGAAACACAAGACAGGCTGTTAGGACAGAAACACACCTGAACACACAGAAACACAAGACAGGCTGTTAGGACAGAAACACACCTAAACACACAGAAGCACAAGACAGGCTGTTAGGACAGAAACACACCTGAACACACAGAAACACAAGACAGGCTGTTAGGACAGAAACACACCTAAACACACAGAAACACAAGACAGGCTGTTAGGACAGAAACACACCTGAACACACAGAAACACAAGACAGGCTGTTAGGACAGAAACACACCTAAACACACAGAAACACAAGACAGGCTGTTAGGACAGAAACACACCTAAACACACAGAAACACAAGACAGGCTGTTAGGACAGAAACACACCTAAACACACAGAAACACAAGACAGGCTGTTAGGACAGAAACACACCTGAACACACAGAAACACAAGACAGGCTGTTAGGACAGAAACACACCTAAACACACAGAAACACAAGACAGGCTGTTAGGACAGAAACACACCTAAACACACAGAAACACAAGACAGGCTGTTAGGACAGAAACACACCTAAACACACAGAAACACAAGACAGGCTGTTAGGACAGAAACACACCTGAACACACAGAAACACAAGACAGGCTGTTAGGACAGAAACACACCTAAACACACAGAAACACAAGACAGGCTGTTAGGACAGAAACACACCTAAACACACAGAAACACAAGACAGGCTGTTAGGACAGAAACACACCTAAACACACAGAAACACAAGACAGGCTGTTAGGACAGAAACACACCTGAACACACAGAAACACAAGACAGGCTGTTAGGACAGAAACACACCTAAACACACAGAAACACAAGACAGGCTGTTAGGACAGAAACACACCTGAACACACAGAAACACAAGACAGGCTGTTAGGACAGAAACACACCTGAACACACAGAAACACAAGACAGGCTGTTAGGACAGAAACACACCTAAACACACAGAAACACAAGACAGGCTGTTAGGACAGAAACACACCTAAACACACAGAAACACAAGACAGGCTGTTAGGACAGAAACACACCTGAACACACAGAAACACAAGACAGGCTGTTAGGACAGAAACACACCTAAACACACAGAAACACAAGACAGGCTGTTAGGACAGAAACACACCTAAACACACAGAAACACAAGACAGGCTGTTAGGACAGAAACACACCTAAACACACAGAAACACAAGACAGGCTGTTAGGACAGAAACACACCTAAACACACAGAAACACAAGACAGGCTGTTAGGACAGAAACACACCTAAACACACAGAAACACAAGACAGGCTGTTAGGACAGAAACACACCTAAACACACAGAAACACAAGACAGGCTGTTAGGACAGAAACACACCTAAACACACAGAAACACAAGACAGGCTGTTAGGACAGAAACATCGTAACATCGTATATTATTTCAACCTTAGGTGATGTAATGCACCCCTGCATGGTGCACACAAAATACTTAATAGAGATGGGCATTTTGAATAAATTTTCATAATCGAAATTTGGGGAAATTAACGATTATCAATAATAATAATTATATATATATATATATATATTTATTTATTTATTTTTTACAAAATGCCTATGGTAGAAAATACGAAAGACACCAAAAGACAGTGCTGCGGCTCTACACTAGAGGATTGGGGATTCAAAAGCAGGTACATTAGACGTCTGTTCAGATGTGCGTTTACTGCAGGGGTTGAATCCCCCATCCTTCCGCCCACGTCGTCTTTTAACTCGAAACTCAGCTTTTCTGTCAGTGTCTTCATTTCTGCTGAGTGCTGATCTCATCACCTCATACTCCTCAAACTAGTTACATTATTCTTATATTCTTGATTAATAAGTGAATCTATAAAGTGTTCATTGATTAGATTTTCATAAGTAATAAATGATGGATACACCATCTCTAAATTAAGTATTTTATCAATTAAAAACCAGTTATGTAGGAGTTGTTAATTGTTCATAAGATAATTTAGAAAGTGTAAGTTAATGCAATCTTCGATGTAAATTTTTTGCATGCATTTATCCATATAATGATTTAGACATGCACTAATGGTTAGTGATTGTGTTATAGATGTCTTATAAAAACTAACTAATGCTTCATAGCGTGCAGTTATTATAAAATGTTACCAGAATCATACCTGACTGATGGGATTTTGGTCAAAATACTCCTCCACAAAAGCTTCCATCAGCTGAGGAGGAGAAGAGAGCAGTGTATTTGATGATGCTTCAAAGCTAACATGCTACAGGGACTAGCAGTCATAATGGCTGAAGGTCCTGGCTGGCTCTGCTACCTTCAGCGTGGAGGTGAGACGGTTTGGCTTCAGGTCCTGGTCCTCCATACTTCTTGAACAGTCGATGACCACATAGAGGTGACGCATCTAAAGCAGAGGACATCCTTAATGGTCTGAAAGTGGTGCTTATTGATACATTAATGGCGCAAACACACTGGAAACGGAAGTGATGGCGCACGTCAATTCAGTTTGAGCAGGAGCCTGGTCATTCACAGCAGAAGCAGCCTGTTTTACTCCGTGCAGCTCACAACTTGTACTGACTTCCTGCCTGGCTGCACACAGCTCGCTCAACTGTCACAGCAGGCTGCGAGCCGCCTATGCCACAGCGCCCGCTCAAATCTGTTAACCCATTGATACCTGATGCAGCATTTGCGTGTATATCCCTCATTTGTGTGTGTATCCCTTTAAGACCGCGAACCATCTTAAAGGGATACACACACAAATGCTGCATCAGGTATCAATGGGTTAAGATAAGAAATGTAACTGCCTGACGCTTCCAGACGCTTTGCCTGGCTTCTGCGTATAGCTTCTGTTTCCAGTGTGTTGGCGCGGTAATGCTGCCTACCACATAGAGTAATGCTGTGCTCCACTCAAAGCCAGAAGCTTGGTAGGTTGTAATTCCATCCTCGGTGTGTTCTAGTGGTCCAGCTTGAGAAAAACAAACACCCGCGAGATGGAATTTGCCCAACATAAAAATAAAATAAAAAAATCATGTAATAGCTAACATTATGCCAATGATATTTCACAATATTAGCTAACTAGTTAGCAGCACAGAGCATTAGCAACTGTATATGCAACTTTTTAATTTGTTTCAAATCTATATGTTTAGCAGTGTTTCCGTTAGACAAGAACGGTGCCGGACAACGTGTCTGGCATGATTTCAGTTTCCCGGACAATTGGAATAAATACCGGACACATATTAGATCTGTGTTTATTGAGCTTAAAAAAAACAATTGATAGCAGGTTATCTATCTACTATCTATTACTGATCCTAAAAACTAAAAACACATCTTTTCAGGCTCCATCTGGAGCCTTCTTGAACAAACATCTTTCTCTCTCTCTCTCAAAAAACAAAAACTTTACCACTATTCCTTCAGAAGTTGTAGCTGTCATAGACTGTGTTGCATAGTTAATTTCTCTATTGCTGACAAAAATGTGTTATTGTAAGTCGCTTTGGATAAAAGCGTCTGCCAAATGACGTAATGTAATGTATATATAAAATTTAGTATGTGGACTTTGTTTCAATCAGAATCAGCAGTGTTTCCCCTACCATTCTACAACGACGCCACCGCCAAGCCAGAAAGAAGAGAAAAATAAAAATAAAACGTCTATGAAGCAGCCCACCATTATCATAACTTATTTGACAACAATGTATTTGAGGAACATCTCATGCAGGTGACTTTTCAAAGACACTTATGGACAGCAAACTGATACATGGAACAAGGGTCTTTTAAGAGGCAGGTTGAGCCCACTCACCATTCCAAGCCTCACTTGTCCATGGCTCTCTGTGACTCTAAATGGAATAAGTTGAACAAGAACATTTTGAAATCATCATTATCTTCTAGGTTTTGACATGGAGAGACAGATAATAACTATTATTATTTCACAAGTCACACACCTTTTCCTTTTGGACTGGAAGAGGATTTCCTCCACTGTGGCTTTAAGTGAGCCAGATTCATCCTCCTTCAGCACTTCCCTATGTGAGAACATATTCATGACATACTGTACCACAACACTCATCACTTCCCTATGTGAGAACATGACATACTGTACCACAACACTCATCACTTCCCTATGTGAGAACATATTCATGACATACTGTACCACAACACTCATCACTTCCCTATGTGAGAACATGACATACTGTACCACAACACTCATCACTTCCCTGTGTGAGAACATGACATACTGTACCACAACACTCATCACTTCCCTGTGTGAGAACATGACATACTGTACCACAACACTCATCACTTCCCTATGTGAGAACATGACATACTGTACCACAACACTCATCACTTCCCTATGTGAGAACATGACATACTGTACCACAACACTCATCACTTCCCTATGTGAGAACATGACATACTGTACCACAACACTCATCACTTCCCTATGTGAGAACATGACATACTGTACCACAACACTCATCACTTCCCTGTGTGAGAACATGACATACTGCACCACAACACTCATCACTTCCCTGTGTGAGAATACATGACATACTGTACCACAACACTCATCACTTCCCTATGTGAGAACATGACATACTGTACCACAACACTCATCACTTCCCTATGTGAGAACATGACATACTGTACCACAACACTCATCACTTCCCTGTGTGAGAACATGACATACTGTACCACAACACTCATCACTTCCCTATGTGAGAACATGACATACTGTACCACAACACTCATCACTTCCCTATGTGAGAACATGACATACTGTACCACAACACTCATCACTTCCCTATGTGAGAACATGACATACTGTACCACAACACTCATCACTTCCCTATGTGAGAACATGACATACTGTACCACAACACTCATCACTTCCCTGTGTGAGAACATGACATACTGCACCACAACACTCATCACTTCCCTGTGTGAGAATACATGACATACTGTACCACAACACTCATCACTTCCCTATGTGAGAATACATGACATACTGTACCACAACACTCATCACTTCCCTATGTGAGAACACAACATACTGTACCACAACACTCATCACTTCCCTGTGTGAGAACATGACATACTGTAGCACAACACTCATCACTTCCCTATGTGAGAACATGACATACTGTACCACAACACTCATCACTTCCCTGTGTGAGAACATGACATACTGTACCACAACACTCATCACTTCCCTGTGTGAGAACATGACATACTGTACCACAACACTCATCACTTCCCTATGTGAGAACATGACATACTGTACCACAACACTCATCACTTCCCTATGTGAGAACATGACATACTGTACCACAACACTCATCACTTCCCTGTGTGAGAACATGACATACTGCACCACAACACTCATCACTTCCCTATGTGAGAACATGACATACTGTACCACAACACTCATCACTTCCCTGTGTGAGAACATGACATACTGTACCACAACACTCATCACTTCCCTATGTGAGAACATGACATACTGTACCACAACACTCATCACTTCCCTGTGTGAGAACATGACATACTGTACCACAACACTCATCACTTCCCTATGTGAGAACATGACATACTGTAGCACAACACTCATCACTTCCCTGTGTGAGAACATGACATACTGTAGCACAACACTCATCACTTCCCTATGTGAGAACATGACATACTGTAGCACAACACTCATCACTTCCCTATGTGAGAACATGACATACTGTACCACAACACTCATCACTTCCCTATGTGAGAACATGACATACTGTACCACAACACTCATCACTTCCCTGTGTGAGAACATGACATACTGTAGCACAACACTCATCACTTCCCTATGTGAGAACATGACATACTGTACCACAACACTCATCACTTCCCTGTGTGAGAACATGACATACTGTAGCACAACACTCATCACTTCCCTATGTGAGAACATGACATACTGTAGCACAACACTCATCACTTCCCTATGTGAGAACATGACATACTGTACCACAACACTCATCACTTCCCTATGTGAGAACATGACATACTGTACCACAACACTCATCACTTCCCTGTGTGAGAACATGACATACTGCACCACAACACTCATCACTTCCCTGTGTGAGAAGACATGACATACTGTACCACAACACTCATCACTTCCCTATGTGAGAATACATGACATACTGTACCACAACACTCATCACTTCCCTATGTGAGAACATATTCATGACATACTGTAGCACAACACTCATCACTTCCCTATGTGAGAACATATACATGACATACTGTACCACAACACTCATCACTTCCCTGTGTGAGAACATGACATACTGTAGCACAACACTCACCACTTCCCTATGTGAGAACATGACATACTGTACCACAACACTCATCACTTCCCTGTGTGAGAACATGACATACTGTACCACAACACTCATCACTTCCCTGTGTGAGAACATGACATACTGTACCACAACACTCATCACTTCCCTATGTGAGAACATGACATACTGTAGCACAACACTCATCACTTCCCTGTGTGAGAACATGACATACTGTACCACAACACTCATCACTTCCCTATGTGAGAATACATGACATACTGTACCACAACACTCATCACTTCCCTATGTGAGAACATGACATACTGTAGCACAACACTCATCACTTCCCTATGTGAGAACATGACATACTGTAGCACAACACTCATCACTTCCCTGTGTGAGAACATGACATACTGTACCACAACACTCATCACTTCCCTGTGTGAGAACATGACATACTGTACCACAACACTCATCACTTCCCTGTGTGAGAACATGACATACTGTACCACAACACTCATCACTTCCCTGTGTGAGAACATGACATACTGTAGCACAACACTCATCACTTCCCTGTGTGAGAACATGACATACTGTAGCACAACACTCATCACTTCCCTATGTGAGAACATGACATACTGTACCACAACACTCATCACTTCCCTATGTGAGAACATGACATACTGTAGCACAACACTCATCACTTCCCTGTGTGAGAACATGACATACTGTACCACAACACTCATCACTTCCCTGTGTGAGAACATGACATACTGTACCACAACACTCATCACTTCCCTATGTGAGAACATGACATACTGTACCACAACACTCATCACTTCCCTATGTGAGAACATGACATACTGTAGCACAACACTCATCACTTCCCTGTGTGAGAACATGACATACTGTAGCACAACACTCATCACTTCCCTATGTGAGAACATGACATACTGTACCACAACACTCATCACTTCCCTATGTGAGAACATGACATACTGTACCACAACACTCATCACTTCCCTGTGTGAGAACATGACATACTGTACCACAACACTCATCACTTCCCTGTGTGAGAACATGACATACTGTACCACAACACTCATCACTTCCCTATGTGAGAATACATGACATACTGTACCACAACACTCATCACTTCCCTATGTGAGAACATGACATACTGTACCACAACACTCATCACTTCCCTATGTGAGAACATGACATACTGTAGCACAACACTCATCACTTCCCTGTGTGAGAACATGACATACTGTAGCACAACACTCACCACTTCCCTATGTGAGAACATGACATACTGTACCACAACACTCATCACTTCCCTATGTGAGAACACAACATACTGTACCACAACACTCATCACTTCCCTATGTGAGAATACATGACATACTGTACCACAACACTCATCACTTCCCTATGTGAGAATACATGACATACTGTAGCACAACACTCATCACTTCCCTGTGTGAGAACATGACATACTGTAGCACAACACTCATCACTTCCCTGTGTGAGAACATGACATACTGTAGCACAACACTCATCACTTCCCTATGTGAGAACATGACATACTGTACCACAACACTCATCACTTCCCTATGTGAGAACATGACATACTGTACCACAACACTCATCACTTCCCTGTGTGAGAACATGACATACTGTAGCACAACACTCATCACTTCCCTATGTGAGAACATGACATACTGTACCACAACACTCATCACTTCCCTATGTGAGAACATGACATACTGTACCACAACACTCATCACTTCCCTGTGTGAGAACATGACATACTGTAGCACAACACTCATCACTTCCCTGTGTGAGAACATGACATACTGTACCACAACACTCATCACTTCCCTGTGTGAGAACATGACATACTGTAGCACAACACTCATCACTTCCCTATGTGAGAACATGACATACTGTAGCACAACACTCATCACTTCCCTGTGTGAGAACATGACATACTGTACCACAACACTCATCACTTCCCTATGTGAGAACATGACATACTGTAGCACAACACTCATCACTTCCCTATGTGAGAACATGACATACTGTAGCACAACACTCATCACTTCCCTGTGTGAGAACATGACATACTGTACCACAACACTCATCACTTCCCTATGTGAGAACATGACATACTGTACCACAACACTCATCACTTCCCTATGTGAGAACATGACATACTGTACCACAACACTCATCACTTCCCTATGTGAGAACATGACATACTGTAGCACAACACTCATCACTTCCCTATGTGAGAACATGACATACTGTACCACAACACTCATCACTTCCCTATGTGAGAACATGACATACTGTACCACAACACTCATCACTTCCCTGTGTGAGAACATGACATACTGTAGCACAACACTCATCACTTCCCTATGTGAGAACATGACATACTGTACCACAACACTCATCACTTCCCTGTGTGAGAACATGACATACTGTAGCACAACACTCATCACTTCCCTATGTGAGAACATGACATACTGTAGCACAACACTCATCACTTCCCTATGTGAGAACATGACATACTGTACCACAACACTCATCACTTCCCTATGTGAGAACATGACATACTGTACCACAACACTCATCACTTCCCTGTGTGAGAACATGACATACTGTAGCACAACACTCATCACTTCCCTATGTGAGAACATGACATACTGTACCACAACACTCATCACTTCCCTATGTGAGAACATGACATACTGTAGCACAACACTCATCACTTCCCTATGTGAGAACATGACATACTGTACCACAACACTCATCACTTCCCTATGTGAGAACATGACATACTGTACCACAACACTCATCACTTCCCTGTGTGAGAACATGACATACTGTAGCACAACACTCATCACTTCCCTATGTGAGAACATGACATACTGTACCACAACACTCATCACTTCCCTGTGTGAGAACATGACATACTGTACCACAACACTCATCACTTCCCTATGTGAGAACATGACATACTGTAGCACAACACTCATCACTTCCCTATGTGAGAATACATGACATACTGTACCACAACACTCATCACTTCCCTGTGTGAGAACATGACATACTGCACCACAACACTCATCACTTCCCTGTGTGAGAAGACATGACATACTGTACCACAACACTCATCACTTCCCTATGTGAGAACATGACATACTGTAGCACAACACTCATCACTTCCCTATGTGAGAACATGACATACTGTAGCACAACACTCATCACTTCCCTATGTGAGAACATGACATACTGTAGCACAACACTCATCACTTCCCTATGTGAGAACATGACATACTGTAGCACAACACTCATCACTTCCCTATGTGAGAACATGACATACTGTAGCACAACACTCATCACTTCCCTATGTGAGAACATGACATACTGACTGTACCACAACACTCATCACTTCCCTATGTGAGAACATGACATACTGTACCACAACACTCATCACTTCCCTATGTGAGAACATGACATACTGTACCACAACACACTGCAGCACATTCACTGTGGGTTTCTCCACGTTTCACGGCTCTCACCATGTCCTTTCATAGCCTCCTTCCCACCGCTTGGCTCTCTCTGGTTCTTCATCCATTATGAAATTCAGCTGAGTAACAAGCATACAAGAGCTGCAGATGAACATAATCACAAAAGCGGTTAGTTATCGCATTTACACCATTTGATCCAGGCTCCCAATGTACGACCAACATACTAACCCTAAAGTCATGTTTAGGGGGTTGTTTTTGTTTGAATATTAATTTGTGTCTGATATGGGTTTCTCCCCCCCACAAAAAAGTGTAATTATCTTGATAAAAAGTGGCATCTACTCCTTCTCTCTCATTAAAAATTCCAGAGGGGAAAAAGGTGTTCTGCTGAACACAGGATGTCTCCTAGCCCCATATGTTCCCCTGTTCTCCATTCCTCTGTGATCCACTCTGAATCAGGGTCACAGTGTTCCATAAGGAAATTGGGGGGGTCGAGCGTTTAAAACGCTCTCCTACACGTCTTGATCGCAGATTCAAAGATATAATAATCTCCCTACAGAAGCCAGTAATATAGGTGGGCCGTTAAAATGATATTCCTGCGTGAAACAACCGTTTAACCTGTGCCAAATTTAGGAGAGGAGAAGCGTCACAGTGCCGACAGGAACCTTGGGAGTTTGAGTATTTCATGACATCCCAGGTGGGCGTATCCATGTCTGCAATGTTGTTTGCTCGCTGCGTGCAAGCGGTGCACCATGTTAGATCAAACACACCCTGCTGTAAATGCAGCACAGGCTGCGGAAAGACTGCTTTTAAACGGTTGTATCATTTTAACGGCCGCCTAAATTACTGGCTTCCGTAGGGAGATTATTATATCTTTGCATCTGCGATTGGATGTCCGAGACGGGTCGGAGAGCATTTTAAACCCCCACCCCCCAATTTCCTTATGGAACACTGTGTGACCCTGATTCAGAGTGGATCACAGAGGAACGGAGAACATATGGGGCTAGATGTCTCCTACTACACTGTATCCATTCTCAGGGTGTATGTGCACTGGAGGCTTCAAGTTCACACATCACACTTCTGAATATTGGACAGAGTTTGGTGCTGCTGGTTAATGCTTTCACTTTTAACCTTCTTGTTTGCCCCATTTGAGTGTCGCGCCAGACTCCTTTCAAACATCTGTCAGTTTCACTGTAACAAAGGGCACGGATGTCAGTACTCGTGCTAATAGATCATGAGTTTAGTCCATTACGAAGCGTTATTAGCCACTCGTCAATCCAGCATACGATTCATTCAAGCCTGTTATGTTCAGGAGTTTGTACATTTGCTAATAAGCAAGTCAAAATTTAATTCCCAGACTAACGTTATACTGAATGGAGTTTGGCGTGCGGCTGTCGCCATATAGAGCAGAATGTATCATTCAATAAAGTGCCACTAGTATCAACACAGCACGAAGCGAAGCTTAGCTGTAAACCTAACTAACGTTACAGTTAAATCATTCAGAACACCATTTAACTTGCGGAAATACAATTCCTCTGACAGTAACGTGACGTGCCCGTTACTTTGACATTAGATAACGTCACTAACATGTCATCTAGTAACGTATGTTTATAATTTAACAGGGAAAGCTCCACAACATACCAACGGAACACGGGGCCGCCGGGAAGCTATGCAACATTGTTTTTTTCCGGAAGGAAACATCTTCTTCTTCTTCTTCTTTTGCGTTGGTTGGCAAAGAACTTTCGGGTGCATTACCGCCACCCACTGATCTGGAGTGTGGACTAAAATCTATCTGTAATAATCATGAGTTTGTTTACTGCGTCGCGCCATGCACCGGGTCCGCCTGGTGCTCGGGGTTCTGGAGGGGGTCTCGGCCGGGGGTGTGGGACCCGGGCAGGGTGAGGGGCAGGGCGGGTGGTGGCAGCCTGGTGGTGGGAGTGGCTGGCCTGGGTGTCTGCCCAGCAGAGGAGCACTTAGCCTGGGTGGTGGCAGTCTGGAGGTTGGGGTGGGTGGCCTGGGTGTCTGTGCCCAGCGGGGTGGTGCCGCTGGCGGCTCTCTCCTCCTCTCCTCTCTTCTCCTCTCCTCTCCTCTCCTCTCCTCTCCTCTCCTCTCCTCTCCTCTCCTCTCCTCTCCTCTCCTCTCCCCTGCCCTGCCCCTCTCTCCTCCCCGCCTCTCCCCTCCTCCCCCTCTCCCCTCCTCTCCTCTCCCCTCTTCTCCTCTTCTCTGGTTCCCCCCACTCTCCCCCTCTCCTCTCCCCTCCTCCCCCCTGCCCCTCTCTCCCCCTCCTCTCCCCCTCTCCCCTCTTCTCTGGTTCCCCCACTCTCCCCCTCTCCTCTCCCCTCCCCTCCCCTGCCCCTCTCCCCTCCTCTCCTCTTCTCCCCCCCTCTCCTCCCCTCTCCTCTCCCCTCCTCTCCTCTTCTCCCCTGCCCCTCTCTCCCCTCTCCCCTCTCCCCCTCCTCTCTCCCTCTCCCTCTCCCCTCTTCTCCTCTTCTCTGGTGGTCGCGGTCGCCTTTTATACACGCCCCAAACAGCGCAGGACAACGTGATTGGCTGGCTCAGATTTGAACAGATCTGAGCCAGCCAATCGCGTTATCCTGTGATGACGTAATGTCGTGTGCCCCATGACGGATGGACCATATATGGACTTCCTCCCCCCGACTGTTACTCTGCAGAAACTACAGTAACAAAATCACGAATTGCTCTGTTTTTGGAGCTCTGCATGTCTGTGTTTGTCTAGTTAACGCGTTAACGTTAGCTAACGGCTAACATTCGCTAGTTAGCCAACCAACCAGCAGCTAACATTAGCTAGCTAGCTAGCTTACCGGAAGCGATATTTTTTTCGGATGATGGCGAAGGCATAACCCGCCCCTGGCCCTCTCTGCCTCTGATTAGTGGCAGCGTTATAAACCATAGATATGACTATATTAAAAACATAAACACACTGGCCTCTTTCATGCAGGCTAGCAAGCGTAACTGCTGTATGTCTGTCTGACCCACTGAGTCTGACGGTCTGACCACAGACTGTAGAAAGAGATGTAATGCAGGATAGCCAAGCGAATGTGTTTACATGGAAGTTTGACGCTAGACCAATCAGAGGCAGAGAGGGGCGGGTTAACCCTAACCCTAGCCTTCGCCATCATCCGAAAAAAAATATCGCCTCCGGGACAACGCTTCCTACCCAGCGTGTGCACGTCTTTCCGACAGGGGTGGTTGTTATGGCAACTATCAACAACAACTACTACAACTACTACATACAAGAGTGTGCAACATCATGTCATTTAACTATTGTCTAAATGTTTTAAATCCTGCCTACCAATTTTGTATCCCTTAGAAAATAAATAGCCTCCTGGTGATTCCGACCCCCTTTCCCTCTGTTCCCAATATCCCCATCAGATCCCACTCTCTTCCTACCTCTTGAACTTTCTCCTTTAAGATAAATGCACTGCTCACTAACACCGATTTTAACACATTTCTGAACAAAATTTGAGAGAAATTTGCCTTTTGTGTGAGAAAGTATTACCGTTTATTTCAACTTGTGAAGAATGGGAGCAAAAACAAGTGTTGCGTTTATATTTTTGTTCAGTATATTAGAAAGCTTTCATTTCATTATCTTTGAAAGCATCTTCGCTCTACAGAATGTTTGGCATGTGCCTTTTGTAAGCCTACTATTTAGATTGTCTTTTCACCTAGAAAGTATTGCTTGATCCCTCCTGTCCCTGGTTTTAGTTGCTTTATCAACATTGCCCCCCATTCAATATGAAATCCTAAATGTCATCAGTGATGTCACTCAAGCAATTCTGATGTCATCAGTGCTGTCACTCGAGCAAGCCATTCTGAACATGCCCAGTTGGGCAATAGACCCTTCTCACGGGGGCCATTTTGTGTCGAGAAGCCAGGGTAAACACAGGTGCAAGCAAAACACTAATGAGGGTTTCCAACTTCCATGATTGGAATTTGGAAACCCTCATTAGTGTTTTGCTTGCACCTGTGTTTACCCTGGCTTCTCGACACAAAATGGCCCCCGTGAGAAGGGTCTATTGTGGAATCGCACCTCTCTGCCTATAGTAGTGAGATAATAACGATAACACAATAATACGGTAATAATAACAAAGATATTAACAATTTGACACAATTGTTTGAAATTGTATTTTATTGTATAAGCTTACGTGCCTGCTTTCTGTAAAGTTAATCATATACAAGTGGTTGTAACCATGTGAGGCTACTGTACATCTTATAAAAAATATTGTCAGAGGCATGATTTGCACAACATTCATAATAAATGGAAAATCTGCAAAATGGGAATTGTTCATCTGCTTTAGAATGAAATTCATTAAAAGAAACATTCCAAAATGGTTGCAATTAAAGCCTGTCGTCTTTGCATTTGTATTAAAAATAAAGTCACAATGGCGACAGGACACAGTGAAGTTACTACAGAATAAAACTGAAGAGTGCAATTCTACAACACACAAAACTGCCTACAGAAGAAGGATGACATTTTATCTGCTAAAAGAAGGCAATTTAGAAGGGGTGGTGCTGTGATACACATGCAAGTCATGACTGCTCTCTCACTTGACCAGAATCTATATACAAACATGTTTAAAAAGGTCTAAAATAAGTAAAATAACTGCTTCAGAAAAGTCACCATTACTGAAATAAAAACAAAAACAGTGAAATTCACATCGTCGTCACTTCAGGAGAGATAGAAAATATAACACAGACACTTCACTTGATCTTCAAAACAGTTGTCCCTGAGTCTGACAGTGGATGAAGAAGTGATCAAAGAGAGCCAGAGAGTAAAAATAACAAATAAAAAATACATCCACATTTCACACATCCCTTCATTTGTGGAGGAAACCTCAGAATGGGCGAGATCGGACTGATCCTACATGAAGATGAAGACGCCAGGGTTTTACTGTAATAACTAGGGCTGGCTAAGTTTAAAAGAATCACAATACCAGTACCACAATCAGTCCCCTTAAAGTGATACCAGTACCAATATCAGTACCCTTAAAGTGATACGGATACTAATAGTACTTCATTTGACCCCTACTTGCTGAACTGCCAACTCCGTCACATACACTGTGCTCCACTTCACCAGCACAGACTGGATGAGTTGTTTGATGACGATGTTGTATGATGATGTATGATGGGTGGAGCTAGCTGCTGCAGCGGTAGTGAGCCAATCATACATTGCATTAAATTGAAGAACGCTTGCAGTGATTCGCTGCGAGTAAAATCATACAAATAGTCATTTTTTCTAGCCCTGTGTAGAAAAAGGATTGAATGCGAGTATTGTTTGAATGGAGACGTTTCCATACTACTTGGGTTATTTCCGTCGATACCTTGAAAGTATTGAGTAGCGATCGAGTATCGAGTACCCTATTAATAAGCCCTTCATGGCCGGCGGTCGTATTCGCTCACTTTCCTCTTGAGGTGGGACAGTTTGGATCGGAGATGTTTGCATTGCTTCTTCTTCATCTGGTAGTCTGAGGACTAGAGAGAGGAGACAAAACCATTTCAAGCATTCATTGACAAAAGGACCAGTACTCTGAGCATTTTCACTGTCAATGACCGACTTGTTGGCCTCTTTACCTTTTTGACATTCTTCAGTCTGGTGTATTCATCCATGGCATCCTAAACAACAACAAACAATACGGTCAGTGATGTGAAACATGAGAAAAGTTAAAAACACACACATCCAGGTCGAATCCGGCCGGTGCAGAGCTGGAGCGAGGCTGGAACAGTGAGAAAATAAATCAAACAGCTTGCACACTGCAAGGGCTCCAGTGAATCATTGTATTGCATCGTTGGAAACGTTTCCAACGATGCAATAAAATAATTAACTGGAGCCCTTGCAGTGTGCGAGCGGTTTTATTTATTTTCTCAGTCATATGAAACAACCATTTAGTTTTAACTAAAGATGACTTGTTCATTTGCATTTCACCTCAGACAAGACAGGACACTGCTTTCAATCTGAAATTGACCTAGATTTTCTAGAAAGATGAACATCATTTCACCTTTTCGCCAACTAGGGCGCTGCTTGATGACATCACTAGGTTGACTGTATAGTACAGTACATTACAGTAGGCAATATTTTTTTCCCACGATGGCGAAGGCATGACCCGCACTTCTATGCCTCTGATTGGCCTAGCGTCAAACGTTGTTCATCCAATCACATTCACTTGGCTATCCTGCATCTCTTTCTACAGGCTGTGGTCAGTAACCTCGCGTCACCAGGCTCTAGTGGTCAGAGAGACAGGCAGCAGTTTTGCTTGTTAGCGTGCATGAAAGATGCCACTGTGTTTATATGTTTTTAAGGGTGATCAAAAAACGTAGGGTCAATACACATTTACAGTTCACTTTAATTCAGCTTATTGTAACACCAAGAGAGAATAAATAAGAGGATCAAAGTGATAAAATTTAGAGCGACACGACACAAGTAGCATTATGCTGTTGTGTTTCTAACTTGGATTGTGGTCGTTTTGATTCATCAAAACATTTAAAATCTTTACTGTACTGTTACAGTCAATCTAGTGACATCATCAAGCAGCGCTCTAGTTGGCGAACAGGTGAAATGTTGTTCATCTTTCTAGCAAATCGAGGTACATTTCAGAGTTGAAAGCAGTGTCCTGAAATGCAAATGAACTAGACTAGAGAGTCATAATGATCAAATGTTTCATGTCCTCTTTAACCCATTGATACCTGATGCAGCATTTGTGTGTGTATCCCTTTAAGACCTTAAAGGGATACACACACAAATGAGGGATATACACGCAAATGCTGCATCAGGTATCAATGGGTTAAACTCAAACTGCTTCTACAAGACGACACACACACACACACACACACCAGGAATTGCGGGCTGCCCTCTGGGTGTCGGTCCAGTTCTCGGTCCAGGTTGGCCAGGCTGTGATTGAGGTGGTCCAGCTCGGCCTGCAGGGTCTTGTACTCCTGGTGATCTCTGTCAAACTCCCTCTTGTAGCTCAGACGCTCCTGCTCATCCACGATGGAGGGGAACTCTCTGCCAGGGACAACAGGAAGTGATGTCACAGCTTTACATTCAGCGTACCGCCTTAGAATGGAGAGCCAAAGTCTCGTTTAGCCGTACGAACCAAGCAAGGGACTTCATCTGCGATTCTTTCTTCCATAGACGTTTTGTAAAATGCTTCTCAAACCAAGCGATTCAGCTGTATCAGGAGAGACCATAGAGCATTTCACTGGGACCAAAACCTAACTTATCGTGTGGTTTGACCAAATACAACTTTTTATAAGCATTTTACAAAATGGAAAAGAGAATGAATAATGGATGAATTCCCTTTGTTCGTAGGCTCTCTATAACAAACCAGAAACATTTGATGGACTACAACAGAGGCTTCACAGTTTTGTCACCAGTCTATCAATTCCATCATGGAGGTCTATATATATATATATATATACAGTAGATTTAGATATAGATATATATATCTATATATACTGTATATATCTAGACTCTAGTGGAGAATTGGCTGTGAGAAAATAGATCAATAGAATACATCTATTACTATAACAACCAGGCTAGAAAAAGAGAAACACCTGGGTGTAGGTCCGTTGAGTAAGGTTCCAAAGTGAATAGTCTGATAAATTTGTTTCCAAATGTAGGTTAGTGTGACACAGTAAACTGTCCGTCTGTCTTGTCTTCAGCCCTAGTCTCTACTCCACCCTGAGTTGTAGATTGAGAAGAGTCAGCTCAGTTAACCTGAACAAATAGTTAGCTAGCTAACTAGCCAGAAAACACACTGATGTTAATGTGACCATGCTGGCTAACTAGCCAGAAAACACACTGATGTTAATGTGACCATGCTAGCTAACTAGCCAGAAAACACACTGATGTTAATGTGACCATGCTAGCTAACTAGCCAGAAAACACACTGATGTTAATGTGACCATGCTAGCTAACTAGCCAGAAAACACACTGATGTTAATGTGACCATGCTAGCTAACTAGCCAGAAAACACACTGATGTTAATGTGACCATGCTAGCTAACTAGCCAGAAAACACACTGATGTTAATGTGACCATGCTAGCTAACTAGCCAGAAAACACACTGATGTTAATGTGACCATGCTAGAGAAATTGTTTCAATTGCCACATGACCTCGCAGTAAAATGGCCAGTGCATGTGAGAACTGTTTCAATTTCTGGGTCTAAAATAAAGAGCCTGGTCTTCTACCTGCTCTATTTCTAACTCTTGTTATGATTTGGCGCTATATAAATATAAAATTGATTGATGCTAAGGATAGCAGCCATTATATTAACTAATCAGATGTGTTAACTTTAGCTAATCCAGATACAACGTTTTGCTAGCTAACAAGTTGAAATGAGATTGGGGTGGGTGGTGGAACAGAGAAGAGCCATCGTCTTTGATCATTCATCTGAACCAATAGAGCAGCTTGGTATCTCTCCAATCAGACTCCATCACACATGGACTCACGCTCTCTCCAATCAGACTCCATCACACATGGACTCACGTGTTGAAGTCTGTCTCCTCCAGCTCGTCTCCAGACTCGATCCCGGTGTCGTAATCCTTCAGCTTGCTCTTCAGGCCTCCCAGAGAGCTGCTCATTTCTGAATCTCTGCAGATACCACACACACACACACACACACACACACACACACGCACACACACGCGCGCACACACACACGCGCGCGCACACACACACACACACACAGGGATTTTTAGCAGTTCTGTGATTCAGTATTTTGCTTGTCCAACTACTGGAGTTTTATCAAACTAGATTGATCCGTAGCCTCGCCCGCCCTGCAGCTCACATACGCAGGCCTCGCCTACTCTATTGGAATGCGCAGCGCACAAACACATCACTGATGACATCACTCACTGATGACATCACAATTGCTCAAGTGACCATCACTCATCACGGAGTGCTCGATATAGAACCATATTGACTCCTTCTGTGACAAAGGCTTTTATCCAATTTATTTTAAATACTCCTACCATTGATTCAAAGTCAAGTGTTTTTAAACCTCCCTTATTATATTATTTGACCAGTTGTGATTTGTTTTAATATAGTGTTTTATTTCTCCATATAAAGTTGTATAATATAGAGTTGGCCATTGGCCAATGCTCTTACAGGAAATTCAGTCAAATATGTAAAGCAACCCCCACTAATACAATGATACAAAGTAGCTCACATTCAAAAGTACAAATCACACTAAATCTACAAATTGGCCAAACGCTTATCAGTGATAGAAAATTTAATCACAAAACTATTTGGAGAATGAAACACTAATGGATTTGGTTTTGAGGTTGACCCGTTGTTTTTTGATCTCTTCTATTCATGTCTTTTTGTTTATTTGACCTTTATTTAAGCAGGAAAGTTCCATTGAGATGAAGAATCTCTTTTTCAAGGGAGTCCTGGCCAAGACGGGCAGCAGCATCAAAAACACACACACAGAAGCACAGAATACTAAATGACAGCAAAAAGAACAAGCCAGGTCATTTAAAAACATTTGCATGTTGGGAATTTATAGATATGGCCTATTGTGAATTTTTTTTAAAGTCGGTCCCCAGAAAATCTGATCTGATAGGAAACACAAGTTTCCTGCTCTTTTTTTCAACAGCCCAAAGTTGTCTATTCTGTCCTCACACAAATTATCCTCTATTGAGCTGCTTTATTCACAGCTGCTAAAGTTAAACCTGTCTAGCGCAGGTTTGGATCACTCAACAGGTTGGGCTCATTTCAGATGGTTTTGGACCAGGTTCAGATTCACAGCAGGCCCGGGTAAGGGCGCACTGTACTCTCTTATGCATGGCTGACCAATTTAGGGCCCGCGGGCCGTTTGTTTTGGCCCGCCATGGATTTGACGGGGAGGAGGGGGAAGGGGGCTGATATTACTGCCTTTCAAAGGCTGTGGCAGGAATCCATTGATATGCCGTCATGATGATATGCCACATGCTAACCTTGTCATGCTAACCTTGTCATGCTAACCTTGTCATGCTAGCTTGTCGGGAAGCGAGCTAAATAACGCCCCAAAGTTAAGCTATATTTTGGTGTAGGGAGAAAATGGCATGGCCATTTTCAAAGGGGTCCCTTGACCTTTCACCTCAAGATATAGTTTTTGCCCCACGCCCTCCATGCAGATTAATTTTTGGCCCTTGATAGGAAAGAGTCAGGGCTCCCTCCTTCCCCTCTGTTTTCCATATATCCCTGACTAGTCCTCTTAATTGTTACTTGTATCTGTTGCCTGTTGCTCATTTCTATTTTTCTTGTTTTCCGTCGACTCTTACTGTAAGTGTCTTTGGGTCATTATAAACTAAATGAATGATTATGAGTATTCTTACCCAGGCAGGTAGAGGGGCTTGCTGTAGTCCAGCCGGTCTAGGTAGTCCCTGGACCCCCCCACTCGCTCGTTGCCGGCGTGCACCAGGGCTTCAGGCTCACCAGACACATTCTTCACCTGAAAGAGACAGAGATACACTTGATCTTTTCAAGTCAACTTAATATACTGTAATGGGGTCCCTTATGGGAAAAGGTTGGAACCAGTGGCCTAAGGTACTGTTCCTCTCATACTTGGCCTAGTTTCTACTGCAATAACAGCTTCTCTCTGTATGGTAAACAGTAGTGTTGGAGTCGAGACCACCTAACCCGAGACCGAGACAAGACCAAGACCGAGGGGAGGTGAGACCGAGGCAAGACCGAGACCAGACAATTGCGAGACCATTTACACGCGACGTGACCATTTAACCTTTAACCTTTACACCATTGCTCTGCTAAGAACAAAATAGGAATGATAGTCAAATATAAATGGCTGTACAGTATATACTCCATGACAGAATGCAATCCTTTGATCTGAAGCACTTTAATTCCGTATCACTGACCTTCTGAAAGGCTCAACACAGTGAACACAATGAAGCATAAAAACACCTTCCTGTTGCTAAATTATGATGGACCACATCTGTCGAGCCAACTTGTTGACCTGTGTTGTCTTCCTTTGTGCATCAAGGTTCAAGGTTCACTTTATTTGTCTCTATGTGTTGTCTTCCTTTGTGCATCAAGGTTCAAGGTTCACTTTATTTGTCTCTATGGGAGAAATGTGTCTTGGAGTAGAAGACTAAAAATGCTGCAGTACATACAGACATAGACAGTACATTAAAAACACTGTGAACGGTGAAACATTTGCAAACACAAGTTTAGTCACGGTCATTCATCACAGTCATTTATACTCATCGCCTTTCAGGCATATCTCTTAGGCCATAAGCACCATGCAATAACGCAGTGCAAATTCTGCAAAGTACAAAAAAAACTAAAACAAATCTAGTGCAGTCAGTTACGATACTACTAAATACAAATAAATCAGATATATTACAGGCAAGCAAACAAGCGATTGTTAGACTTACTGTACATGTTAGCAAACAAGCTATTGTTAAAACTATACATAGGCAAGCACTGCAGGCAGATATTAGAGCATGTGAAATGATCTCAGAGCCCTCTGTCTGACCTCAAGGGGGAGCCCATTGATCAGTTTAACTGATAGAGGAACACATTGAGTGCTTGTATGTGTTGTGCTTACACAGAGGGACCCTGTGTGTGCTTGTATGTGTTGTGTTTACACAGAGGGACCCTGTATCTCCTTGTATCTGTTGTGCTTACACAGAGGGACCCTGTGTGTGCTTGTATGTGTTGTGCTTACACAGAGTGACCCTGTGTGTGCTTGTATGTGTTGTGCTTACACAGAGGGACCCTGTGTGTGCTTGTATGTGTTGTGCTTACACAGAGGGACCCTGTATCTTACACAGAGGGACCCTGTGTGTGCTTGTATGTGTTGTGCTTACACAGAGGGACCCTGTATCTTACACAGAGGGACCCTGTATCTCCTACCAGAGTCAGTTTAACTGATAGAGGAACACATTGAGTGCTTGTATCTGTTGTGCTTACACAGAGGAACACATTGAGTGCTTGTATGTGTTGTGGGACCCTGTATCTCCTACCAGAGTTCATCAGCACATACTCAGAGTTCAACACATGGGAGGGGTCAGACAAGATCCTTTTGGCCTGCTGAACGGTGGAGGGGAGTGGCTACAGCGTTGGAAGCTTTCAACCCGCAAGGTTATTGGTTGCGATTGAAGTTGGGAATTTTACACCCAATCACAGTAAAAAAAAAAAAATACCCAGGCAAGTAATGATGTCACTGCAGTTGTGGTCTCAGCTGGTCTTGAAATAAAATCCAGATTCCGGCTCGCCCGAGACGAGACCGAGAGCGATGGAGGGCGAGTCCGAGACGAGTCCGAGACCATCAAAATATGGTCTTGAGACCGGTCTCGAGTACTCCAACAGTAGTAAACAGTGTGATGACCCTAAGGTACTGTTCCTGTCATACTTGGCCTAGTTTCTCCTGTGATAACAGCTTCTCTCTGTATGGTAAACAGTGTGATGACCGGACGGACCGGTTCCTCCATACCATCGATACCATCTCTGCCACTAACAGGAAGTCTGGGACACATTCTCTTAGCCAGTCAGAGCTGGGAGAGCTCACTCCATTTGAAAGAAAACAATGTTAAAACAAAAATGGAGCTTTTGTTTGGCTAGACAAAACCAGGGTGATTCCATTAGTGTAAATGCACAAAAGCCTAGATGTTTTTAGAGCACGACACTCTCATACTAGAGGAAATCAGAGGTTTTTTAGTTTCCAAGTTGTTGGATATCTACAGTATCTCTCTCTAGTTAGTTAGTTAGTTAGTTTATTTCGGTCCATTCAACAAAACATGACAATACACACATACAATGAGTTGTGGCAAGAAGGGCCGAAAAGGTGTAGGCTGAAGCCGCAGCTTATTTTGCCTACCCTAAATAAAAGAAAATTACAAAAACAAAACATGTCAATGCAGTTTCAATCATGGTATTTAACTAAACTGCTGAAAGAATTTTTAGAAAGAAATTTACAAGTGATCGTGCTCATAATACATACATTTATTTTAACATATATATATATACATATACTTCAATATGCCATATATACACCATGTTAGACAAGTCAATGCAGTTGTTTCAGGTTGAATGCACACTCTAGTTGTTGGATATCTACAGTATCTCTCTCTGTCTCTCACTCTTATAGAATTCATTGTGACAGGCTAGGCCGCTAGGACATCGTGCTACATGAGAATGGCTCAAAAGGCCACACCCAGAAACTGGAATTGAAACCATCCTGCCCCTCGTCTCACCGGACAGACAGCACAGTCACACACACAAGTCAAGTCAAGTCAAGTCAACTTTATTTATATAGCACATTTACATACAGCGGCAGCCGAACTAAAGTGCTTCACAGGCGGGGAGTAAAGTGCACAGATGTAAATAAGTAAAGTGCAAAGATACTAATTGAGAGCAACATAATACAAAGTGCATATATGATGACAATTAAAATCAAAAAGATAAAACAATAAGACAATAAAAGCAATAAAACGATAAATGCCAGGGACCTAACGATGGCTAAGTAGGGGGGAAAGCCAGGGAGAACAGGTGGGTTTTTAAGAGCGATTTAAAAACCTCCAGGGTCTGGGCAGCACGAACGTGTAGGGGGAGACTGTTCCAGAGTTTTGGGGCAGCTGCCGCAAAGGCTCTGTCCCCCCTAGTTTTTAGTTTGGTTCTGGGCACCACCAGCAGCGATAGGTCGGCCGATCTAAGAGCTCTGGAGGGGGTGTGGCGGTGCAGCAGCTCGGAAATGTAGGGAGGGGCCAGGCCATTGAGGGCTTTAAAGACGGTCAGGGATAATTTAAAATCAATGCGAAAGCACACAGGCAGCCAATGGAGCGAGGACAGGACTGGGGTGATGTGCTCGCGCTTTTTTGTCCTCGTAAGGAGGCGTGCAGCCGCGTTCTGAACGAGCTGTAGGCGGCGGAGCAAGGACTGATCAATCCCCACATAAAGTGCGTTGCAGTAGTCAATACGTGTGGTGACGAAGGCGTGAATAACCCTCTCCAGGTTTGCCTGGGAGAGGTAGGCCTTCGTCTTGGCCAGCAGCCGAAGGTGGTAAAAGCTGTTTTTAACTACTGAGTTGATCTGCTTGTCGAATTTAAAAGCGCTATCAAATATAACCCCAAGGTTCCTAACCGAGGTGGAGAGGTTAGAACCCACACACACACAGCAGTCTCGAGCTGGGCAATTAACCAAACGTGTATCGAAACAGACATTTTTAGAATGTCTAACAGGCTGCTCATGTCAATTCATTCATTCATTCAACTAATTAATGTTAATTGCGTTAATACTTTCCCTAATGTGTGCATTCATGAACTGTCCCCTTAAAATAACACTACATCATGTTCATTCACGTGTCTCCGCCCCCTCCGACACTTGACATCTTTCACACAGTGGTGAGATAGTAGGATAGATCTTGTGTAATTTATGCTTGGAGTAGTGGAGACGGTGAGCGACTTTAAATTGAATCAGCTGATGTCTGCTATTAACTGAGCAGAGTTGTACAACAGACAGGCTCTTTTCCCAGATAATGTCAGATAATTCAGTACCTAGTTCTTCCTGCCATGCTTCTCTAATCCTCTCAGTAGAGGCCATGGTACAGTCATCAAACAGACACACAAATCTAGAGATGAGGTGCCTGGAGTGAGGAGGGCTCAGCAAAACATCAAAAAGAGCATGTTCATTTGGGAGCGCTTCAAAGGCCTGAATCTTGGATCGAACATAGTTTCTGATTTGTAGGAATCTGAGCCAGTCCATGCCGGGCAACCCAAACTTCCCTTTCAGTAAATCAAAGGATGCAAAATGACCATCTATATATAGGTTTTTGATGGAAGCCAGACCCCTCTCACTCCAGGCATGGTAGTTTCTATCTGACCAAGGAGGCAAAAAAGAGTGATTCAAACAAATTGGAGTGTGGATGGAAACATCTGCTAGACTCAAAACCTTCCTAACTTGGTTTAGAATTCTGAGGGAGTTTCTCACAACAAAACCCAAATCCTTAAAGGAACACTCCGCCCATTTTCTACCAGCTTTGTATCATTAGAACATCAGTAGTATATCAGAAAACTGTAAACGGTTTTGAAGTCTGTCATTTAATTTGACAGTTATTGAGTGTTAAAGTGTGGACCAGTGACATCACTGGTCCACACTAACTCAAATTAATAACTCATTAACTCAAATCAACTCTCAATAACTGTCAAACTATTCATCATTCATCTAGTTTGACAGTTATTGAGAGTTGATTTGAGTTAATGAGTTATTAATTTGAATTAGTGTGGACCAGTGATGTCACTGGTCCACACTTTAACACTCAATAACTGTCAAATTAAATGACAGACTTCAAAACCGTTTACAGTTTTCTGATATACTACTGATGTTCTAATGATACAAAGCTGGTTGAAAATGGGCGGAGTGTTCCTTTAAGAGTCCCTGGCTCTCTAGCTTAGAAAATAAGATGGCTGGCAGAGAAGAGTTGGCAATAGAGCTAGCCTCCAAAAGCTAAATTGTCAGGGGTCCCTTGCCGCCAAAACATTAGAGTTCTAACATTGGCAGCCCAGTAGTAGTGCCTAAACACTGGTAAGGCCAGCCCTCCTTCAGACTTGGGTTGCAGCCTGGTACTATTGCAGTATCTTTGTTGGGGGAAGTTTCATTTAAGGTTTCCATATTAATCCAATGTAGCAATATTATTTTCAATATCGATGTGTTTCTTGTAATATCACTACTGTCATTAAAACTACTTCTCCCCACCACTAAATCTGTCTCTGAACAGTATCAGTATGGACAGATGATGATTTCTGAACAGCATGCTACCATAAACACACACACACTCACCCATTCCCCGATGCTGTTGGGCAAACCGTCGTTGAGAACCTTGACCTCCTCCCAGAGGATGCGGTCTCGGCCCCAGCGTCTGATGTTGTTTCGAGTCTTGACTGCGAACACCAGCAGGATGATGAGGCCCACAAACACCAGGAAGCCCAAGACGATGGCTATGGCCTGCAGGGGGCAGAAGAGTCCAAACATGTAGAGAGGAGGGACAGTGAGACAGAGTTTGACAAGAATAAGTTTGACAAGGTTTGACTCAACAGAGCAAACCGTCCACAACTGCAACTTCAAAACAGACCAAAGGCAAATTTCTGGTATTTATGGGAAATATTCAACAAGCAAGACGATGACCCAGGAAGCATTTTGTCGTTGAACAGATTTCAATACGACGACCTACACCAGCATTGAAATCCCATGTAAAACACCAAAGTGTCCACAGTTGCAGCTGTTACCTGCATACTAGTTTTGTGAAATCAGAACCTAAATATCTTTCTGATATCAGTTCAATACAGTTACCGTGGGGTCGTGAAAAGTATTAAAAGTTGATAAACCAATTAAAAAGTCTTAATCGCCATTTGATGAGGTATTACATTTTGTAGCTTGATTGTGTTAAATGGGCATATATCGTCTCATATCGATCGCAGACCCCTGAATTGAATCAAAATATCGTGGCAGACTTTGTGATATCAGCAAATATCATCGTCCAAATAATCTATATAATATTGTATTGTGATTAAACTTGTGATTTACACCCCTATCGCTGATGTGACAAAAGTGGTGTTGAGCTCTTAAAAATATATTGAAAATGTCTTAACAGGTATTGCATTTAACTACAGGATTCCTGCATATACCATGAGTTAGCAAAAATGATTTCATATGAAACATAAGTGCTGTCATCATATTGGGAACATTTTGTGCTGGTTTGGTTTAACCTGCCCATCATGTAAACCTAAGGCCCTGGACTTGGCCACATCCTGCAAGTCATCCATCAAATGTCTGCTGGGTTATGTCAATAATTGCGCTACCAGTAATCAATTGACTGGACTATCTCTTTCCAAAATATTTTGAGTGATATTCTTCATATTCATTCATAGCCATTGGTGGAGGGATGCACAATATATCGGGAAGCATATCGGTATCGGCCGATGTTAGTCATTTTTTTGTCAATTATATCGGTATCGGTCAGATGATTAAAATAACATTAATGTTAATAGCAGTTATCAAAATGTTCTTATTGAGAGGAAACTGTGTATTTACTGTGTGTAAATATATGATAGTTATGGGCTTATCTAAATGTTTTGGAAATAAAGAAATACTTTAATTTTTCAAACTCAGGGTATACCAAATTTGATTATCACAGAAACATTTCATAAAGATCATATCGACATCAGTAAATATCGGTTATCGGCCAAAACAGCAATGTTAATATGGGTCATCGGTATCGGCCAAAATTTTCATATCGGTGCATCCCTAATGGAGACGTGGAGATAGTATAATTTTAGCCACAGTATGATGATGATTGTTCAGTTTCAGAACATTTGAGATGTACACAGGATTCCTGTTGAGGAAGTGGGTATGAAAGGCCAGAGTGGATATACAGTAGATCCTCTCTCAGCTTGTGCGAGTACACACCTCTTGGGGCTCCACCACACAGTAGTGGTAGAGGTACTGGTTGATGAAGATGCCCTGAGCCTGGTTCTGGTTCTGGTACTGGGCACACAGCTGGCGGATCTGGCTGTAGTAGACGGAGCCTGTGGACTGTGCTGTGGGGTTCACCGCCACCAGGTAGACGATGGTCGCAATGATCATCAGAAACGCCAAGATGGCACAAATGATGATGGAGGCCAGGTAGAACTTTGGGGAGCGGGCAGTTTTTTGCCGGGACACCACCAAAACAAATATGATCAGCACGGCGATGAAGGTAATGCCTGCGATGGCGATGATGAAGCCTTTGCCAGCTTTGGGATCCATCTGGCTTTGACTTCCATAGCCACCTCCGTAGGAGCCACCGCCGCTTATACCACCTGAGCCGCCGAAGGCCCCCCCCCCGCCATATGAGCCGCCGCCATATGAGCCTCCACCGTACGAGCCGCCGCCGTACGAGCCGCCCGGTAGCCCCATGCCTCCCATGCCCATCATGCTCATATCGTAGTCCCAGGCCAGCGTGGAGGCAACGCAGGCAAACACCGCCACGCACATGATGATGATGATGATGCACATGATCTTCATCACGCCCGGGGGGGAGGTCCATCTGTAGAAGTGCAGCAGCTCCTCCTCAGGGTAGTAGGACAGGGCCGGGTGGGAGTAGCGATCACTGTGCTTGTGCCTGCCGCCATGGCTGCAAGAGAAGAAGACGACACAGCCGGAGTGAATAACACACAAGGTGGACTGACCTCTGACCTGGTGCCTGATGCTGCGTTCCAGAGATGACATGTGTGAAGTTGCTCCTTCAAGTCATCATTTCAGATTTCTCAAACCCCCGAACACGCGAAAGAATAGGATATGTCAGTATTAAACACCGACAATACAATTGAACTTTCCTAAGTTCCGCCCCTTTTCACTCTGTGCTCCAACAGTTGAACAAGCTTGGTACACGGCAGAAGGTCGGTGCTAGAATGGATCGGCTGGAGTGACATGACGAGTGATGATTGGTTGGGTTTGGGGGGTTGGGTTTAGGCGTGGGGAGTGATGATTGGTTAGGGGTAGGTTCAGAGGCTGGGTTAGGTCGCTCCGGCCGATGCATTCTAGCATCAACCCCGGCGGTCAGAAACCTCAGTAAACTTTCCCCTTTAATGTCACACTAGATTTCACCAAGGACACGTATGTTAAATGTATCATATTACATTGACATCACAATCTTCACATACACATTACATTGTAGTCACATCTTAAAGGAGGACTTACCCCCTAGATATGTATCAGAACAGTGATTTGAAAATACCTATGGAAAAAACCAAGAAATGACATATACTCTTGTCTATACTAGACTCTTTGGCTGTGTTCAAGTCAAGATTTGTTTTCGGAAATCGACGCCATTACAGTTTGCCTACTGCCTCAAAAATAATTTATTTGAGAGGGGCAATATCTTTATAAATATCAACAACTAGCCAACGCTGGTGGCCTGTTTGGAAACAGCTTTGCTCAAAATGGTTTTAAGTTATATCAATTTGGTAATTCAGTGGCGAACTAGAAATTTAATTATTTTTCTGCATGTATCTCTATGGAAACTACTCAAACTACGTTACGAGAGCAAAGTGACGTGGGCTCGTTACAGCAGCACACCGCACAATACGACAAACTGTTCATTGTGTTCTGGGGTAACACAATGCGAGATTTCTCTACGTCATTCCCTCGTCCAAGTTGCCATATAGTCCCTTTTTCATTTTAGTTTGGGGGCTTTTCGTGATTCTTGTTAAAAGTTGTGCAAAAGTTTTCCTCTCAGCGCAGTGCAGGCTGCGCCTCCTCCCTCCTGCCAGACCCCGGCTGGCGAAACAGCCTCCTGCATGGGGCGTTCTGTAACCTCACGGAGCAACAAACAAACACAGACAGAAATAGCTGGTGTGCGATTTTTCTGCTCAATACAGTCTGATTGGGTACAGGATTGAGGGAATCCCGCATCTGTTTGCGAAGGTGCGACTGGACAGGACGCTTTTCACAGACGGGCACAGGGCTACTCAGGGCACAGCTGCAGATCTCTCCTCCTCCTCCGCGCATTCAGTCTGTCCAAAATCAATACCGATATAATCTCAGTAGGAGGGATGCAGGGAAATATATGATAGCCGATGTGTTTAGAGAAGCTTTGTCACGTTGTCACGTCGTAGTATGGCGTTATATTTTACATGTGCGCTGCGATAAGATTTGTTTGCGGAAGGATGAAAGTGAGGCTCTCACTTTGATGCTGGGCTCTCGGAGCTGATTGCTGCAAACACACAATAAACCCCTCCCTCCCTCCGGGCAGTCAGTGCAGCAGCTCTGTGTCCCCAGCGAAAAGGGGCACAGAAGACCACCAGTCGTCCTTGAGAGGATTCCAGCATTCGTTGTCTCTCAACCTAATTATATGGAATTCTGGACAAAATCATATCTAGGCTATAAAAAATAAAAAATAAGATTTACATGGGACCAAATCTCATCATAGGGCCCCTTAGTATGAAAAAGGTTGGGAATGATTTACTTGCTATGTCCTTCCTTTTATGATTATAGTGGCGTTTATTGATAGTATTGTGTTACATAGGAGTTGGTAGGAAAATAACAGGCGATTGTAATAAATTAACAGGTCAAGTGACATCATGGGAATAGGATTGGAGTTGTGAGGAGCCGAAAGGGTACAGGGGGAGTAGGGGAGTAACTATCTTGAAATCCCATAGTCTTTGGGGACAACCTGACGTCAGGTTGTACCAAATATCCCATTCATTTGAGAAAAGAAAAAAAGCAGCGTTCGACCCTTAGAGGGCGCTTATGCCAGGTATGCTGCTGAAAAATGATACAAATGGTAAAATGGCAACAGTTTGGTGTCAAATGTGGAAATTCTGACCAGAATTCTTCACACATCACCCCCAAAGTCATATTGGTTAAAAGCTGAAAAAAAGTGTTTTGGAGGTAAGTTCTCCTTTAACACATTCACTGCCAGACGTTTTTTTTTACTGTAGTTAGCTTCTGCCAGAGGGTTTTTTTGAGGATTCTGGCTCATCTTTCAAGACCCGAGGATTCTTTTCTGCTAAGATTTTGTGAACACACAATATCTCAAAAGAACTAATAGAATGTGTGCTTTCTCTGTCTAAAAGAGTTAGTTTGTAGAGTTAGTAGTTATGTAAGCATTAGCAGTTGAATACAGCATGGTTTCAGCGTCAGAAAAATTATTCAGAGATAAACGGCTTTTTGTGAAATTCGATAGAACAGTCACTTTAACCATTCATTTTTGGCATCAGTAAGAGTCAGACATCTAAACAATAGTTTTGAACAGTAATTTCCTCCATAACAGCAGGAAACCCCCCTCTGCTTCCAACTCCTCCCTCCGTGTGTGTTCTCCTCCTGCCTCCCTGGCTCTCCAGCGGGCGTGTCACAACGAAGTTGCTGCTGCCTGGCTGCTGCCTGTTTGAGCGGCCGCTGTTTGAGGAAGTCTGGGTGGACTCGCTCGTTTCGTGGAGTTTTGGTTGAGAGCTTTGATGCGATTCTGGTCATATTTATGCTGCGTGTTTCAAAGTGTGCATCCAATCTATTCTTGGAACCCCCCACCGTTGCCACCGCTGTGCATCAGCGCGAAAGTAAAAGCGTTTTCGCCATCAATTTTACAGTATGAGAACGGCTTCGTCGCGCTTTTCCCTCCAGTTTTGGGTCGCCTCTTTCTACTGTGGAGAGACATGTCGACACTCAGTGGGTCGGTAAAATAGATTATACACATTCAATACCTCCAATTCTGGTGTAGGAGACGTAAAAGGGTTAGATCAACGTCCCACCGTCAAAAAAAAAAAATCGATTCTGAGAACGTGTTAACACGTCCTTGGCAGTCAACAGCTGGATTCTGAAAACGTGTTAACACGTCCTTGGCAGTGAACGTGTTAAGTTAGCTAATGTTAGCTAAATGCAAGCTAACTAGCTAGCTAACGTATAGCTACATCAAGAAAATTAGGCTAATGTCAGATCGTCAACTTCCTCTGTATTTCTGACTAACGATAATTCATGTCATCTTAAAAATGTCAGCAAACAGCCTATCATCTGACATTAGGCTAACTCCTCTTGATGTAGCTATATGTTAGCTAGCGCTTTGCTAACATTAGCTAACAATATGACTTAGTAAAATGTGTCCCGTGAGTAACGTATAACAGGAAAGGGGAAAGTTGAGCGAGGTTCTGCTGATACAGTAGAGCAAAAAGGGGCGGAACTTAGGAAAGGTCAATTTAATTGTCAGCACCACATGACCTTAAATCTATCAAAACTAATGTGTGGTAAATGATTAAACATCAAATGTAAAGATGTTGAACTAGTTGAACTAGTAACTACAGGTGGGCTAGGTCTACAATTTTGAAACTTTATCTTTGAGTGCCGCCAGTTTTACCGGACTCGACAACCTACCAGCTGGGAATTTCTCACTTCCAACATTGAATGGAACACATGACCCACACAACTTGATCCAGCCCAGCGGGCTTTAGGACCCAGCGCCCTCTTTAAAAGCTGCCACTCATTGATAAGCCAAACAAGATAAACCAGCTTGAGTCTGAAAGTCTGGCCTCCTTTCCTCATCTCCATCGATCAGAACATCCTGACCATCTCCTCTCACAGCAAGGAATTATAGACACCAAAAAGGGACATAATTTCCTAATACAACATTAATTGGTCGCTAATGTATAATAGCCTATATGGATACCATGTGATTTTAAATGGGCTGTGAAGAATATATTTTTTTCTGTTTTCCTGTCAGAAAATTTGTTTTGAAAAATACCTTAATGCAACTCAGTGCTTTACATAAAACAGATGGATTAAAACAATTACAAGGAAAAGCAACAATTTCAAGAAAAAAAGAAGTGATATTCCAGTATAGGACTGAACCTCCATGATTTAGGAAATAACCCCCTAATTATCAACCACACATACGCCTCATTATCAGTGAGAATGCACCCCCCCCCCCAAAAAGGCATTAGGCTATTGTACTCAGTAGAACATTTGCTTTTCGACACACAAACATATTTCCAAGACACAGATATAGTAGACAGTAGGTCAGTGGCCAGTAGATCAGACTGTGGTTGTACTGGTCAACTTCCAGGTATAAATGTGTGTGTGAATGTGAACAGAGCACTCGCATTGCTCTCAGTGAGACTCCCCCTGTATAAATACCGGTCAAAATAAAAACATTATTTAGGAGAAAAAACATGCCTGTTTACTGAAGGAACCTGAATGCAGGAGATGACAGGAGATCCCGAGGGCAGATCCTGCTGTGAACACTGAAAAGTGACACTATTCTACCAATGTCGAGTCTAGATTTAAAGCTAGATGATGATGATGATAATAATCATCATCATAATCATAATAATAATACAAAAACACACACACAGCAGAAGATGAGGTGTAAGAAGTGTGTTGTGGCAGGGCTGACTACATCCTGTGTGGTGGCTACCAAATGTTGAAGCTAGGGCTGGGCAATATGGACCAAAAATCCTCTTTGTATTTTGAGGCTGAACAGCGATACACGATATTCGCTTGGTGAGATGTCAAAAGCACTTTAATTAAAACTAGACTGTGATCAAAATAAACCGCAAAGACAGGGTTTCCTTCTCTGACTATTGATGCTTTCACAAAAATGAGATTTTTGATAAATGATCATCAGTAATGTGGATCTAATGACTACGTGGGTAAAGGCAAATAATGGAACAGCTAGAAGAGTCTGGTCAGTTCAGAAAAGTCCAGCCTAACGAGATGACATGACGAGATGAGCCCTAGTTGAAGGATGACATTGTAGTACATTAGGTGATGGATGATAGTTGAGTGGGTCAACTTACTGTCTGTGGTTGCCTGGCTGGTAAGGAGGGGGGCTGTGCTTGTTGTTGGACGGCATACTGGGATCCAACCGGAGGTTCACCACGATCCAAGTCACCTGCCACAAAATACACACAGCATGACAATAAGCTGCTCTGTGCACCATTTTTAACCCTCATTATACCATGGTGTGGGTGAATACCATGGTGAATACTCGTTTCTGATTGGGCGACAGGTGTGCATCAAAACCGTGTAACACACACGTAGTCCGGCTCAAGTCTAATCATCACATATTGTAAATTCATCATTCAGAGTTGTCCTAGTCTCGCTGGCCAGCCTCCTCTCCCTTCCGTCCGAGGAGTCTGGCGCCGCAGGTCTCCATAGTGGGATTGCGATGGGCGGTGCTTAGCGGCAGTGCTTGTTGGGAAATAGTTTCCAACAATCCAAGTTGCCGTTTTCAGCGTGTAGCAGCAACGAGCTAGCGTGTAGGTTTCTGCCGTTAGCTTGCTAGCTAGTTAGCGTTGTTGTTTTCACTGAGGCGGCAGGGCACTATTTACAGCGACACACAGGGAGGAGGGAGCGGAAGCCGCTCTGATTGACATGGTCGGAGCCAATGATAGAGTTTGTAATAAGCCGGGAGTGGACATCCGGCTGCCACCGAAACAGTCGCTCCAATGGGAGAGCAGCTGTAGAGCAGGGGAGGGCTTATCCCAGTTGCCTGTTTCCGTGGCGCCAGACTCCTCGGACGGAAGGGCGAGGAGTCTGGCCAGCGAGACTAGAGACTAGGGCAGAGGTGATACAGGCTCTGCTGAAGGAGGCTGGCCAGCGAGACTAGAGTTGTCCTGATCTCAAATCAGTCACGGTTATAGATCAGTGTGTTCACCCCCCCCCCACCCCCAAAATGTGCATTTGGTATTTCATAAAAAAAAGCAGACAAATAACAAACCGCATCACTGGGTGGCAACGGCAATGGAACCCTATGGAGCCTGAGTTTGAGCGTCTGACTCTAGCCGGCTGACCGCATGTTTACATTTTAAAAACTGCGACAGTTCACACAACTTTAACATGAGATGGATATAATATACATGAGCTCTTGAGCTAATTCTGCTCTCGCTCAGAATGTCAAAATATAAGCGATGTGATGTCTACTTCTTGAGATAGTAAGTTAACGTTTGTTTGGCACAGCTTTTGCATTTTTGGGTGGCAGTGACGTCACGCTGATTCGTCCTCAAACCCTGTGGGAGGCGGAGCAGCACTATAAAAGACTTGTGTTTGTGGGCAAACAACAGGGAGTGGGTGGAGGAGAGGAGCTGCTGTGTGTCTGTCCAGTTCAAGAATGAGCTGATAAGACAAACAGCTACTGAGCTACGTTCACAGAGCATGCCTGCTGCAGGCTCCTCTCACACCAACACATCCTACCATAGCAGAGACAATTAACTATTAAACTAGCCTACACCTTTTATCTATTAAACTAGCCTACACCTTTTATCTATTAAACTAGCCTACACCTTTTTTCTATTAAACTAGCCTACACCTTTTATCTAAAACTAGCCTACACCTTTTATCTATTAAACTAGCCTACACCTTTTATCTATTAAACTAGCCTACACCTTTTATCTATTAAACTAGCCTACACCTTTTATCTATTAAACTAGCCTACACCTTTTATCTATTAAACTAGCCTACACCTTTTATCTATTAAACTAGCCTACACCTTTTATCTATTAAACTAGCCTACACCTTTTATCTATTAAACTAGCCTACACCTTTTATCTATTAAACTAGCCTACACCTTTTATCTATTAAACTAGCCTACACCTTTTATCTATTAAACTAGCCTACACCTTTTATCTAGCGAATCAAATGTAAAGTCACCCAGCAAAGAGACTGGAAACAACATGTCAGTTAGTGATCATTCAGACATGAATGTGACTTTTAGGATGTCTACATGAAGGATGAACTGCACAAGTGACTGTACGACCAAATAGACTAGAGAGAATGCTTTACCATGTGAGATTACAGAACGCATTTGAGATGCGAACACAACAAGGCGCGTACACCTTCCACAGTCTTTTCCACATCTAACTTTAAACGTGTCTGTTTAGCTGGTGTCCTGCGGGAAGGTTAGAAATACAGTTTGGTTGTGCTCCATATTGTGAGGATGATCAACGTAAAGAATGATAAGTTAACAAACACAAAATAGGGATAACTATACTTCCACGCAGAGGGAGGGGAGAAACCCCGTTAGCAGTAAACGCTAGCCTATGTTAATTTGATGTGCGGATAAACTCAGTCTACATTGAGAGAATAGTTTTTAATGGACGCACCTGTTTGATCCTCCGTCTGATGCCGACGAAGACGAGACAAAGCGACACTGATGCGATTTCTCCCCGAGGAGAGCCTGGTGACGCGAGGTTACTGATGCGATGAACACACCTGTGCGCGCTCCCGCCCCCTGGGCGTGTTCACCGGAGGGAGCGGAGGCGCGCACAGGTGTGTTGATGTACCTCCCCCCCCCTCCAGTCCTACAGGATAAACCAGCCTGTCCTCCCTCCCCCTCCTATTCTTAGCCTACAACTAAAGCTTTCACACTGTAGGCTACCACGACAAACTGTAAACATACCAGTCTTACAATATCACTAGGATTGCATATTCCAAAAGTTTTTTTTTTCTCCATTTAGAATTCACACCAGTGTGTAAAAGTAACTTATTGAGTAGAGTGGCACTTCATTAATACAGTCCAGTTCATTTAAGGCCATCAGGGCCTCTCCAGTAGGCTAATAGACAGGTGAATGTGCTGATATAGGGTTTTAATTTTTAATTTTTTTAATTTCTGCTATTTCATGCTATTTTGAATGTGTCGTTTCACAGCTAGCGCTCAGCAAAAAAAAGGTTTTCTTTTCACTCATCAGGCATGAAAATATACCCTCCATGTCCCATTCACCCTGACTTCTCCCAATCTCCCTAAGCATTGTTTTCAGCTCATGTGATGTGATGGTATGTACAGCAGAACGCCTCTCCAGTTGCAAAACCTGACACCGACTGACTGGGTGGGAAAGAAATGTGTTTAAAAAAAAATACACCCCAGCTCCACCAAACCGGTCCTCCAGGCTGATGGCCAGGACTACAACTGCAGGACTACAGGACTACAACTGCAGCCATTTTATGAGGGTGACAGGTAGTTTACACTGAAATGGAGCTCATCTCCACATCCATTTACAGTAGGTCTAATAGGTCTAATTCCTTTCAGAATTATTTGAAGGAAATTATTTATTAACCTGCAGAAATTATGTGAATATGTATATATTAGAAATCCTATAAAGGTATAAACCTCATTTCCTCAGTGAGCAGTAAAATATTGACAATATGGAACCACATAATGAAAAGAGAATTTATTTTGTTTTTTTAGGCTACAACTATCACCTGCTGGTATTTTACGGCTGACAAATGAACTGAAACAGTGACGGTGGACTTTAAAATCACTTCAACACTCCAAGCAGTTTCAGGGGAGGCTCAGTGAATGGAAGTGAAAAAATAATATCTATTATCTATCTATCTATCTCTATCTATATAAAAGGGAGCTAGGGCTCTGTTTGTCTGTCTGTCCCACTGATGACATCATCAGTGATGTCATAAATTCACTGTGTCTCTCTCTCACACACACACAAAGTCCCAGTGATGATGTCATCCGTAATGTCATAAGAGCAAAATCAAGTCCCAGGGGCAGACACTGAAAGAAGTGAGTCTGAAAGAAGTGGGAGTCTGGCTTCTGTGAGTGAAAATTCATTGATTGATTGCTTATTGATCATTATTGACTGTGTTTAGTGGTGATGGCCCTTTCCCCTCTGATACCTGCTAATGTTCCAGGAACATCATTGAGATGAGTCAGCTCATTTCTGCTGTCCTCTCTCACAGCCTTGTGCTCGTGTGGAAGAAGAGTAGATATGATTGTATTCTTCTGGCCATCTGTGAACATGGGCGAAGGTTGAAATCCCTAGAGAACTGAAGTCCTCTGACCATCGAAACTACAGGTCCCAAGGATGGGGGTTATCTCTGGGTACAAGACAACAGGCGCTAAGTTAGGTGCTCTTCTGGTCAGGACTTTTTCACTGTCGGAGAAACTCTGTATACAGATGAACCATTTGCTGGAATAAAATCCTCCTTTATTCACTTATAACGGGCAAGTGTTTTATTGATGAATCAACAAAGCATTTTATTTTATTTTATTTTATACTACACTTCCGACCCCGTCTTCAGCCATGGACAGCTGTATGTTGCCAGCTCCAGGACAGACAGGTGATCCAGCATCTCTGCAGTATGCCATCAAGGAGCAGCCAGGGCCATGCGTATGCAAGCTGCATGGGCCAGCTTGGCGAGCCAAACATTCCTTACATTCTGCTGAGCCTCTTCCTTGATAAGGATCAGGAAACTGGTTTGTTTGTTAAAAGATCAGATAACTCTGTAACCCTTCACTCTGCAGGGATGGACCCCACAGACGACCTCAGCAAACAAACCAGAACTACTAACTCACACAAGACATTTGATGAGATTTCAGGCACTAAAGACTGTGAATTTATACAGAGTTCAGATAAGACCATGCAGTTGATATTGTCTCGATCTTATTCAAGCAAACTCTAAATTGTTTGATATCAGACAGCATCAATACTGAACACCTAGAAACCAGGAGAGAAGCAGTAAAGACAAAACAGAAGGGTGTAAAAATGCACTTCATTGTACAGCAGCAGGAAATTAAACAATTAAATGATACAATGATTAAAAAAATATTAACATGACAATGTACAAATAAGACCTTAAAAGTGAATGACCAATAATAATAAAAACATTAACACCCATCTGTGATATTTACATTTTGATTTCAATAACAGAGTGAGAAATAACTCATGTATTACAAACCCACAGTCTAAAAGGAGACTAATGGACAGAAGAGATCAATTTGAACAAAACATTACATTCTAAATATCATCACCTGTGGTAACGATGCTTCTATCAAGCCACAACCTCCAGTTCTGAAAAATGAAGCAAACACGGGAAGTGCCAAAAACGGCAGTTCCTCGAATGACCACTTGAGGCTGGCGGTAAAAGGGAGTCATATACCCCCACGTTCAAATGGCTAATGTTACAGCAAAAATAAATACGTTTACAGCCTGGTACAAAAACGGTTTTGGTCTCTACAGCTAAGTTCACCTTTCATGACAACTTTATACATATAAATATATATATAACTATATATAGTTATACTGTATATATACTATATATATATATATATATAACTCACCGGTTTATATAGTCTATGGCTGCAAAGAGAAGTCAGATTCAATGGGAAAATGAGCCTACTTCTCACTTGATGTATAACCTCAGTAAACACTTTCCTAATGACTTTATGTCTCAATCGTTGCTGTAGTTTCAAGTCTTCTTACATACAGCAGATGTTTAGTTTCAAGTCTTCTTACATACAGCAGATGTTCATTTTGTCAATTATGTTCTCATTTAGAGTCAAACAGACTCAAGTAGAAAGACGATGCTTTGGACATGATTGGCATGTCACCTGTCCAGTGATCGCACAGCTCGCCGTTCACAGACCAATAGCTGCGGCTCTGGCATAAAATAAAAGATGGCGAAAGTCAAAATGGCAACTCGATGCTTCAAACAAGACTGGCTGACGACATATTTGTAACAGTTCATGGTTTTATACAGTTCATGGTTTTGACACATGGTGATGATGACATTTCTATCTGCACTGATGATGTTTCCATCCACACAGATGTGTTCAGGCGGTGGGCGGACAACCATACAAACACACTATACTACTGTACACACTATACTACACACTATACTACACACTATACTATACCCTAACCAGATACAGATCGCATTTCTGCCTGGCTGACTATGGCAGATCACAACATTCTCATTGCACTCTGTGTGTGTGTGTGTGTGTGTGTGTGTGTGTGTGTGTGTGTGTGTGTATTAACCTTAGATTGGCATGTGTTTTCCCTGACCTAGATGGAGAGCACAGAGGTGTAAATAGGGTCAGAACACACAGTTCAGTTGCCGTCGTTCCAGTCCAGGACCTTGTTGTACTCCTGGATCTTCTGCTTGATGTGCGACAGTTTGTTCTTCAGGTATTCACACCTCTCCCTCTTCTCCATGAACGTTGGGTCCTGACAAGACGGGAATAACACATGAGCTGCTTGATATGATATGATATGATGAGCTGCTGACACACCAGGAAGGATGCACTTTTTAATAAGGCCATGGAAGCACTTTGATTTATGTATGGGAAGTCATAGAAAAGTCATGGAATTTTGCATCAGACCCATGGTAGGTTCCCTGTTTATTGCTGAAGATACAGGTCACAGACCATAACAAGTCTGAATAAGTATTACTCCGGTTAAAGTTAAAGTGCTACATTGAAAAATTCTACTGAAGTAAAAAAGAAAGTATTTTCCTTCCCTTAAATGTACTTTATTATTGATTAACAGTCTTGTAAGGTTCTTGCATCTGAGTGCTTGGCAGCATTCAATCATCTTCCCTTTATGCCTGCTGTGTTTGCTAGCTCACACTTTGCACAATCTTTTATTTTTACATTTCATTTAGTCAAAGCTTAAAATCCCCTCAAATGAAAATAATCAAAACAAAAGTACATGAAAATGTACCTGAATACAGTACAGGAGTATATTATGTTACTTTCTACTTCCCCCTTTTCAGAAGTCAAGTCAATGTTATTATATAGATAATATAATAATAATATATTTAAGCAATATAGCATGAGAGCCAGTGTGTTGTGGAAAATATATCCAGACGCCTGCGGCCTCGTGGGATAACAGCTGATCAGCGGGATGCCACAACACACGCTGCTCGAGTGCTATATTGCTTTTATAAAACGGTTTCCAAGTATGATAATATAATAATAATAATAATACTATAAGTCCAACTGGCATGTCATTCTGGCAGAGTCAGTTGAAACACTACTGTAAGGCGGGACCGCAAGAACGTGCGGGTGATTTGATTGGATCGTTCTGGAGACTGAAGTTGACATTGGCCAATCCTGGCGCTTGCTGAGAAGCTGAGAGCTTTCTGGAAAGCCTGACACGCAGCTCGAGCGCAGCGCTGCATTCTCAGCGCTTGCTGAGAAGCTGAGAGCTTTTCTGCAAAGCCCGACACCAACTAACGTTACGGGGTTAAATGCGGGGTTAACAGCCTTTTTTTTGCAAAGAAGACATTAGCCCGCGTCTATTCTTGTACAAAACATAATTTTCTGCGAAGTATTAGTAAAGTTATAAGCGAAGATCGATTCACAAGGATCTGACAGCTGTCTCCGCCATTTGTTTTTTCTACATTGTCATTTGAGGTAACCAAAGCCTTTTAGTAAGAGAGTTGCCATGGCAACTCAATAACCCATGGCCATGGGTTATTGGAGTGGGTTACTGGATTTATACAATGGCTGTGAACCAATCAGATTGCTTGATTTGAGAGAGCCGTTTTATAAATTATTATTATATTATATCGAGCCACATCATAACCACCGTTATCTTGTGAGACTTTTCATATACTGTAAGATCAAGACCAGGCTCTTTATTTTAGACCCAACAGTTGAAACACTTCCCACACATGAGCGAGTAACGTAATGCAACATGAGCGACTACTTGGCGAACGTACAAGAGAAATAAATAACGTAATTTCCGTAGTTTCGGCAGGCTGATGATGTATGTTCATTCTCCCAGTGTGACTCACCTGCTGAGTTTACACAGAGCATTCCTGTCACAACCCAATTAGTCAACTAACCAGTTGGGACTTCTTTTGACCAGCGGCAGCCATCTTTTCGTCTGTACAGAAGATGAGCAACACTCGCTGGAAGCTCGAGCGCGTCGTCAAGCAGTTTGACTGCGAAAACTCCGATAGGACGTCACAGTGCGATTAACGTGTATACATGTCTACAATGCACTTCAATAATGCGACTGAGATCGGAAAACTCTGCTTACTTGATCCGGCTTTGACCTTATTACGGTTAAGATAATCAGAACATGCTGTTTACATGCCAGTGTCTTATTCAGTGTCTCAATCAGATTAATATGGGAATATTGCAGTCCATGTAAACATAGTCAGTGACAGTGTAAGGCAGAGAATATCCATGTAAACATAGTCAGTGACAGTAGCTGGGTTTCCATCCAAATATGTATCGCAACTTTTAATCAATTTTTCAGAAAGTCGGCAAAATAAAATGGGAAACAATGCGCGTTTCCATCCATTGCTATTTTGCGAATTATAGAGCTGTCAATCACCTCGTGTTTGAGGCTGTCTGAGCTGCTGATCAGCTGCTAGACCCGATATACAGCTCTATTAAACACATCTAACGTTATTCATTTAAAGTTTCTTGATGATCTACAAGTAGACAAAGGTACCATAACGCCATTTCTGGATTACCAGGTGCGACTCGGCAAACTAACGTTATAATCCCAACCCGATCTCCAAAGAAATTGTAAAATAGCAACGTTTGTGGACCAACGTTGCTATGTTACAATTTCTGCTCCGAAATTGTAAAATGGTAACCCACGGAGCAGATAATAAGTGAATACAATTTCATTCAAGTCTAGAAGTGAGTCACTTCAAAGTTAATATCCCAGTCTTCTTCTGTTTACCACGGCGGGTATTGTGCTACGCGTACCATTGTAGCCGTGTGTAGCCCTATTGTGTGGAGGCTACACGGCATGTCATGTTTTGCAGTGATCAAGGCAAACTGTGTTGTTTTTGAATGGAGAGACAACGGAATATCGTTTCCACTCAGTTTTTTTATGCGCAAATTGAAATTTTGCATCAAAACAGGTGGATGGAAACCCGACTAGTGTAAGGCAGAGAATATGGTGATGATGGCATGGAGAGCAGACTTTATGATGATACTTACAGCTTTCTTCTTCTGATACTCGTGCAAAATGCCACTGATCCGCTCCTTCTCCTGGAAGAAAACATGTGTTATTAGACACACGTGTGTCCATGTGTCCATGTGTCCATGTGATACACACACAGATACACACACAGATACACACATGAGCGAGTGTATCTGTGTGTGTATCTGTGTGTGTATCACATGGACACATGGACACACGTGTGTCCATGTGTCCATGTGATACACACACAGATACACACATGAGCGAGTTTATCTGCTCATCACAAGTCTTCCCTTTACAGATAAGGTACTCATGAGTCTTCCCTTTACAGATAAGGTACCCACCCACGAGTCTTCCCTTTACAGATAAGGTACTCACGAGTCTTCCCTTTACAGACAAGGTACCCACCCACGAGTCTTCCCTTTACAGATAAGGTACCCACGAGTCTTCCCTTTACAGATAAGGTACCCACCCACGAGTCTTCCCTTTACAGATAAGGTACCCACGAGTCTTCCCTTTACAGATAAGGTACCCACGAGTCTTCCCTTTACAGATAAGGTACCCACGAGTCTTCCCTTTACAGATAAGGCAGCATTTTTCGACAAGGCAGCATAACTCGACAGAACGGATGACATCACTGACAGAGTTTTGACGGACCTGGTGGATCCACTCCTGGGAGGCGGGCATTTGCCTGTGTCTGTGTGTGTATTAAGGGTTGTGTGTGGAGGAGGGGCTGTACCATTTGGCTTGAGGGGCGGGGGGGGCAGATTGTTTAGGGGGGTGTGGGGATGTGTGTCTGTGTGTGTATTAAGGGTTGTGTGTGGAGGAGGGGCTGTACCATTTGGCTTGAGGGGCGGGGGGGGGCAGATTGTTTAGGGGGGTGTGGGGATGTGTGTCTGTGTGTGTATTAAGGGTTGTGTGTGGAGGAGGGGCTGTACCATTTGGCTGGAGGGGCGGGGGGGCAGATTGTTTAGGGGGGTGTGGGGATGTGTGTCTGTGTGTGTATTAAGGGTTGTGTGTGGAGGAGGGGCTGTACCATTTGGCTGGAGGGGCGGGGGGGCAGATTGTTTAGGGGGGTGTGGGGATGTGTGTCTGTGTGTGTATTAAGGGGTGTGTGTGTGGAGGAGGGGCTGTACCATTTGGCTGGAGGGGCGGGGGGGCAGATTGTGCATCATCTCGTCCATCTCCTCAAACCTCTTGGCCATGATCTGGACCTCAGCATGCAGCTCCTTATACTCAGCATACTGGTCGTTGAACACAGCCTTGTACTGGTCCCTCTCCTCCTCCGAGCGGATGGCAGGGTACTTGCTATGGTGACAGGAAGCAAGACAGAATATTTTGTTGCTCTGCTTTAGCCAAGTGACCCAATCTGTTGTTTCTCCACACAGGTCTGATGTTTTCTAATCATTTCCTAGTGAACAGTAGTTTCTATTTAAAGCCCCAATGTGTAACTTTGTGATGAGCAGCAGCAACAGCGGGCTCTGCTGCCACAAGTGGTCATACAAGATGCTAACAGCTACTTACTTCCTTGTTTGTATGTTCAGATATCAGCCTTATTTGGCTGTTTCTGCTTGTAGCTAGTCTCTACTTTGCTAGTCTCACGTAGTCAGACCCACCGTCGACGTCATCAAGCTTCCAGCGATGGAGCGTCTGAATCACAAGTCTCTGATGGGTCTCACTCTGCTCAGATGCTGGACGCAAAATCTGGTTGGCTGGGCTGTGATGGAAGTTACGTCATACAGCGCGTCATACAGCGCGTCATACAGCGTGCCTCCCATATTACAGTCTGTTCAGTGGAACACCGTGAAGCACCGCGAAGAGAGAAGCGCAGAGTAGTGAGAGGCTGTCTTGCAGGATCGTAGTTTATCTCTACTAGGGATCTCGCGCTCGATTCCTCGGCTCGGCCGAGCCCGTCCTGCAGCTCGCCAAGCTGGCCCTGCAGCTCGCATTCGCAGCTCGGCCGCTGTGTGGCCAATGAGACCAGCATCACTGATGGTGTCAGATTTATGACATCACTGGGATTTATGACATCACTGATGATGTCACAGTGGGATATATGACATCACAGTGGGACAATCACAGTGGGACAGAGAAAGAAAGAAACAAACAAACAAACAGAGCCCCAGCTCCCACTTATATACTGATGATTGTCCAAACTGAATGATTTGGAGCAAAGAAGGCAGCCAAAGTTTGCAGTTTTAGTCGCGTGGTGAAGTTGATGTTTTCACCCGGGGTCTATTTAGCTGTTGCACACATTCTGAATGCACCGCCCACGAGATCCGTGGTTGGTCAATTCATGCGTCTGTCACGCATTCTCCCTATAAAGGGGGAATTATGCTCACCCTGCCGTGAAGGGCGCGTGGGTGGAGCGAGGGGCGGGCGCGTCAAATTACGTAAATTTGTTGGGCGTGGTTATTCGCTAGCTCCGTCGGGCACTCGCGCGGTGCAACATTTTTTTCCTCACAGCGCGAGCAGCGCACGGCTTCTCTCCAAACACGTCCGCTTTCGAGCCACTGAACCCTGAACACTGAGCTGTGTTTTCGCCACATTTTTTGATCCATGTGGTAGGCTATAAACTTAGATTTGCAACTGTTCGTTTTTAGTCATTTCACCAAGTAAATGTGTTGTGTTGAGAGCATTATTGAGAGAGATTAAAAGCAGCACAGAGTAGTAGGCTATGAGGGCTGAGAAGTAAAAACGGCTTTCAGTAAAAAACAAGTTTGGTGAGTCCTTCATGTGCTGATGTGCGGTCATTTGAGAGTGAAAGCGCACTCAGTACTGCACAGCGTTTCATTGCTGTTCTCACCATTGTACAATACATGCTGATCACTTTCTGAGTATAATGGCATCACCCCCAGCGCGAGGTCTACACGGAGACTCACGGAGACTCGCGGGGCCCCACCCCCACGGAGCTTTGCTCGAGTATAAGAGCACCTTTAGAAGTCAGTGTATCATTAAAATGATTTACGCTGTTATGTGGGAAAAAAGTGACATATTGGGCCTTTAAACGCACTAATAATAAAAATGCTGAAAATCGTGAAATCATACAGATTAGAGATTAATGTATATATTAATTAAATATGAAAAACGTAATACTGACGCCACATAGTCGGCTATAATGACAGGTTTGGGGATGTGCCCAGCTGGTATGTGACCCCTGAGGATCTCTGGCTCCATGGTCATCAGGTGAGCAGCTGGGTGGGCCTGGCTGTCCATGATGTCTGGCTGGATGGTCGGCAGAGGCGTCTGCTCCGAGGCCCTGGAGCTTGCACCCAGCTGCCAGGACAGAGGGGTGTTTTCAATTCAGGACAGAGGGGTGTTTTCAATTCATGACAGAGGGGTGTTTTCAATTCATGACAGAGGGGTGTTTTCAATTCATGACAGAGGGGTGTTTTCAATTCAGGACAGAGGGGTGTTTTCAATTCAGGACAGAGGGGTGTTTTCAATTCATGACAGAGGGGTGTTTTCAATTCAGGACAGAGGGGTGTTTTCAATTCATGACAGAGGGGTGTTTTCAATTCAGGACAGAGGGGTGTTTTCAATTCAGGACAGAGGGGTGTTTTCAATTTGTGACAGAGGGATGTTTCGACATTTCGTAAAATGCGTATAAAAAGAGTTTTACTCGTTCAAACCAAACGTTCAGCTAACGCTATAATCGGGAGAGACCATAGAACATAATAAAACGTAATAAAATGCGGGTTTGAAGAAAATATTTTTTCAATGTTGTTTTTTAAGTTTTGGTCCGAGTGAAATGTTCTATGGTCTCTCCCGATTATAGCGTTAGCTGAACGTTTGGTTTGAATGAGTAAAACTCTTTTTATAAGCATTTTACGAAATGTCGATGGGAAAATAAATGGCGGATGAAAATCTCTGGTACAGTGCTGAAGCAGGAAGTAGGCGGTCACTTTGCCTCTCTATTCATGACAGAGGGGTGTTTTCAATTCAGTATCCGCTAGAAAATCTAATCCATGATACTTACTTCAGATAGATGCAGTGATGATCCAATGGTTTTCATCTGAGATGAGAAGAAAAGAAATGATTAGATGATACCATGATGTTGTCCAGTCACAATGAATTGGCCTGTTTGAACTCACAGCCTGGCTGATGTGTAAATATCATATCAAAGAGTGTGGGGGATCTGGTACTGTGTGTACTGTGATAGTGTGTGGTACTGTGGTACTGTGTGGTACTGTGGTAGTGTGGGGGATCTGGCTACATGAAGTCAGTGGTTCTCAACAATGAGCATTCAAACTAGGGCTGGTAATATATCAACAATATGATATCAATATTGTGATATGAGACTATACTGACTGTGTTTACATGGACATGAGTGTCCTGGTTATTGTCGGGGTTTTGGAGTATCCCGTTTTTGTGTTTGCGCGTGTAAACATCATAACCCGATTTCAGAAACCTGGATAAGCCCTTATCCCGCTTTTGAGAAACCCGGTTATGCTAGCTGGAGTACTCCGAAAGAAACTTATCCTGACTGAGACTACAGACTGAGACTACAGACTGTCCTGCAGTCACTAAAGGACAGTCTGTAGTCTCAGTCTGTAGTATACAGGACAGTCTGTAGTCTCAGTCTGTAGTATACAGACTACAGGACAGTCTGTAGTATACAGACTACAGGACAGTCTGTATACTACAGACTACAGGACAGTCTGTAGTATACAGACTACAGGACAGTCTGTAGTCTCAGTCTGTAGTATACAGACTACAGGACAGTCTGTATACTACAGACTACAGGACAGTCTGTAGTATACAGACTACAGGACAGTCTGTAGTCTCAGTCTGTAGTATACAGACTACAGGACAGTCTGTAGTATACAGACTACAGGACAGTCTGTAGTCTCAGTCTGTAGTATACAGACTACAAGACAGTCTGTAGTCTCAGTCTGTAGTATACAGACTACAGGACAGTCTGTAGTCTCAGTCTGTAGTATACAGGACAGTCTGTAGTCTCAGTCTGTAGTATACAGACTACAGGACAGTCTGTAGTCTCAGTCTGTAGTATACAGGACAGTCTGTAGTCTCAGTCTGTAGTATACAGACTACAGGACAGTCTGTAGTCTCAGTCTGTAGTATACAGACTACAGGACAGTCTGTAGTCTCAGTCTGTAGTATACAGGACAGTCTGTAGTCTCAGTCTGTAGTATACAGACTGAGACTACAGACTATATCGCAATATCGATATCGATACAGTAATACATTTTGCAAGTATATTTTGTCCATATTGCCCAGCCCTAAATCAAACATGGCGAGAACCACTGAACCAAACATGATAGCTGCTGTTAAAGTGTGTGTGTGTGTGTGTGTGTGTGTGTGTGTGTGTGTGTGTGTGTGTGTGTGTATGTGTGTGTGTGTATGCGTGTGTGTGTATGTGTGCGTGTGCGTGCGTGTGTGAGACCTCGTGTGCCAGCCCCTCCTTGCGCAGCCTGGCTACTTCGTGCCTCCACAGCTTGAGAGAGACTCCTGCTCCGATCAGGTAGAGCAGCATGGTGACGAACAGGAAGATGATGGCGGCCGTCTGGCCCGCCTCCGTGCGACAGAAGGCCCCGTTGATGCCGTTGTTGAAGACGGGGTAGCTGCACAGCCCCCCGCGCGTGGTGTCTCTCACGTACACCACGCCCGCCGCCATGTACAGCACCGCCAACGCCAGGTTAATGGCGCACTCTGTCAGCGGCCACCAGGACGAGTCGAGCAGGATGACGCGGTAGTACATCGTCATCCCCAGAATTAACATAATCACGGTCACGATCCACGCCAGACCGGCCACCACCAGGACAAAAGGAGTCTTGGGCCCCGTGTAGGAAGCCCCGCCTTGTCCGTAGGCCGCCGCCCCCCCGCCTAACCCGCCGTAAAGCTGCGGCGAGGAGTAGCCGAACATGTTGAACCACTCGTTGTCTTTGTGCACGTAGGCGCAGACGCAGGCGAACACCGCGGCTCCCAGCAGCAGCTCCACGCAGCCCAGGATCCGGAGCAGCCCGGCCCAGCTCTTCATGTAGGCGTAGCGTTGGTGGTAGTCCTCCACGCGCTCGGCGTACGTCAGCGCCGACGAGAGGTTGGTGGGCACGGCCGAGGCCGAGTCCAGAGCTTCAGCACCGAGCAGCAGCCCGTCACGCTCCTTCTGGGAGGTGTAGCTGCCCCCCGAGCCTCCGTACGGGTCCAGGTAGGAGGAGCCTGGGAGGAGGGGAGTGAAAGAGTCATCGACTGATCCATTCATCGCTGTTACAAATGTGATCGATCAAACATTATGTTAACGCTCGACAACGTAACGCTCGACAACGTGGGCTACAGTGTGTGTGTGTGTGTGTGTGTGTGTGTGTGCGTGTGTGCGTGTGTCTGTGTGTATAAATCCCGTATATATCCCGCGGTTCGCGGTCTTAAAGCGATACGCACACAAATGAGGGATATACACGCAAATGCTGCATCAGGTATCAATGGGTTAACTTGTTGAGTAGGCCTAAAGACACGTGTAAAAACACACATTTTGTATTTTATATTTTGTGTGTCAAAAGCTGTTTATTTATTTATAAAACACGAGCACTCCCTGTGCAAGCGACCCTCTAGGAGCACTTAGTCTAAATGAGTCTAGAGAGACCTGAGAGTGTCCTGGAGCCTGTTCCATTTGTCAGGAGCATCAAATGAAAACGCAGTCTTTCCCTGTTCAGTCGTCACACGTGGAATAAACAGTCTGATGTGTGACAACTTGCATTGTTAAGACTGAGAAGCGAGGACAGATACAAAGGAAGGAAGGAAAGGATAATGATTAATTGATCGTTAACATGACCAATTAATCGATTAAGCAGCCCGTTCTCCCTCCAAACTCGCACCAGAGCCCCTCGTTGAGTATGAGGTACCGTGCAGCCACAGGAGGACCGTTAAAAAGCACTCGGCACCTGTGGGTCAAAGGTCACTTGGCAAAGGTCAAGTACGTCATCGGGCTCGTCTTCCAGAACGAGTCGTGAAGACGGGATCCTCTCTCGCGTGACAAAGCAGGGCTCTGGTACGAGTTCAGGCTGGATTAAGGAAATAGATTAAAAGGTGCATCCCTACCTGGGAGCGAGGGGGAGGGCGGGGCAGAGTGGGGGGGGGAGCAGGGGACGCCTCCTGTGGTGCGGTTGTTGGCATCCTTCCAGGATGAGGGGGCGGGGGAGTCGGGGGGAGAAGGGGGAGGAGGGAAGGACCAGCCCTTGCTGCCACGGTTATCGCTGTTGCCACGGAAGAAGTTCTTGACGGAGTTGGGGATGAACCGGTGGACCGGCTTGATGTCCATGGCGTCACGGTCGGCGTCCAGCTGCCCATCATCGCTGGGCGAGTAGAAGTCAGGTCCCACGGCGGGCTGTTGGGGTAGAGGGGGAGGGGGCAGGGGGTCAGAGCTGACGGCCCGCAGGGGCTGAGGGGGCTCCTGCTCCGGCCATAAAGAGCCCACAGGGACCTGGTCGTAGATGGGGAAGTCCCGCACCCGGTCAAAGCGGGTGACCGAACCACCTCCTCCTGCAGACATGGGGACTGATCTCTGTCAACACTGGACAGAGAAAGACAGAGACTTCAATCACAGTCCACTGATGATATGTACTTTTTTTAACTGGTAGTCAACATAGTTGTGATTAACTGGTGCAATTACAAGAATCTGGAGATACGATACCTCTCACGATTCATACCTGTCACGATTCATACCTGTCACGATTCATACCTGTCACGATTCATACCTGTCACGATGCATACCTGTCACGATTCATACCTGTCACGATTCATACCTGTCACGATTCATACCTGTCACGATGCATACCTGTCACGATTCATACCTGTCACGATTCATACCTGTCACGATTTATACCCATCACGATTCCTGGCCTCAGAGATCCTCACAAGTAATTTTTTGCAAGTCCAAGTCAAGTCTCAAGTCACTGAGGGGCATGCCATCCACTGCACATTGCATAGCGAAAACTAAGGAATTCAACTGTATTATCTTGTATAGCCTAGTATTATCACTCCTTTATACAGTATCAGCATTTTATTTATTAGTTTACATTATTAGACATGTCCTTAATGTTAATGCACAGAAAATAAAGATTGTTCACAAGTCCCAAATCTCGAGTCTGAGTCAAATCTCAAGTCTTTTGATGATGAGTCTCAAGTCAAGTCTCAAGTAACTGTGTGTGCAACTTAAGTGCGACTCAAGTCCAAGTTCCATCTCTGACAGCAGGGGTTACAATGTGCTATATTGTGATACTGTAAGCAAGCAATAACCCTGTCTGTAATGGCTTCCTGGCCCTTTTGTCACTACAGGTGAATAGGATTTTTTTTGATAAATTGCATATTATTGTTATTTTCTTAAGTGTAATAATACAAAACATATTTCTTAAAATGTGAAGATTGAACTGGTAGAAATTCATTAGGATATCTTCCAAGGAAAAAACATTCCCATTTAGGCTACTTCATTAATTTTTTTATTACATTTTGTCCATTTTCGGGTTTTTCGCCCCGGATAAAGATGTTGACCCGCATCCCAAGGTGGAGACGGGTAGGAGAGCGTTTTGAACGCTAAACCCGTTAGCTACTCTGTGTGACGTCAGTTCAGAGTGGATCACATCATAGCATCATTAATTCTCGAACAATTATCACAATTAGAGAATTTATAAGAATGACTATTCTGAGGTTGAACACTAGGCCTATCTCTCCTTGTACAATTCAGACAGTTCTGCAGTTCAATAATCTCCCCATATCGCTATTAATCTGAATGGGGTTTGTTTCGACATGAAAACATCTCGCCCAGTTTCCCCCCCCTGCAACAGATTAGGCTATGTGAAATGCAATGAAGCAAATAATTACACAACAGCCATTTTGCAGGTCTTTCAGTAGCCTATCAATTGTCAAAAGTTAAATGTAAAGACTTGAAGTTGAAGCACTTTAAGGACCTTGTATGACCCCATGCAGTCAATCCAACTGATGTCAAATGCCTTCCGGAGTGATCAGCGGCGGGACAAAAGCACTGCGTTTACACCTGTTTACTGCCGTTAGCCTAACAATGTGTGACAGACAATAATCGAGACTAGTTGTTGTTTTGCACGAGACAACAACATCTATAAGGTTATGTCTGTCCAAATCAGACCAAATGAGAGGTAGATGTCAGATAATTGGACGCTCACCTGCTGTTTATTCTCCGGCTGGTTTACAGAGTGAAACAGGTGGCCCCTCCCTGTGTTCTGAATCGGATAACTCTGCCTGGTCTCTCGGTCTCAGGTCAGTTTAACACGTGACTCCTGGCTGATTGCTGTTACACAGACTGATCTCAGATCAGATCCACACTCCGCTGAAACTCTGGCCAGGCCAGTTTAACCAGCTCCTGCTGCCTTCAAGGTCTCCTCCTCAGTTACCAGCTCCTGCTGCCTTCACGGTCTCCTCCTCAGTAGGACGTCACGGGCGTTCCAGTGGAGTGAGGATCTTAAGTTAGATTTTTTTTTGTTAAAACAAATCTTTGTTTGATTTGAGTGAAGCTAATTGATGTTTTAATTAGTCTACTGTAGCCTATCATGCCTACAGCTGCATAATATAGCCATATAGCCGAGGTGACAAACAATTAAGCAACTGAAAAGTCACACATAACTACAAGTTACAAACAATAGCCGATATACTGTAGGATAGGCCTAATAATAAAACATCAAACAACCCAGCAATGTGATCAATATGACTGGGAAACATTATGATGGGATATGGTTTAGGGATTTTCTATAGCCTAATATCCAAAATGGCTGAAGGGATGGAATGCCTGGAATCTGAGTTCTAAATCTATTAGGATGATGTAGTTCTAAATCTATTAGGATGATGTAAATTGTAGCATTTGGGGCCTCAGTGATTTTTTCCCGTATTGATTGTTACAGTTTCCTAGCCTGGGTGAACCCAGCCTCCACGTGACCTGCTCTCAGAGTTCTGTCACTAGCTAGTGACTGAGAACTCTGAGAGCAGGTCACGTGGAGGCTGGGTTCACCCAGGCTAACAGTTTCCCAGTCATAATTTTACGTCTTTTTTGTTTGTTTGTGTTTCCTTTATACCTCTATATACTATATATATACATACTCCTTTATTGTATTTGTTCATTCACTTTGTAATGGTTGTTTGAAAATTGCCATATAAATAAAACATAGCCTATTTATTATTATTATTTACCTATTTACCACGATGTTGGATTGACTGCTAAAGTCAAAGGTTTGATATTTTGGACTGTATTTGAAGACAGTACTATTCAGTTTGGAGTGAAAACTGGGGAAAAAATCCTCTGTCTCCACCCCCGATCTTTTTGTGTGTGTACCATAATGTGTCTATTCTTTATTTGAATCGTGCCTTCTTTGAATCATGTTGGATCATTTCATTGGATAACTGTTCAGTTATTAAAGCACCCATCAGGTCTAGGTTCAGCTCAAACAATCCACTAATGCATTATTCTATAGTGGAATCAGAGTTTTTACAGCAAGAGGCTATTAGACAGCAGACATTTGGATAGCCTATTCATTTCAATATTTTTTTTAATCTTCCTAACCTTAGGGGTTATGCGCAGTTTTAAAATGGGACTTTGTGCCCAATAGGGTACTCATTAAAAACCATGGATCAAAACCTGATGTCCCTGATGTCAGCTCACTATCGCCATCTAGTGTTGGATGTTGGGCAAGTCAGTGCACTCATCAGGGACGCCCCACGTATCTGAGATTACACGTTAAAGGAACTTTTCAGGTGGTATTTGATGTATTCATGGGCTATTTGATTTGGTGAACTGTCTTTTGATTTATGTTTGATGTATAGCTTATGTATGTGTGTATAGCTTAACAGGTTGAAACAAAGTTTGTGTGTAGTTATATTTCTTTTGAGCTGGGTGACTTTCACATTCCAATTACCAACCTCAGGCCCCCAACCCTGATGCAAGTAGGCTACAACATGTCGAGTAACGTTGTTGGGCATCACGATCAAGATATTTTGAACACATTTGAAATAATAAATAATAAACAATACTCTTGATCCTTTAACATTTTGCCCATCGGCCAACTTTCTTACCTGTATTCTGAAAATGTATCAAATAGTCTATTATAAAAATAAAGAAAAAGCTGACATTTGTGTTTTGTGAATATCAAGGAAAACATATATCTCGACAGCTCAATTGCACACGCTCATTACCATCGGTTGCTTCATATAGCACCCGATGGACCTTGGTCTCTACATTGGGCAGGATACCTGCTCACACACACAAACAGAATTAACTAAGGACGTGTGATTGCTAGTGAACGTGTAGGATTTTGAAAATGGTAAATGGCCAGGCTTTTATAGTACTTTTATCCAAAGCGCTTTACAATCAGTAGGTACATTTGGCTCTTTATTAAACAGACGTGTAATCTTGTAAACACATTAAATATTACAGTACAATACACCTTCAGACTACATGTCTTTAAAGTGAGCAAATAAGGGGAGACGCTACACAAAGTAAGCTGCCAGGGCGGCCATTTTGTCTTTGGGCTTTTTGGGGTTGCCACGGCGCCCGCGGCCCCTGCCCCGCCCTCCTCGTCTGGCCCCGCCCCCCCGGTGCATGGGGTGCCTCATGGCGGCGTGTTTGAGCTCCACCAGGTCCTGGAACACGGGGTCACAGAACACACAGCCGGTGTGCTGGGTCTCACCTACGGGTAGGAAGCACACGTTTCATCACCAATACCATTATATCAATTCTTTGGACAACAATGTATCAATTCTTTTGACAACAATATGATATTATATCAATTCTTTGGACAACAATATATAAATTGGACAACAATACGATATTTTCCTGATACTACAAAGTCTGATACGATACGATTCGATTTAATTCAGGGCCCTGCGATCGATATGAGACGGATGATATCATATGCCCATTTGACACAGATTTATATCAACTCACAAAAAGCAACTAAAACATGATTTGACTTTTTTTTCTGAGCTCTTCCAGACATTTAAATGAAAAATATTATTTGTAATAAAAACGATAAAAAAAAATAGACCTGTTCACTATAAAGTGCCACATTTCTCATTTTAAGTGCAAATGATTTTGATCAGTTAACTTAACTCATTCCCTGCCAAAGTTTCAAAGGAAAAGACGTCAGCCACTGCCAGGGTTTCTGATCATTTTCACTAATCTTCCAAGACCCACAGAATATTTTCTTCTATGTAAACACTGAATATCTCAAAAGACAGAAGAGTCTCTACTTTCATAGAAAAAAGGTTTGATTCTATCTTCATCCATTCTTTAGTTATTGACACTTGAAGGTAGGAAGTGTTCACTGAAAATGTCCGTCTGTCCCCAAAAAGCGGAGAAAAAAAGCCTTTTTGTAAATGAAGTCATCTTCACGGGTCCCGAACTGAATAAATGTCTCTGATGGCGGATAGTGGCCGGTGTTACACCAAACTATCAACCCCAAAATGGTTTGGTTTCCCTTTCCGGCCGACCACGCCCGTGGTCACAGCTTTTACTGGACCACCGGTGCGAGAGTGAGATTCACCCCGCTCTCAGGAGAGGGAAGGCAGGGTTGTGCTCTCAGGAGAGGGAAGGCAGGGTCGTGCTCTCAGGAGAGGGAAGGCAGGGTTGTGCTCTCAGGAGAGGGAAGGCAGGGTTGTGCTCTCAGGAGAGGGGACCCGGGTCGTGCTCTCAGGAGAGGGAAGGCGGGGTCGTGCTCTCAGGAGAGGGAAGGCAGAGTCGTGCTCTCAGGAGAGGGAAGGCAGGGTTGTGCTCTCAGGAGAGGGAAGGCAGGGTCGTGCTCTCAGGAGAGGGAAGGCAGGGTTGTGCTCTCAGGAGAGGGAAGGCAGAGTCGTGCTCTCAGGAGAGGGAAGGCAGGGTTGTGCTCTCAGGAGAGGGAAGGCAGGGTCGTGCTCTCAGGAGAGGGAAGGCAGGGTCGTGCTCTCAGGAGAGGGAAGGCAGAGTCGTGCTCTCAGGAGAGGGAAGGCAGGGTCGTGCTCTCAGGAGAGGGAAGGCAGGGTTGTGCTCTCAGGAGAGGGAAGGCAGGGTTGTGCTCTCAGGAGAGGGAAGGCAGGGTTGTGCTCTCAGGAGAGGGAAGGCAGAGTCGTGCTCTCAGGAGAGGGAAGGCAGGGTCGTGCTCTCAGGAGAGGGAAGGCAGGGTCGTGCTCTCAGGAGAGGGAAGGCAGGGTCGTGCTCTCAGGAGAGGGAAGGCAGGGTCGTGCTCTCAGGAGAGGGAAGGCAGGGTCGTGCTCTCAGGAGAGGGAAGGCAGGGTCGTGCTCTCAGGAGAGGGAAGGCAGGGTTGTGCTCTCAGGAGAGGGAAGGCAGGGTCGTGCTCTCAGGAGAGGGAAGGCAGGGTCGTGCTCTCAGGAGAGGGAAGGCAGAGTCGTGCTCTCAGGAGAGGGAAGGCAGGGTCGTGCTCTCAGGAGAGGGAAGGCAGGGTCGTGCTCTCAGGAGAGGGAAGGCAGGGTCGTGCTCTCAGGAGAGGGAAGGCAGGGTCGTGCTCTCAGGAGAGGGAAGGCAGGGTCGTGCTCTCAGGAGAGGGAAGGCAGAGTCGTGCTCTCAGGAGAGGGAAGGCAGGGTTGTGCTCTCAGGAGAGGGAAGGCAGGGTTGTGCTCTCAGGAGAGGGAAGGCAGGGTTGTGCTCTCAGGAGAGGGAAGGCAGGGTCGTGCTCTCAGGAGAGGGAAGGCAGGGTCGTGCTCTCAGGAGAGGGAAGGCAGGGTCGTGCTCTCAGGAGAGGGAAGGCAGGGTCATGCTCTCAGGAGAGGGAAGGCAGAGTCGTGCTCTCAGGAGAGGGAAGGCAGGGTCGTGCTCTCAGGAGAGGGAAGGCAGAGTCGTGCTCTCAGGAGAGGGAAGGCAGAGTCATGCTCTCAGGAGAGGGAAGGCAGGGTCGTGCTCTCAGGAGAGGGAAGGCGGGGTCGTGCTCTCAGGAGAGGGAAGGCAGGGTCGTGCTCTCAGGAGAGGGAAGGCAGGGTCATGCTCTCAGGAGAGGGAAGGCAGGGTCGTGCTCTCAGGAGAGGGAAGGCGGGGTCGTGCTCTCAGGAGAGGGAAGGCAGGGTCGTGCTCTCAGGAGAGGGAAGGCAGGGTCGTGCTCTCAGGAGAGGGAAGGCAGGGTTGTGCTCTCAGGAGAGGGGACCCGGGTCGTGCTCTCAGGAGAGGGAAGGCAGGGTCGTGCTCTCATCTTGCCCGGTTGGGTGACTGGTTGTCCGTGTCTGGAGGTCATGGAGCAAATCTACCAGCTAAAATGTACACGGTGTGAGAGTTTAGGAACTGGATTACTAAACCTCCTGAGGACAAGTGTTTGTCAGCGCCTGGTGAAAAGAAAATCCTTCAAGTTTGATTGACAGGCTGCTCCGCTGTCATGGGGTCCGTGCCTTGCTCAAAGCTGCTCGGTACCATCTCAAAGCTGCTCGGTACCAGCTCCAAGCAAGCTGCTCGGTACCAGCTCCAAGCTGCTCGGTACCATCTCAAAGCTGCTCGGTACCATCTCCAAGCTGCTCGGTACCAGCTCCAAGCTGCTCGGTACCAGCTCCAAGCTGCTCGGTACCAGCGCTTTGAGCAGCAAGTCTAGAGCTCTTTTATGGAGCCTTTCTGATGGGAGATTGTTCCTTTTCTCTGCTTCATGGTTTTGTTGGACAATCTGTGCTGTAGTATTTCACAAGGTGAGTAAGAGCGCCATCTATCACATGACAGTGAAAACACGCATTGACATGATATCACATCAATGGCGGGGAAAGAGTTAAAGAGCCCTTGATGACCTTTCAATAGAGAGGCAAAGTGACCGCCTACTTCCTGCTTCAGCACTCTACCAGAGATTTTCATCCGCCATTTATTTTCACATACACATTTCGTAAAATGCGTATAAAAATTGTACTGGTTCAAACCAAACGGTACAGATATATTTAGAAACAGGAGAGATCGCATAACATTTCACTGGGCCCACATGTAAAAAAAAATGCGGGTTTAAAGAAAATATGTTTTCGATGTTGTTTTTTTAAGTTTTGGTCCAAGTGAAATGTTCTATGGTCTCTCCCGATTATAGCGTTAGCTGAACCGTTTGGTTCGACGAAGTAAAACTATTTTATGAAATGTTTATGGGAAAACAAATGGCAGATGAAAATCTCTGGTACAGTGCTGAAGCAGGAAGTGGCGTTCCACTTTGCCTCTCTATAATGAACATAAGCATCTATGCTTCATTACCTTGGATTCACAAGGTATATGGATGTTTTCACGTTCGTATCGTTTATCGATACGATGATGTATCCCCCCCCCCTACTTTCACCCCCCCCCCTACTCTCACCCCCCCCCCTACTCTCACCCCCCCCCCTACTCTCACCCCCCCCTACTCTCACCCCCCCGCCCCCTACTCTCACCCCCCCCCCTACTCTCACCCCCCCCCCCCTACTCTCACCCCCCCTACTCTCACCGGCGGGCAGCGGCGTGCGGGTCTTGTTGAAGTCGACGGCCACCAGGGATGCGTCGCAGGCGTCACAGCTCTCCTGCGCCACCTGTGGAGAGAGGAAGAGGGCAACAGGGCTGTACTATATATACTAATATATATATAATAAATATATATATATATATATATATATATATATATACACACACAGTATATACTGTGTTGATAGTCAGGAGAAATGACGAGTCCAAACACACGCATGTAGGGAAAGAGCAGGAAGTGAAGAGGCTATGATCAAACAGAACAGAGCTCATTAGTGCTGAAGTGATCAGGAGCTTCATTGATCGATCGACAGACAATGAATGTTATATTTTGGTAATTGATTAATCGTTTCATTTGGCTGCTTACAGCTTCACAAATGCTTCAGATTTGCTGCTGCTCTATTCCATCTATATCTATTCCATCTATATCTATTCTGCTGCTCTATTCCATCTATATCTATTCCATACATCAAAAGAGAAGAAAATGGCTGCTGATCACTTTGGGGTCTGGTAACCTGTAAAGGGCATTGGTCATCATTTTTCCACATTTGATAGACTATTGATTATTTCTCGATAAAATGATTCATCATTTAGATGAATCAATAGTGAAAGTAGTTTTAACTATGTGGGACGCTTTTTGGGCCGACTTTGACGACGTTAAGAATGAAGTGACTGAGGTTGAGGGTGACGGATGGTTCGCCCGGCTGGCATCTCCTGGACCCCTTGCGTGGGATCCCATGCATAAGGTATCTTGAATCACTTATGTGATTCAAGATACCTTATGCGACTGGTGGCACCATGTTGTAATGTTGAATGTTGAATCTTTTTTCCTGTTCTTTTCCTGTGTCTGAGCCTGTTTGTCTTGTTCGTTTATTGTTCTAAACAAAATTTAAAATAAAATATTAAAAAATGAAATAAAAATATAGCCGCAGCCGTCTCTTTTCACCTGACAGCGGGGAGCTTCACCGGCAGGACGTAGCACATGGGAGGATCACGCTATTCCCACCAGTTCCCTTCTGCCCTGACCAGGTGCCTCGACCGACCAGAGGGGGCGCTACTGCAGCAACCAGGACACATACCCCCAATCCGGCTTCCCACCCACAAACACAGCCAATAGTGCATGTATGGACGCCCGACCAAGCCGGAGGTAACACGGGGGTGGCAAACCTGCGACCCTCGTTTTGGTAGGCAGGGAATCTACCGCTACACTACCCGGACGCCCCTCCTTTAGATGGCTTTAACCTAACATCAACATTCTAATTTGAACCCCAGCTCACTTCCTGTTGCAGTGTTTGCTAGTACAATAGGACAAGCCTGACTAGCCCCTTTCGGAACTGTGTCGTTTCCGTGAAAACCGTCTATAAGTCTTCAATGACTTCAGTGTTGATAATACATACTGTACATATACCAGTATTCTAGAAGATGTACAAAATAGGCAAACAGTGAAACATTGAGGAAAAGTGGCGATGGCTTCTTACCTGCACCCTGTGTGCGTGTTCAAAGAAGTGCACCACCACGTTGCATTTGTTACAGGCCATCCTCCATTTGGGTCCTGAGGTGGGATCCAGAACCAGAACCCCCCCGTCACACTCCACACACTGCCCGATGCCCAGCGAGCTCAGAGAGTGCTGGCAGGAGGGGTGGGTGCACTCGTTACAGCCCATACCTGGGAGGAGCACGTGACAGGAGAGAGGTTACAGCCCATACCTGGGAGGAGCACGTGACAGGAGAGAGGCAGGGGATATTTATACCTGGGAGGAGCACGTGACAGGAGAGAGGTTACAGCCCATACCTGGGAGGAGCACGTGACAGGAGAGAGGCAGGGAATATTTATACCTGGGAGGAGCACGTGACAGGAGAGAGGCAGGGGATATTTATACCTGGGAGGAGCACGTGACAGGAGAGAGGTTACAGCCCATACCTGGGAGGAGCACGTGACAGGAGAGAGGCAGGGAATATTTATACCTGGGAGGAGCACGTGACAGGAGAGAGGCAGGGAATATTTATACCTGGGAGGAGCACGTGACAGGAGAGAGGCAGGGAATATTTATACCTGGGAGGAGCACGTGACAGGAGAGAGGCAGGGAATATTTATACCTGGGAGGAGCACGTGACAGGAGAGAGGTTATAGCCCATACCTGGGAGGAGCACGTGACAGGAGAGAGGCAGGGAATATTTATACCTGGGAGGAGCACGTGACAGGAGAGAGGCAGGGAATATTTATACCTGGGAGGAGCACGTGACAGGAGAGAGGCAGGGAATATTTATACCTGGGAGGAGCACGTGACAGGAGAGAGGCAGGGAATATTTCTACCTGGGAGGAGCATGTGACAGGAGAGAGGCAGGGAATATTTATACCTGGGAGGAGCATGTGACAGGAGAGAGGCAGGGAATATTTATACCTGGGAGGAGCATGTGACAGGAGAGAGGTTACAGCCCATACCTGGGAGGGGCACGTGACAGGCGAGAGGCAGGGAATATTTATACCTGGGAGGAGCACGTGACAGGAGAGAGGCAGGGAATATTTATACCTGGGAGGAGCACGTGACAGGAGAGAGGCAGGTAATATTTATACCTGGGAGGAGCACGTGACAGGAGAGAGGCAGGGAATATTTATACCTGGGAGGAGCATGTGACAGGAGGCAGGGAATATTTATACCTGGGAGGAGCACGTGACAGGAGAGAGGCAGGGAATATTTATACCTGGGAGGAGCACGTGACAGGAGAGAGGTAGGGAATATTTATACCTGGGAGGAGCATGTGACAGGAGAGAGGCAGGGAATATTTATACCTGGGAGGAGCACGTGACAGGAGAGAGGCAGGGAATATTTATACCTGGGAGGAGCACGTGACAGGAGAGAGGCAGGGAATATTTATACCTGGGAGGAGCACGTGACAGGAGAGAGGCAGGGAATATTTATACCTGGGAGGAGCACGTGACAGGAGAGAGGCAGGGAATATTTATACCTGGGAGGAGCACGTGACAGGAGAGAGGCAGGGAATATTTATACCTGGGAGGAGCACGTGACAGGAGAGAAGCAGGGAATATTTATACCTGGGAGGAGCACGTGACAGGAGAGAAGCAGGGAATATTTATACCTGGGAGGAGCATGTGACAGGAGAGAGGCAGGGAATATTTATACCTGGGAGGAGCATGTGACAGGAGAGAGGTAGGGAATATTTATACCTGGGAGGAGCATGTGACAGGAGAGAGGTAGGGAATATTTATACCTGGGAGGAGCATGTGACAGGAGAGAGGTAGGGAATATTTATACCTGGGAGGAGCATGTGACAGGAGAGAGGTAGGGAATATTTATACCTGGGAGGAGCACGTGACAGGAGAGAGGTAGGGAATATTTATACCTGGGAGGAGCACGTGACAGGAGAGAGGAAGGGAATATTTATACCTGGGAGGAGCACGTGACAGGAGAGAGGAAGGGAATATTTATACCTGGGAGGAGCATGTGACAGGAGAGAGGCAGGGAATATTTATACCTGGGAGGAGCACGTGACAGGAGAGAGGCAGGGAATATTTCTACCTGGGAGGAGCATGTGACAGGAGAGAGGAAGGGAATATTTATACCTGGGAGGAGCACGTGACAGGAGAGAGGAAGGGAATATTTATACCTGGGAGGAGCATGTGACAGGAGAGAGGCAGGGAATATTTATACCTGGGAGGAGCACGTGACAGGAGAGAGGCAGGGAATATTTCTACCTGGGAGGAGCATGTGACAGGAGAGAGGCAGGGAATATTTATACCTGGGAGGAGCATGTGACAGGAGAGAGGCAGGGAATATTTATACCTGGGAGGAGCACGTGACAGGAGAGAGGAAGGGAATAGGAAGACAGAAATAAGAGAAAGTTGCATTCAACCCTACGTCCCATTTCATTGACATGTATTTTACATTAAAACTAGAAGGAGCGCACTGCCAATATAACAAGTGAGCGGTCCAGACTGATGTTTGAGCCAAATGTGAAGACATTCTGTCAAGGCGTTACTGAGATATGCTGTTAACCAGCTTGAAAATGGCGTTTGTGAGGTCACAGTGACCTTGACCTTTGACCACCAAAATGTAATCAGTTCATCATTGAGTCCAAGTGGACGTTTGAGCCAAATGTGACCAAATTCAGTCAAGGCGGTCCTAAAAAAATGGCGTTAATGAGGTAGAAATGATTTGTATTATGTGTGCCTGTCTCTTTCTTCTTTCTTATGTGTGCCTGTCTCTTTCTTCTTTCTTCATGCACGCACAAATTGCTTGAGGGACAGTTTCTTCCCGCAGGCCACGAGACTCCTTAACATACACAAATAAACTCCCAACAATCATGTAGTAGCTGTACTATAGCTGCTACCATTACGTATGTCTAATGTTTAATTGTATGTTCAATTAGGTCTATGCTATTTGCACCTGTGCAAACAGAATGTTAATTATGTTTAAAGTATGTCCATGCCATTTGCACCTATGTGCAGTGAATATGTCACTGTCTTTGGCTTGTCTTATTGCTTTACTGCCTTATTGCGTGTTGTTTCTCTTGTTTTCCTGCACCTGTTATTTTGCACTATGTTGTAACGGAGTCTACAGCACAAGAATTTCACACGTGATACTTGTGCTACGGAGTGACAATAAAAATCTTGAATCTTGAATGTCTCTGAAGGGGGGGTTGCTGAAGCAGTAAGGGGCAGAGGGGGTAACTCTTACCTTTCTTCATGTCTCTGAAGGGGGGGTTGCTGAAGCAGTAGGGACAGAGGGGGTAACTCTTACCTTTCTTCATGTCTCTGAAGGGGGGGTTGCTGAAGCAGTAGGGACAGAGGGGGTAACTCTTACCTTTCTTCATGTCTCTGAAGGGGGGGTTGCTGAAGCAGTAGGGACAGAGGGGGTAACTCTTACCTTTCTTCATGTCTCTGAAGGGGGGGTTGCTGAAGCAGTAGGGACAGAGGGGGTAACTCTTACCTTTCTTCATGTCTCTGAAGGGGGGGTTGCTGAAGCAGTAGGGGCAGAGGGGGTAACTCTTACCTTTCTTCATGTCTCTGAAGGGGGGGTTGCTGAAGCAGTAGGGGCAGAGGGGGTAACTCTTACCTTTCTTCATGTCTCTGAAGGGGGGGTTGCTGAAGCAGTAGGGGCAGAGGGGGTAACTCTTACCTTTCTTCATGTCTCTGAAGGGGGGGTTGCTGAAGCAGTAGGGGCAGAGGGGGTAACTCTTACCTTTCTTCATGTCTCTGAAGGGGGGGTTGCTGAAGCAGTAGGGGCAGAGGGGGTAACTCTTACCTTTCTTCATGTCTCTGAAGGGGGGGTTGCTGAAGCAGTAGGGGCAGAGGGGGTAACTCTTACCTTTCTTCATGTCTCTGAAGGGGGGGTTGCTGAAGCAGTAGGGACAGAGGGGGTAGCTTTTGCCCCGTGAGCCTGAGCTCCACAGCACCAACTCGAAGTCGTCCAGGGGGCAGCGGAGCTCCTTGTACAGCTTGATGGCTCCGTTCTGGGGAAGGCTGTAGGTCTCATCACAGTGGGAGCAGTGCAGCCTGCTGGGCTTGGCCTGAGATGAAACATGGGAAAAGTACACTTACTTGTGTCAAAAAAGAGACTGGTGAATTAGAAGTACTGATTCAACTTATTTACTCAAGTAAAAGTCCAGACTTTGAGCCAAATGTGAAGAAATTCCATCAAGGCGTTGCTGAGATATTGCATTAACGAGCTTGAAAACATCTACTCCTCCATCATGAGGCTACATTGTTGATGTGATGCATGTGACACACGACACTAGAGAGAGAGAAAGAGAGAGAGGCGGTCGAGCGAGCTAGACCGTGCATGAAGAGAGGGAGCAGTGGTAGCGTCTCTAGCATGACAGCTGGGAGAGCGGGAGATGAGAGAGAGAGACAGACAAACGTTAAAACTAAATAAGGAGCCTGTTTTGAAAACTTAAGGAGTAGAAAGTACAGATATTAATATATAGGGAGCAGCACTGACAAAGGGCAACAACCATGTGTGTTTTCTCCTGTGTTCTCCCCCCCATCACTAAATGACTGCTTGCTGCAAATAAATATTTAAATCTGGACAAAGAGGTTTTCTCTGGACCTCAATCATATCACCTTGAAAGGATGGCCATGGTGACCTGAACCTTAGCCCTGCATTACAATTAACAAAGACAGTTGTTTTTGTTTTAGAGATACATGTATATTTTATCCAAATACAATATAATCATAATTCATCTCACACCACACAGGAGCATCCTGACACCAAGGTTGAAAAGCGCTGCAATAGTATTAACTCAATACAGAAGCAACAGAACCAGATACATTAATTCACCGGACAATTATCTAAGCTCTGAGGACACATTGTTCTACATGACTTTATACATTCTATTTGATTACAAAGAAATAATTAAGCAATATATCACGAGAGCTAGTGTGTTGTGATGAATATATCACACTGATAAGCTGTTATCCCACGAGGCCGCAGGCCGAGTGGGATAACAGCTTATCAGTGTGATATATTTCACAACACACGCTGCTCGAGTGCTATATTGCTTTTATAAAAGGGTTCCAAGTATAATAATATAATAATAATAATACTATAAGTCCGACTGGCATTTTATTCTGATAGAGTCAGTTGAAACAATACTGTAAGGCGGGACCTCTAGCAAGAAGATAGACGTGCGGGTGATTTGATTGGATCGTTCTGGAGACTGAAGTCGACATTGGCCAATCCTGGCGCTTGGCTGAGAGCTTTTCCAAAGCCCGACACCAGAGCCGTATGCTGACCAAGTAACGTTACGTCTTATTTAGAAATGCGGGGTTAAGAGTGAGGGCGCGCGAGAGAGGGGTTCAGCCCGCGTCTATTCTTGTACAAATCATCATTTTCTGCGAAGTATTAGTAAAGTTATAAGCGAAGATCGATTCACAAGGATCTGAAAGTTGTCTCCGCCATTTTGTTTTTGAGGTACTTTTAGTAAGAGAGTTGCGCCATCATGCGTCCATAATGACGACTAGTGACCCTCCATACAGCAGATCAGGAGAAAGCTGTTTGTCTCGAGCGCAGCACTGCCATTTAGTAAGAGAGTTGCCATGGTAACCAATAACCCATGGCCATGGGTTATTGAACTCGGTTACTGGAATTATACAATGGCTGTGAACCAATCAGATTGCTTGATTTGAGGTACCCATTTTATAATTTAGATTATACCATGATCTGGGTGAATACTCGATTCTGATTGGCTGCAAGGTGTCCATTAATTTGTGATAATGTACAGTGATAATGTACACCTAGCTAAATGGTCTGTTCATTGTTCATATCAATGCGCCAGGATCACGACAGAGCTGTTTGAGCTCTATACCACCGTTAACTCATTGAGTGCCAGCCACTTTTGGAAGACGGATGCTCCCAGTGCCAGCCCTTTCAGAGCGTTTTCAGTGATTTCTCGAGGCCCACAGAATATTGTGTGATATTACTATGTAAACACCGAACACGCCCAAAGAACGATGAGACTCTATTGTATCATCAGCAAAAAAAAGTTTATTGATATCATTTTCCGTTCTTTAGTTATCAGCCGGAGAAGATAGGTTGTTTTCAGCAAAAACAGACGTTTCAAATTAGAAGCTGAGATATTCAGCCTTTTGTGAAATGAAGCATTTCAAGTAGAGCCCGACCGATATATCGGTCCACCGATATTATCGGCCGATATTGGCCGATAACCGATATATCGGTATCGGCCGATATGTTGGCCGATATGCCGATATTTTTTTATTTTGTATTTTTTAAGTTATAGACAGCATGTCGTGTATATTTGATCTTTTTTCTTAACTCAAATTATATTTTATATTTGTTCTGTTTGTGTTTTTGTATTTCTAGTTACCGGTATTTATAATTATTAAATTCCGAGTTCGGTTTACTGTTTCATTGCATTGATGTCATTTTGGACAATAAAGTTTATTGATAAGCTGTAAAATATCCTGCCTACATTACATATCTCAAGTCATGTCAAGTCATATCTTTGTCAAGTGTTTGATATTTGAGGGATCATTGCAAAAGAATTATGTAATATAATGTGTAATATATAATATAAGAATATCAGCCAATATATCGATATCGGAATTGTTTTACTTCCTAATATCGGTATCGGCATCGGCCTCCAAAATCCAGTATCGGTCGGGCTCTAATTTCAAGCACATCACTGACTCTGAAGCTAATATTTTCTGATATAGTGACACCTCAAAAATAATTTCCTTCAATAAAACAGCGAAAACAAAGGAATTTTGTTTGGTAAAATAATATTTTTTAGCTTCAACCAGCAGCGCTGGCCCCTGCGTGCGCAGACCCTACACTTTCTTGCTGGTCTTGATTTACTGCTGGTGGGCATCAGATATTCTAGCTTGCCAATCTGTCCATCGAGCCTGCTGTCTGGGTCAGTGTTGTATGCTGCCCTGCGTGCCCCACCCCCCTCTACTGCAAACCCCTCCTCTGTGGGTGTGTGTTAGGATGACGTCACCATTCCTACGTTGACGTCGTCATTCCTACTATGATGTCATCGATCACTGATGATGTCATGATCCACCTGTGATCCACCTGTGTCTCCACCAAGTGTCTCAATCATGCCTTCCGATGGCCTCGCTGGTGATGTCATAACACATGTGATGTCATAACACAGGTGATGTCATATTCAGGTCTATAAGGGCCTGCTCCTGCAGGCCTTGGCCAGTGATTGATAAATTCTCATCAAGGATCATACCAATCATACCATCGCAATCTCTGCAACCGTTCCCAAAACCTCGAACAGTGCAGCCCCAACCATCAAGTTCCACAACACCCCAGCTTCATCAACTACCCGCGAATAGGTCCACATGTCTTCCGACGACGATCCTGACCGTATCAATCACTCAGAAATGGATCTAGCGGGCAAACTTCTCACCCCAATCAAGGAGGAGGCCCCCAATCACCCTGAAGCGGGTCTAGCGGACACACTTCCGCCAGTCAAGGAGGAAGCTCCCGAGACCCCAGTTTCCCCGCCGGCCACGTCAGGTGGTCCACCAGGCGACACCTCCCTAACAGCACTGATTTCTACTATTTCTGACCTGGGCGCGCGACTCGCGGACATGCAACTGGGGCAGATGCTACTGAGCCAGACCGATTGCGCCCCTCTGCCCGTATCGTCGTTTGATTGCACCCTCTTGTGGCGGGGTCAGCCCCTTGCCCTCCCGGCCTTTGTCGACTCGGGGGCGGAGGGGTGCTTCTTGGACCGCGGTATTGTTACTCGACTGGGCGTGGGGACCGTCCCACTTTCCCCCGCCCTTGAGGCGATAACCCTCGGGGGCCAGCGCTTCGCCCAGATTACTGAAAGAACCATGCCTGTCGACCTTCGCTTTTCTGGGAACCATCGGGAGACAATTCACTTCCACGTGACTGACTGTCCCAACACTCCCGTGGTCCTCGGCCGCCCCTGGTTAAACCTGCACAAACCCTTCCTCCAATGGTCCCCAGGCAAGGGCAAGGTGGTCTCGTGGAGCCCCTATTGCCATGCAAATTGCCTGGTCGCCGCGCTCTCTCCGGCTTCCCCTGCACCGGTGTCGGCTGCGGCTCCCCCGGATCTGTCGTCCGTCCCCATGGTTTACCATGATTTGGCCCCGGTGTTCGGGAAGGAGCATACGCTGTCCCTCCCTCCCCACCGGCCGTTTGATTGCCCTGTTGACCTTAAGGCCGGGGCAACCTTTCCCCGGAGCTGGCTATACAACCTCTCCCGCCCTGAGCAGGAGTCGCACTGTTCGAGGTTTTGGGAACGGTTGCAGAGATTGCGATGGTATGATTGGTATGATTGGTATGATCCTTGATGAGAATTTATCAATCACTGGCCAAGGCCTGCAGGAGCAGGCCCTTATAGACCTGAATATGACATCACCTGTGTTATGACATCACATGTGTTATGACATCACCAGCGAGGCCATCGGAAGGCATGATTGAGACACTTGGTGGAGACACAGGTGGATCACAGGTGGATCATGACATCATCAGTGATCGATGACATCATAGTAGGAATGACGACGTCAACGTAGGAATGGTGACGTCATCCTAACAGTGTGTCTCTGGTGGCTCTGGTGGCTCTCTGCTGAGTTTGCTCTGCACTGAAAACCCAGCTTTTTCACAGCGTTCCGCGTGTATTTGTCACCGGCTTCCAGCGCTTCCAGTTGAGAATAATAACAACTCCACAACTAATCATGTGGATGGGGCTATCGCAGCGGACACGGAGGGGCTCAATTGTGGCAGCAGATTGGCTGCTGCAGGGCAGGCACAGCTAACGTTATGCTTCATGCATATCGATGCATACCGATGCGATTTCCGTTTCCCCATGACTTCTTCTCTGTTTTTTCTTCGCCTTTCTCTAATCTGGAGAGCACTGTCGCCACCTAATGGGTCCGTAAAATAGCTTTTACACATTCAACATCCACCATACTTTCACAGGAGATGGATCTGGCTTTGATCCACGTCCCACCGTCAAAAAACGCAATTGACGACTTTAGTCGTCATTGGTACTGAACGTTACTATTTGAATTGACGACTATAGTCGTCATTGGCACTCAATGAGTTAAGGGTTAATATGGCACTTTTATAAGTTTAGAAAAAAATCGAGTCGGTCAAAGTAACTATTTAGATTACCCCTGTGTGCTCAGTTTATTAAAATAAGGCTATTTAGAAATCTGTCGTTTTCGGAGATCTGCTGTTGTTGTCAGCTGACAGAAGCCGGGCTCTCAGCTGTCAACTGTCAAACCCTCTGTTTACAACTTTGCAGAAAGCCAGCCAGGCGCTTTGCAAGAGCGCGCGCTGCCTCTTATCACTGATACAAATCAAGTGGAAGAGGAAAAAGACGAGATCAACAAAAAGAAAACAACGAAATGGTCAGTTAACAGCAACACACTGAGAGACGTCCTTGTAAAACATACCTGGACTCCAACATAGAAAGCTTCAGATAGTTTTCAGTCTACTCCAAGCGTGGCATGCGCCATTTACGTCTATAAGACAGACATTAACGTAATTCCCTGGAATGTGAGTTTAAACGAGCCAGTTACATGGCGTTGCATTCTTAGACATTGCCGTTTTATTTTGTATGTTGTTACATACAATTGGCCAAATTATTAGTTAGTAGTTAGTTGCCAGGTGCAGCAGGCACTAAGCGGCCATTTTATACAATGATAGCCTAATCTTCAGCAGCCGAGGGGACTATTTTGTCTCGCCGGTTCTCAACTCATATTCAAGGTTATGAAAACTACATTTTGATTGCAAAATGCATGAAAATATAAATGAATGGTCTTGTTTTGTTTCTTTGGCAAGTAAGTGACCATGGTATAAGCGGGTTAATGCACTTCGAGGTGTCCCTTATCATAAATTAATGAACTTCGCGGAAGCAACCGTCTGAGGCGAACGCCTCTGCGTCGTCCATTAATTTCTGATAATGGACACCTCGTCGTGCATTAAAACCCTTACATATGCTACACAAAAACACACTAAATGAGTAGTCACATGTGCTGGATTCCTTATGTCAACTCTCATGACGTCATGGAGGAAGTGCCATGTAATTTAATTCATGCAAAATAGAACAAACATCCATCTGCAATTCACATGGGTCAACCTGGGAAGTGCATCCTGTTACATGGCTCCCAGAGGAGCTTACCGTGTGCTAACCACTGTGTGTGTGCTAACCACTGTGTGTGTGTGCTAACCACTGTGTGTGTGCTAACCACTGTGTGTGTGCTAACCACTGTGTGTGCGCTAACCACTGTGTGTGCGCTAACCACTGTGTGTGCGCTAACCACTGTGTGTGTGCTAACCACTGTGTGTGCGCTAACCACTGTGTGTGTGCTAACCACTGCACATCTACACTCACATACGCATTAGATTGAGGATGACTAATTGATGGGCCTCATGACTGATTCATGAACGTAATCAAAATGCATGGAGTTGTGGAGGCGGTGATGACGTTAAAAGCTGCTGTTTGTTGAGCAGGCTGCTTGCTAAAGGCCAGAGCTGGACAGCCAGACATAAGCAGAGAAAGATGAACCTTGACCTGATGTCTGGCTGTGCGTCACAAGCAAAAAGCTCTGTGCCTTTTCATTCATTCATTCATTCATTCAGGTTTATTTGAACTCAAAAATCACTGAGATCACCTCATTTACAGTGATGTAGTTTACAGTTTGTATTTAGAGGATTGACCTGCTCCACATCACAACATGTCCACCACTGCAAGGTGCTGATAGGGAGCAATACGAATAATATGATAAATACTTGGCCAGGGGAAGGGGGGGGCAGTTCAGAGAAACGGTAGAGCGGAGAGGAGGAGGGGAGGCGGAGTGACTGTAGAGAGTCACAACAGGAATGGTTAGGGAGCTGACTGTAGGGAGTCACAATGGGAATGGTTAGGGAGCTGACTGTAGGGAGTCACAATGGGAATGGTTAGGGAGCTGACTGTAGGGAGTCACAACAGGAATGGTTAGGGAGCTGACTGTAGTGAGTCACAACAGGAATGGTTAGGGAGCTGACTGTAGGGAGTCACAACAGGAATGGTTAGGGAGCTGACTGTAGGGAGTCACAACAGGAATGGTTAGGGAGCTGACTGTAGGGAGTCACAATGGGAATGGTTAGGGAGCTGGCTGTAGGGAGTCACAATGGGAATGGTTAGGGAGCTGACTGTAGGGAGTCACAACAGGAATGGTTAGGGAGCTGACTGTAGGGAGTCACAATGGGAATGGTTAGGGAGCTGACTGTAGGGAGTCACAATGGCTCTGCCTGTGCTACTGACCTGGATGTACTTCATGAAGCGATGGCACTTGCCGCAGCGGGACATGGGCTTGCCACTGGCAGCGATGGGGGAAAAGGATACCTCCATCAGCTCATCCATGCCTAGAAAACACAAGCAACAACTGTACTCTAAAATCCTTCATAACAGTCGATCCTTGGCTATATCAATTCACTTTGGCTCCAATCACAAAACGCTGCTACTGAATTGCTTAAAATGCCTGTTCTTGAATTGACCCATACATTCAATCTGAGCAAATCTCCTCCTCTCCATCTTAGTTATAGTAACGTGAGTTCAGTTGATACTTCTTTAGCGTAGCTCATGTAATATTGGAAGAGGAAGAATGGCATTTCATTGCTTCAGCTCAAAAGCATTCTACTCGTTGGAACACGCCCACAATCCAAAATAATTTGTGACTTTGGAATCAACCATAAACAAACTACAGCAGATATTTCACACTTTCACACGTCTTAGGTCTGGTTTATTTGATTAGTGTCACTATAACTGATAAGTTTATTTATTCCCTGCTATGTTTACCGCTTGTGTTGACACCCAAAGTGAGAATCCAATATGACACAGCAGAATCAGAGTAGTTGAGTGATCTTCTTGCCAGTAGCGCACGCTAGTTAAAATACCCATAAATGAGATGTAGGCAGGTTGGGGTTACTGTGCTGAAAGGAGGCATTTTAAGTGTTTTCTCAGTTCAAATGTTGGAGATTGGAGAGCAGCGCTCTCGGTGAACTGAAGGTAGCTAAAGCAGTCAATTGTCATGATGGCAAAATCTATGAAAATAAGGACCAGGTTGAAAATAAAATTAATCCTTTAAGGCAGGGGTGGCCAAACTTTTTTGGTTGTGGGCCGCATACAGAAAAATATAAGGAGTTGCGGGCCAAACAATATTAACACCTTAAGTGCCATAGCCGAAATAATTCGTCTTACATAATCCAACGCTTAACACATTGAGTGCCACAGCGCTTCAGTAAAATTGTCTGGAGCCTGTGCCAGATTCACTTCCATTCAGTTGAAAACAGCTATAGAATTTTTTCTATTATGGCTATATTAACGGGGCTGGACTTTAATGAAACATTGAACACTCCTGCTTCTTCCAAAGAAGAAATTTTGTTTCTAGACAGTTCCATTATGAAATGACAGCCTCTCAAAAAAGTGCACTTTCAAGGGTTTTCTGTCGTTTTTTTTTACTTTCCAAGATATAGTCCCTTTTATGAATACCTTTTGCACTCTAATTTCGAGCACATTCACTGACTCTGGCTGGTGTTTTCTGATGTGGTGGCGTGTGGTGTGGTTTCTGTGCAGCCTGTGTGCCACACACCCCCCCCCCCCTCTCCACCTCTGAGCTGCGGGCTCCTCCCACACGCACAGAGTTTGTTTTCTCGACTCCGTTTTTGCCCCGGACAGATCCCAGCGCCCATCAAGGAAATGATGCGCGCTGGCAAACGCGACTGAACGAAAAGGCTTGGCCGTTCGGCTTCGGATGCTGGCTTTCTAGGAAATCGTGTGGAGATAGATAGAAGCATAAGAGCTCAGTTGTGAGCGCGGATGCAGCCGAGCCCACTCTCGCTGTAGACAGAGCAATATATACGGCTCTGGCAGAAAGCATGCATCGGTTTCCACTTTGATCACGGCTTTCTCCGCTGTCTCCTGTACAAAGTAAAGGATCTGAGGTGGGTGGAGCAGCTCCTGTGACGATGTTTAAGGTGGCGCCGTGTGATCCCTTGAAGGGATTCATGCTCACTGGCTAGGTACGACCTTAAACAGCAGAATTATGGAATAATATGAATTATGATTTTAGGACGTCCACAGACGTCCTTGGCACTCCTCGTTACTTTTTTTTAGGACGTCCACAGACGTCCTTGGCACTCAATGTGTTAAGTGCCAGAGCCGAGTTTACTCGTCTTACATAAACATTTTTTTTTTTTGACGGTGGGACATCAATCAACAACTTTTACATCTTCGAGATCACTATTGGAGCAAGATAATGTGTATAATCTATTTTACCGACCCACTAAGTGTTGACAGTGCTCCCCCAGACGACCGAAATCAAAGAAAAAACTGCCGCGGGACCAAGCCGTTCAAGGAAATGCCGTGGCGATTTTACAGTAATCCATTCAAGACTTGTCTTGCCTGAGAGCGGCCGCGCACCGGCAGCAGCACACAGAGAGCGGAGAGCGATTTGCAAAATAGATCATAGGTGAAACACACTTTGAAACACCTCAGAAAGGCCAGAATCAACATCTGCCCATCGCCCACGCATTCCCCGGCCCATCTTGACTCGCACAAGGAGCGTCCGCACGCAGGCAAGCAGGCAGGCAGGCACACAGGCAGGCAGCAGCAAAAGCGCTTCTGACACGCCCGCTGTACAGCCAGGAGGAAGGAGGAGAAGACACACGGAGGGAGGAGTTTGAATGAGAGGGGTGTTTCCTGTTGTTATGGAGGAAATTACTGTTCAAAACTATTGTTTAGAATGTCTGACGGTCTTACTGATGCCAAAAATGAATGGTTAAAGTGACTGTTTCACAAAAAGCCATTTATCTCTGAATAAATTTCCAGACGCTGAAACCATGCTGTACTCAACGGCTAATATCTACATAACTACTAACTCTGCAAACTAACTCTTTTAGACAGAGAAAGCACACATTCTATTAGTTATTTTTAGATGATTGGTGTTCATGAATTCTTAACAGAAAAGAATCCTCGGCTGTTGTAAAATGAGCCAGAATCGTCAAAAACACCCCTGGCACAACTTACCTACAGGAATGAAAACATGGCTGGCATTCAATGTGTTAAGCACGGCAGTTTTCGTTGCAAAAAGTTTTTGACCAGAAAACCCTTGTGCCATCAAAAATTTAATTTCTACCTAAATAAATATATGACACATAGTTTATTGATGTGCTCACCTGTTACAATGGGTATTTCTGTATGTTTTAAAATTTTCTTTTCCTGTGCCAACAGGTTAAGACAGAGATAATTTAACATAACATTAGTATTAAACATTCATTCAGTATTAAAAATGTTTAAAATAAATAGACCAGGTCAGGGTAGTATAACCCATTTTCAATCGTTTTTTCGTTGAAAATAAATAAATTCATGGCGGGTCACTTAAAAACGGGCAGCGGGCCGCAGTTGGCCCGCGGGCCGTAGTTTGGCCACCCCTGCTTTAAGGGAATCATGAAAAGGCAGAACACTGCACCCCACTTCCAATGCTTCCACATATTTTTTAAAACTATTTCACAATGTTTCAACTTTTGGTCTTCAAGAACTCAGGGTGGAACTGGTGTCTTCCAGACCTCGTGTTGAAACAATGTCTTCAAGACTAAGGACCTTAGTAAGGTAAGGGCAACAAGGTAAGGGCATACTGTCTTCAAGACCAAGGTAAGGGCATACTGTCTTCAAGACCAAGGTAAGGGCATACTGTAAAGACCAAGGTAAGGGCATACTGTAAAGACCAAGGTAAGGGCTGTACAGGGCTTACACTGTATCTGCCAACATTGGGCTGTGAAAAAGAGGGAGATTTTCTGGGGTATCACCGAATGGCCTACCCTCAACGCCCCCCCACCCCCCCCACGGATGTAAAGTAAATCACTTTTAAATTAGTCTGAAATTCTTAGCTCACAGTAAAATTATGATACAATTAAATTAAACAAACATACAAAAATGTACAAAAGATGTGATCAAAAGTTTTGTGTGTGAAACTTTGTGATCTAAAATTTACATCACAAAAAATGAAAAAGAAATCTTCTTGGTGACTCGCATGGCCATTTGCCTTGCTGCCTTGCTGACTTGCTCCGCCTCCGACACACCTCTCATGAGGAACGTGATGTTAGCAGTTCCCCTCTTCTTTCATGGCTTGTTTGTGTTTGCCATGTTTAACGTTAGCATGTTTGTTTGCTAACCTCATTTCCCCGCCGCGTTCTGCGATAAAGTCGGCCCGACATAGCTTGTAAAACGCATAATATTTCCTGATGTGGGTAGTGGTTAGAAACAGGATGGTCTCACACCAAGTGGACTGAGATTGGTTGCGTATCCCTTCTTCTTGGGACCTGTTTCCTCCATTTCCAGTGGCAAAGTGGGCAGAGCTCTTTGACTGTATACATTATGGCAGAGCGCCTCACCAAGAGCCGCTTGAGCGAGTTCACTCAGCACAGTGACGCACCGTGCGTCACTCATCACTGCCTCTGGCTGGGTTGGGTTGCCAGGTACCACGACACATATCCTACAAATCGGGAGAAATTACCAAGCGGGAGCACAGTGGGAGAAAGGCCCGCCTAAATCGGGAGTGTTGGCAGGTATGTAAGGGGTCAAACATTGTCTTGAAGACGTAGCGGTCAACACACTCTAAAATGGGTGAATAAATATAAATATTAATGAATATTAATTCATAATAATATAGAGCATTGGGAGCTGAAAACCTTCACTGGGATGTGCGCATGTTCTCTCCTTTTGGAGACAAACCCTTGAAGCCATGGGCTCCTCCAGCTCATGTCAGAGCCCTGGTTGAGCTGCAGTAGACTTACTGCCTCCTCCAGCTCATGTCAGAGCCCTGGGTTGAGCTGCAGTGGACTTACTGCCGATGGAGTCCACAAAGTAGTGGAACTTCCTCTTGAAGATGTCCAGCGTGTGCTGCAGCACCTGCTGGAAGTTGGCCTTGCCCTGGGCTATGAGGGTTAACTGCTTCTCCACAGCGCTGCGTATGGTGGGCAGCACCAGCTCCAAATCTGCAAAACACACATCCACATAAACATAGGTACACATCATCTGTGGTTTAGTTCAGTTAGCCCACTCGCAATTGCATCCACAATGTAGTATTTAACCACATTACAATTCTATTTGTTGTTCCTATTAAAGCGCAAATTATGCTGGAGCGAAATCGCCGGCGCTGACTGCGCCAAGGGGGTCGCCGCAGCTAGGCGTCCTATCGGCGCAGCTCGGCAGTGGGGGCGTGCAGCTCCTCGAAAATGTGACTCTGCGGCGTCAGCTCCTTGTTGTGATTTTTCTAAGACAGACTGTCCACATTGCCAACAAGCACAAACCCTTAAGCCCACGGCGCAGTGGTGTGACCATCCAGCTCCCACCGCCTACATCTCCCTAGCCACTCCCCCTACCCGCCCTTCGAAACCCAACTCTCTACCACCTTCCTATCCCTGTGGTGGATCGGATTCCATGTGGATTTTTGCTGTTCAGACTTGATCAAATCAATCCGACTCCACACTGGATATGCCAAAAATCCGATTTGGTTTGGCAGTATGTCTAAGTCTAATAATGCAACCTATATATTTCATTGAACCAGTTCCCAAACAGTCGACTAGATGGGAGCTCCTACGTCATGGCAACCAAAAAGCTTGTAGGTCAAGTAGTTTACAAGAGTGTCCACTGATGCTTCAGCAACATTGTGCCAACCTGTAGACCTAGTAGGATCTGATGCACTGGTACAACCTGTAGACCTAGTAGGATCTGATGCACTGGTACAACCTGTAGACCTAGTAGGATCTGATGCACTGGTACAACCTGTAGACCTAGTAGGATCTGATGCACTGGTACAACCTGTAGACCTAGTAGGATCTGATGCACTGGCACAACCTGTAGACCTAGTAGGATCTGATGCACTGGTACAACCTGTAGACCTAGTAGGATCTGGTGCACTGGTACAACCTGTAGACCTAGTAGGATCTGATGCACTGGCACAACCTGTAGACCTAGTAGGATCTGATGCACTGGCACAACCTGTAGACCTAGTAGGATCTGATGCACTGGTACAACCTGTAGACCTAGTAGGATCTGATGCACTGGTACAACCTGTAGACCTAGTAGGATCTGATGCACTGGTACAACCTGTAGACCTAGTAGGATCTGGTGCACTGGCACAACCTGTAGACCTAGTAGGATCTGATGCACTGGTACAACCTGTAGACCTAGTAGGATCTGATGCACTGGTACAACCTGTAGACCTAGTAGGATCTGGTGCACTGGTACAACCTGTAGACCTAGTAGGATCTGATGCACTGGTACAACCTGTAGACCTAGTAGGATCTGATGCACTGGTACAACCTGTAGACCTAGTAGGATCTGGTGCACTGGTACAACCTGTAGACCTAGTAGGATCTGGTGCACTGGCACAACCTGTAGACCTAGTAGGATCTGATGCACTGGTACAACCTGTAGACCTAGTAGGATCTGATGCACTGGTACAACCTGTAGACCTAGTAGGATCTGATGCACTGGCACAACCTGTAGACCTAGTAGGATCTGATGCACTGGCACAACCTGTAGACCTAGTAGGATCTGATGCACTGGTACAACCTGTAGACCTAGTAGGATCTGATGCACTGGTACAACCTGTAGACCTAGTAGGATCTGGTGCACTGGTACAACCTGTAGACCTAGTAGGATCTGATGCACTGGTACAACCTGTAGACCTAGTAGGATCTGGTGCACTGGCACAACCTGTAGACCTAGTAGGATCTGATGCACTGGTACAACCTGTAGACCTAGTAGGATCTGATGCACTGGTACAACCTGTAGACCTAGTAGGATCTGATGCACTGGTACAACCTGTAGACCTAGTAGGATCTGATGCACTGGTACAACCTGTAGACCTAGTAGGATCTGGTGCACTGGTACAACCTGTAGACCTAGTAGGATCTGGTGCACTGGTACAACCTGTAGACCTAGTAGGATCTGGTGCACTGGTACAACCTGTAGACCTAGTAGGATCTGATGCATTGGAACAAATCACAGGGAAACATCCATATGATGAGGCAATGACCTGTCTTGTAGTAGCCGTGCACCAGGACGATGCCCAGGTTTGTGGGCTTCAGCTTGCGTCCGTTCTCCACCGTCACATAGTTCCTCTGGCAGATGTTGTTTATGTGGACCGGGATGCTGGCATCTGTACCTGGAGCATGGAGGCAATATAAGAGCTGTTAGCTGCAGTACACATATTCCCCCACAAAACGCATAGACATACACAGCCTGAGCAGCATTGTGATGTGGCTGCAATTCATTTGTATTTACATGCACCTTGAGTCCGAATGCAACCCAAGTTAAAGGTATACTATGCAAAAAAAATTTTTTTTAATCCTTATAGAAAGGTTTCCCCTCAAAAACATCAATGATAACCCACTAAATACCGTAGCAGTGTGTTTGTGGTCAGACGCCGCCCTACCTATGCCATGTTTCTCCATGAGGGTGATGAGCTCGGCCTCGGTCAGGTAGTCCGGGGGGCTGGTCTGCTTCTCCACCAGCTTGATCTCGTCCACCGTATATGTGTCTCCACGCTCGCACACGGGCATGGCCTCCTCAAGAGGGATGCCCTGCCAAGGCATCACCTCTGTGAAACCTGGGGACCCATTACATACTTATTCAGCTCACTACCATCATAACATCACATGACACAAGACCACTTTTTATTCATTAGTTTGAGTTTGAGTTTTGAGTTTGAGTTTAATCATTCTGACTTGCAATACATGATTGAATTATGCAGAATGTACACTCGAAAAAACAACAAAAAAATACACATACATTATGCATTATTAAAACAGACCCCAACATCAAAAATACAATCAACGCTACAGCCCATTAAAAAGCCTGACGCCACAGGAGATGGTGGAGTTTCTCAGTCTATTTGTTCTGGTTTTTGGCAAAGACAACTGATTGCCTCTGCGCAGAACACGGCCAGTCCTTTCTTCCTTACTAGGAGGGAGGATGTGGTGGAGCGGGTGGTTAGGCTGCTGCATTTCCTGAATCAGCTTCACAGTGGCCTGTTCTCTTCGTGTTTGCAGATCAGGTAGATGCAAAGAGACGTCCTCATTAGCATTCAAATGTATGAGTGATTGATATTCCATAGTCTAAGGCCATGTCCACACGGAGACGGAAGCTATCTTTTTTTTTTTCGTTTCAAAAAAGTTTTCCATAAACATGGAAACGTTTCAAGAAATGTGTGTATCCACATGAAACCACTGAAACCGCTGTAGAATAACAGAGAAAGACAATCTCGTCAATAATGGCATACAACCTCTAGGGGCGCACAGTCTATAATGTGTATCTCACTGTAGCAGCAGCTTAAACCCTTGGCTTTGCGGGGAGGTTTGGTTTGCCATGTCGATGAATAAAATGATGAAACCTACAGTATACAGGCAAATGCAGAGCTGTTCAGCAGGGCTGATGGTCTCCCTGTAGCCTACAATATAAAACGTTAACTATCGGTGACATTCCTGATATCATCCACTTCCATGATCTTTAGACATGTTGCAAACACATCCCAGCGTATTGGCCGCTCCTGCACATCACAGCACAGGCTAAATGATGCAACATAAATATACATTATATAAACTCATGGCATAAATGTGTTTTTATTGGAAAAAGTCGCGTCAAGTAAGCTAAAGTCTTGTTGAAGTGGACACGAGCGGACAGACATCACAGTGCAACCGCGTGTTCCTCAAACCTCTCACTTCCCTATTCACGTTGTATTTACGAGGGCTATATATAGGGCAAGAGAGTATGTTGGTTACACTCAGGGTTTAGATTTTACTTCATTTCATTTTGTCCAATATTAAAATATTCCAGAATTGCATGTTGTATTAAAAATAAATATAATTTCTATCTAACACGTTAAGCCTGATTTTGTTTGTGTTATTGTAAAAATGTAGCCGCCGCTAAGCCTTCTGGGAAATATCCGATGAAGGGAGGGGAGGGGTGGATGGGAAGAGTCAGCTGTGTGGAGCCCTGAGGATGTTGTAGCCTACACGCTGTTCTCCGTGTCCACTTGTTGCTGACGGTGGTAATAGAGGAGCATTATATTTTGCTGCAAGATCCCCACTGCTTTAGCACGAACGTTACTGCCATTATTGTTGCTGGTGGAGAGAGGTGGGGCTATGGCGTCATCGTTTCAGGAAAGATGCGTATGGGTTGTAAACACGGAAATGCAAGGGTGGCGTCTTCAGATTTAATCACTCTGGGACCCGTTTTGAAAAATTAGCGTATACGGCCAGAACGTATAGTCCCAGAACGCGGTTCCATCTGGACGAAACGGCTATATGACAAAAAACTTTAGCGGATACACCTAAAGTCGTCTCCGTGTGGACATGGCCTAACATTCAAGTTTAGATTTAAGCAGTGTTTCCCATACATAAAGGAATTTATGGCGCACCGCCACAAAAGGATTTTGACTGCCACAAACAGATGTTGACCAAAAACAAAACAAAAAAACAAACAATTTACAGTGCACCTGAACGCAACATGCAAGATACCCGCTGAATAAGTGTCCAAATGTTCATGTCATTCTGGCCAATACTTCTGTTATAGCATTTCAGTTTGGAATATAGAATATCTTTCAATAATCTATGATTTAGCTGCTAAATTGTCAAATACCGCCATCTGCTCGCTACCCAGGCACTTATGTATGTACTTAACCTAACTACGGTAACTTAATAGGGCTGTGGCGATTCACTTATCTCCCGATTCGATACTATCACGATTCTTGGGTGCCGATTCGATTTATATTGCGATTCTTAAGTATTGCGATTCTACGATTATTGCGATTCGATATTACGATTTATTGCGATTTTTGTTTATTTTTTTCTTTTCTTTTTTCAGTTTGTTTGCTTTTTTACACTAGATTAGAACATGGGAAAAGTTGAATCATACACTAGAGACTGTATATTATATATCATGAGTAGGGCTGGGCGATATAGTTAAAAACAGGGGCAGACTGGGATCATAATTCAGGCCGGGCATTAGATACCAAGCAGGCCAGGCCGATATGGGCCAACGCGCGTGAAATTTGGGCCGTTTGAAGCCAGATTTGGGCCGTTTGAAGTCCAATTTTACAATGAGATGCACCCACTTTAACCCTGAAGTGTAATTATTACTTCAGACTAACTAATAAAGTAATAAAACCACTAGTAAACCAGTAGGCGGCGCCTGGCCTGCTGTTCAGTGAGTGGCCTGACTGCAAGCACCCAAAAAAAAAAAAAAAATTTTTTTTTTTTGCGATTATCGATTCTGGAATAAAAGATAGATCCAAAAAATCGTGACATTAAAAATCGCGATACTTAGGTGAATCGATTTTTTCCCCCACCCCTATAACTTAACCTAACTAACTATCCGGTGTGCACAACATTATCAGCCTAAACTCCGGCTGACACCCCAAAAACCTACAATCCGCTACAGAAAAATTTATATTGTTTGTTTATGAACTGGCCCCTCGCCTTCTATCATTTCACGAAAGTGGCCCCCGGGCAAAGCAAGTTGAGTATCCCTGACCTATAGGGACAAATTTTGTTTGTCATTGTAAACACAGCACAGTAATGATGACATGTTCTTCATAGATCTAGCCTTTTAATTTTGCTCTTAAGCTTTCTCAAAGTACACCAAATTCATGCATTTTACTTTAAAATGTTAAAAAAAAATCTCTGGCGGGGGGGGCATGCCCCCGCACACCTCTAGGGGGTCTGCGGTCCCCCACCACAAATACTCTAAATCCTGTGGGAAACACTGTACAGGTTCTTATTTAAACAAAAATATAAGCAAACCTTTCAGGAACACTCTGCTGGAAATAACAGGAGTTTGGGAATTAACGTTACACAAGAGAAGGTAAGCACCACTAAACTGGTATCCAGAGACACAGTAAACACGATTCTGCCTGACCAATCAGTCGTCTGCAGTGTTTTCACGTCACTGTATGGTACCGTGGCCACAGCCCTGGAACCTCGACAGAGGCTAGGAAAAGTACGACTCAACCCGGGTTGTCCCGGTTTTTGAGCGGTGGAAAGCTACAAAAAAGCGAGTGGAGCCGGGCAGAGCTGCACCAATACCAGCGGTGGGAATGGGCCATTGGACTCAAGCGGTCTTACCTGCTGATATGAGGGTTTTGCCGCTGCAGGAGAAGGCCTCCAGGCCGATGCTGAACTCGATGGTGGTCTGCAGGTACTTGCAGTCCTCGCTGACAGTGGCGATGAAATGTCGTGTGATGTACTCGTACAGCTGCCAGCCGTCACTTCCTGTGGAACAGACGAGAACATGAAGCTCCGGGGTTAATGTACACTTTACAATGTAAATATTTCACAGGCCCAACAACAGCCAATACAGGACCACTAGCTGAGGTGTCTGCAGGTTTGACCACTAGCTGAGGTGTCTGCAGGTTTGACCACTAGCTGAGGTGTCTGCAGGTTTGACCACTAGCTGAGGTGTCTGCAGGTTTGACCACTAACTGAGGTGTCTGCAGGTTTGACCACTAGCTGAGGTGTCTGCAGGTTTGACCACTAGCTGAGGTGTCTGCAGGTTTGACCATTTTTTAACAGCAGGTAGAATGAAATAATAAGACCCCCGCAAAGAACATGAAAATTATCTTGCACCTTCTCCCTTAAAAGTGTGCCTGACCATTCCTAACAGCAATGCTAGGGGGACTGGGTACCACAGTTCAGAAGGTCGAGGTCAATCAGCTTTTTCTGATAATATTACAATATTGAAGAGTCTGAAAGCTTAAGGTCTGGCTCTGGAGTTTAGATCATATAATTAAAGACATTTTGACTTTTGGGTGACAGCTAATGTCGTTATTATGAGGTATTTAGGACTTTGAACCATTGTCAGATGACTATATAGCATAAATAGATGTATGACCCACCCAGCTCTCCCTCTGAGGCAGCACGCATGGTATGACCCACCCAGCTCTCCCTCCGAGGCAGCACGCATGGTATGACCCACCCAGCTCTCCCTCTGAGGCAGCACGCATGGTATGACCCACCCAGCTCTCCCTCTGAGGCAGCACGCATGGTATGACCCACCCAGCTCTCCCTCTGAGGCAGCACGCATGGTATGACCCACCCAGCTCTCCCTCTGAGGCAGCACGCATGGTATGACCCACCCAGCTCTCCCTCTGAGGCAGCACGCATGGTATGACCCACCCAGCTCTCCCTCTGAGGCAGCACGCATGGTATGACCCACCCAGCTCTCCCTCTGAGGCAGCACGCATGGTATGACCCACCCAGCTCTCCCTCTGAGGCAGCACGCATGGTATGACCCACCCAGCTCTCCCTCTCAGGCAGCACGCATGGTATGACCCACCCAGCTCTCCCTCTGAGGCAGCACGCATGGTATGACCCACCCAGCTCTCCCTTTGAGGCAGCACGCATGGTATGACCCACCCAGCTCTCCCTCTGAGGCAGCACGCATGGGTGTGATGGGAGGATGGTCTCCTGCATCCGATCCTTTCCTGGGCCGATTCAGTCCAGCTGCCAGCAGAGCCTTCACCTGTTGGAGAGGTCAAAGGTCAAACGTCTCTGAGGGGAACTTCATCAGAATTATTTATTTCAGCCATAGTATGTTTGCACATACACATTAAAGCCTCCCTGGACCCACATTCAAGCTAGGGGTGCGCCATATCGTATCGTTATGGATATATCGTTACAATTCATATTCATATTGTCAAAAACTTCATACTGTTGATGTAATGAAGTCACACCGTTACGCTGCGTAACGGTCATACGCACAGCAACAACAAGCATGGCTGAAAGTGGCTCCACGGGGGAGGAGTTAACTCCAAAAAGGGGAGTGGCTTCAGTAGTGTGGAAGTGGTACTTTGGTTACAAAAGAGCATGTACAACAAACCACGGTCATATCTGATGGCATATTTGAATATTTGAAGGCAAACTGTTAACGTTTATGCTGAAGTCTAACACTTATTGCAATTGCATGTTCTTGAAATCTTAAAATATTTTTCAGTATTTTGTCATATCATATCACTATCTTAGAATGAACCTGAAATATGATATAATTATTATTTCAGGGCCTAATTTAAGCATCATTTGTCAGCCTGTGTGCCTGTGTGCACAAAGACAGATCAAGGTACATGAGTGTGGCCCTCACCTCCTGTGCCCAGAAGGGGTTGTTGGCCTGCTGCTTCAGGGCTCCCTTCAGGTCAAAGTTCTCCGGGTAGTGGGTGGTTTCTGTACGTGGGTAGCTGATGTAGCCCTGCGTGTACAGGCGCTCTGCAATCTGCATGGTATGCTGGGGACCCATTCCTGTGTGACATCAAAAACACGAGGAAAAAGTAGAGACACACACATCCAAACCTGAATTTGGTCTGAGGAAGGGCAGGGTGCTGCCCGAAACGTTACCGCCACCGCTGTCAAATAAATACACTCAAACTTGGAGCCTTGCAGTGTGCAAACTCTCTTTTCCTTTTTGACATAAAAAACATGTCATTCTAGGTATGGAAGAGGGAAGAAATGGCTGTGCTGTCAGCTCAAGGCACAGAAGAACACTGGTTCCCCTCACTAACTGCAACTGCAACTGGACAGTGGACACTCAATTGAGAAAGAGGCATGGAAGTACTGTATGTGGCCAGTGACGATTACACCGTTTGAAACAGACGCATTAATTTTTGTATGAAAATGGGAGTATAAATGAGCCTTTACTCATCAGACAGGTGTTAAAGTGGGATTTTGAAAAGAAAACGCACACACATTTCACTTCCTACCACTCTCCAAACTGCTATTTTCTTTGTTTTTAGCTGGGTTGAATTCAAATTAGCCTGAGATGGTTTGAAAGCTCGCAGGCTGGGGTACATCACCCAGATCACATTAGTAATGTTCCTGTTACAATGTTACAATGTGTTAGCTCAAATGCTCACCGTTTCATGTATGTGATGGAGTATGCTAACGCCATTAGCACCAAGTTCTAGGATAGTAAAATAAAAACACAGATTTTGGTGGTCTAGTGTAGTTTGTTAGTGTATTATTCCAGCTTTCTAGTCATTTAGTCTAGCCATTTTCAAAATAAAACGTCAGTATGAATGAAGTTTGGCAACATTCAGAATTAAGCTACACTGCGGCCAACTTCAGTTACATGTTCATAACGTTACCGCTGCGAGGAGCCGATGGCTGTACCCGGTCGGCATTTAACGTTAGTTACAAAAGCACGTCGACAGTGTTTTCTCACTGCCAGTAGTAGGGTTTGACAGATAGCTAGTCCGACCACTGTCAGCACAGTCAGCGCTCCCGGTCCTCACTGCTCGTTAAGGATTTCCAATAGGCGTTATTCTGATAAACTGGTCACATATATGTTACGTTCTCACCCGACAAATATTAAAACTTTAAAACAGTTTGGGGTTTTTTTTAGCTTGAAAACAGGTTTTTCGCAAATCTAAATGACTGCGGTAGGCGTACTCTACTTCCGTGTTTAAAACCGGAAAGACGATTACGAAATGACGTCATGCAGAAGCGTCCTTGTATGGGCAAAGAATAAGGTGAATAGATCAATGATATAAGCTGATAGATGTCATGCTGCAGATGTACCTAGGGCAGAGCTGGCCACTCGCAACATCTCCACAGTGTTCAAGGCCTGTGGCCTCTGCTTGGCCTTCTCCTTCTTACTCACTGACTCCACCTGGAGGAGAGAAAGGGCAGAATGACACAGCTTATGTCACAAGTCTGTCAACAGTCTGTCAACAGTCTGTAAACAGTACATTAGGTGTAGGTAACAAGACATTGGCCCTGTGCTACGGCTCTATGAAAGGAGCCTATAGCTCTGTCGCCGGCCCTCCTCTTGGTTCCTCTGACCACTGTTAGGGCTTTCACACCGGCAGGGCTCCGTGCCGGTTCCGGTTCCCGAACCCAAATTTGAACCGGCCGGCGCGTTCAGACCGAAGAAATTATTGGTTCGGAACCTGAAAAGTTGGTTCTCAGCGGAACCAAAAAATAGTTTTTTCCTTGGGAACCGTGACATCATCAGTGCGCGTGTCTTATTCTAGGCTGTGAAAACGAGCAGGAAGGAGAAGAAGACAGTGACAACATGGAGAAAAATAATTTGCAGTGGTCTCCTGAGGAAACCAAATGTTTAGTGGCGATTTGGGCATCTACCGAATCTCAAGAAAAGCTAGAAAGCAGTACAAGAAAGAACAAGTCGTATGCTGAACTTGCGGAAGAGACCAACCCAAGGCTGGGTTCACTCGAACGCCAGACCAAATAATTAATAAACTTAAAAAACTGAAGGACTACCGAATAATGTCCTCCCACTTTGGTTCCGCTTAAACTGGTGTGAACACGGGCTGGTTCACCAGAAAACACCAAGGTTCTGAGACTCCAGAACAGAGCCGGAGCCGTGTCTGTCTGAAAGCACTAAATGTGGTGCATCTGCTCCCCACATAAGACTGTGCTGCGCAGGGACAAAGTGCTGCGCAGGGACAAAGTGCACAGACACACATGAAGTGCAGGTGTGGAGTGAGGACAGCACTCCGTCTTTCAGGAATCATCTAACAACATTGATGAACTGGCAGATGTACGGTAAGTGTGCAGCTAGATCTCCTTTTGTGCTGAGAGTGTGATTCCAGAAAAAGTGGTTGTCTCTTACCCAAACAACAAGCCGTGGATCACTAAGGAACTGAAAAGCCTTCTTCTGGAGAAAAAGGCTGTCTTCAGAAGTCGGGATAAGACTGCCTATGCTGAAATTAGAAAAGTTGTTCGGGCTGCAAAGGCGAAAAGGGCCTATAAGGAAATAAATGAATCCAAATTCAATGCCTCTGATCTTAAGTGTGTTTGGAAATGGCATGGAATCATTGACACATTGACAGTCGGAGAGACAGCATCCGGTACGGGATGGCTTTAGCACCCCAGCCTGCCTCTCTCGTGAGGGAGAAATCCACAAACGCTACGGATTAGCCTCCTGAAAATCTGTGAAAATATCAGCGCGGCCTGGGGTCCTTCAGGCTAGAGCGAGGTGCTCGGCGCAGGCGAATGACGTGCAGCGCACAGGCTTTCTTGAAGGCATCCTCTCTGCCTCTGGATGCCTTTGCCCCGGGAGGGTCTGGTGAGACGGACGAGCGCGGTCGGGAGTAAACCCACAGGGCCTGAGCCTCCATGCACCGAAGGGTCTTGCAATGCTGCGGTGTAGCACTGGCTCTATTGCAGTGGATTGGGCGTGATCAACCCTTCCGCGGGCAACGTTGCAGACAGAGTCGGAGGGCTGATCCGTGAGCGGCTGCTTCCGGGATGCGGGTCGGGGTCTTAATCGGCCTCGGCTGGGTCTACTGGGCGAGGGTGTATGATGTTCGACAGACCCAAAACACCTTACGACCCCAGTTAACATCACTGATGACGCGTCCCAGCGCATGCTGAAGTATGTATTTTTAACACACACCTACAGAAATCTAACAATTCTGTCCTTCTGAATGGTTTTACTTCTAATATTCAGCTTGCTGATGAATTAAACAGTTTTTATTTGAGATTTAATTTAGATGTTTTTAATGAAAAAAAACAAATGAACTTGTCACAGACACCTCTGTTTTTGACTTTGATCTCTCTGTTGTCACTAAGCTTCTTAAACAAACTAAGGTTAACAAGAGCCCGGGACCAAACAATATTAGTGAGTGCTCAAGTCTTGTGCCTCACAACTGAGTGAAATTTTTAAAGATATCTTCACCCAGTCTCTTCAGCTGCAGACTGTTCCTAAGGTTTGGAAACATGCCACCATCGTCCCTGTGGCAAAAACCAAAAACCCCTTAAACCCCTTAAAAGTCTTTAGACCTGCTTATTGAGCAGCTGTGTGTTGGAAAATAAGCTATTTACAAGAGATCAATACAGGCATTTCACATGCCCTGTTTAAATACAGGCATTTCACATGCCCTGTTTAAATACAGGCATTTCACATGCCCTGTTTAAATACAGGCATTTCACATGCCCTGTTTAAATACAGGCATTTCACATGTCCTGTTTTCCTCGTTTTCAGGTCACAGTTCAAGCTGATGATCGTTTCTGCTCATGCTAATCAAGCCGAAGTTGTCAGGATGACTTAAACATCATATTTAAAGCTGGAAATAAGGTCCAGGGTGTAAAAAAAACTGAATTCTCCTTTAACACCGAGTATACTGACAAAAAGGTCCACAGCGAACCAGGATGAAAAAGGTCTTCATTCAGCTCTTACCAGGGCCTCCCTGGAGGTCTTGGCCAGGTTGACGAACATCTGCCCCACGTCCCTGTCGAAGACCCTCACCCTGTTCCAGTCCAGTGTCAGAGGGCTGTCCTTTCCTTTGAACACCTGGCAGAAACACAGCACAACTATAATACACTGTGGCTGCCTGAGAGCGTTTGATTTTTCTATTCTGCTTTATATAATTTGATATAATATGTTGTAACTTGGATATCCTCCTTTTATCTTATTTTTTCTTACTAAAAGCCTAACTAGGGACAGGAGTTGGAATCTAGCAATACCTATAATCTCTGTATGTAAACCATCAGTTACATTAACTTGTTTGTAATGAGTGAAATGTTACCGTTAACTTGCATTGTCCTTATCAAATAAACGATAGTATAAATAAATAAATGACGACAGAGGCCGACACAGGGCTCTTACCTTGGCCTGGATGATCCAATATGTCTCTGGTTTGAAGGACGTGATCTTGTCGTGGCGCTCCACGCAGAAGCCCAGCGTCGGGGTCTGGCAAGGTCCAAACGAGATCAGGGAGGAATCCAGGTTGCCGTATTTTCCCTGGAAATACTTTGTCTGGAACCTGGAAGAGATTTGAAAAAACAACGGTCAACTTCATCATGGCCTTGGATCAACTGTCAGCAAACTTGTGAACTGGGAAATAAGAGAGTGGTCCAACGTCTAAACGTGCTCAAAGTCAGTCACAAAAATGACAGTGCTCAAAACCGATGTGTTAGTAACAGTGTGTGTAAACAGTATCACTTTTGAATGAGAGACATGTCAAACTGCTCAACAATCAGGTAGAGAATTAACATGTATGCAGAGCAAAGACTGGCATACTTGAGCTAGAGCAGTGTGCCATGGCTACAGCAGTGTGTCATGGCTAGAGCAGTGTGCCATGGCTAGAGCAGTGTGCCATGGCTAGAGCAGTGTGTCATGGCTACAGCAGTGTGCCATGGCTAGAGCAGTGTGCCATGGCTACAGCAGTGTGTCATGGCTACAGCAGTGTGCCATGGCTAGAGCAGTGTGCCATGGCTACAGCAGTGTGTCATGGCTACAGCAGTGTGTCATGGCTACAGCAGTGTGTCATGGCTACAGCAGTGTGTCATGGCTACAGCAGTGTGCCATGGCTAGAGCAGTGTGCCATGGCTAGAGCAGTGTGTCATGGCTACAGCAGTGTGTCATGGCTAGAGCAGTGTACCATGGCTAGAGCAGTGTGCCATGGCTACAGCAGTGTGTCATGGCTACAGCAGTGTGTCATGGCTACAGCAGTGTGTCATGGCTACAGCAGTGTGACATGGCTAGAGCAGTGTGGCATGGCTAGAGCAGTGTACCATGGCTACAGCAGTGTGTCATGGCTAGAGCAGTGTACCATGGCTAGAGCAGTGTGACATGGCTAGAGCAGTGTGACATGGCTAGAGCAGTGTGTCATGGCTACAGCAGTGTACCATGGCTACAGCAGTGTGACATGGCTAGAGCAGTGTGGCATGGCTAGAGCAGTGTACCATGGCTACAGCAGTGTGTCATGGCTACAGCAGTGTACCATGGCTAGAGCAGTGTGTCATGGCTAGAGCAGTGTGCCATGGCTAGAGCAGTGTGACATGGCTAGAGCAGTGTGTCATGGCTAGAGCAGTGTGTCATGGCTACAGCAGTGTGCCATGGCTAGAGCAGTGTACCATGGCTACAGCAGTGTACCATGGCTAGAGCAGTGTGCCATGGCTACAGCAGTGTACCATGGCTAGAGCAGTGTACCATGGCTACAGCAGTGTGCCATGGCTACAGCAGTGTGCCATGGCTACAGCAGTGTGCCATGGCTAGAGCAGTGTGCCATGGCTACAGCAGTGTGTCATGGCTACAGCAGTGTGTCATGGCTACAGCAGTGTGTCATGGCTACAGCAGTGTGTCATGGCTAGAGCAGTGTGACATGGCTAGAGCAGTGTGTCATGGCTAGAGCAGTGTACCATGGCTACAGCAGTGTGTCATGGCTAGAGCAGTGTGACATGGCTAGAGCAGTGTGTCATGGCTAGAGCAGTGTACCATGGCTACAGCAGTGTGACATGGCTAGAGCAGTGTGTCATGGCTAGAGCAGTGTACCATGGCTACAGCAGTGTGTCATGGCTAGAGCAGTGTACCATGGCTACAGCAGTGTGACATGGCTAGAGCAGTGTGTCATGGCTACAGCAGTGTGCCATGGCTACAGCAGTGTGTCATGGCTACAGCAGTGTGTCATGGCTAGAGCAGTGTGACATGGCTACAGCAGTGTGTCATGGCTACAGCAGTGTGACATGGCTACAGCAGTGTGTCATGGCTACAGCAGTGTGCCATGACTAGAGCAGTGTACCATGGCTACAGCAGTGTACCATGGCTACAGCAGTGTACCATGGCTAGAGCAGTGTGTCATGGCTACAGCAGTGTGTAATGGCTAGAGCAGTGTACCATGGCTACAGCAGTGTACCATGGCTAGAGCAGTGTGTCATGGCTACAGCAGTGTACCATGGCTACAGCAGTGTGACATGGCTACAGCAGTGTACCATGGCTACAGCAGTGTGCCATGGCTAGAGCAGTGTGACATGGCTACAGCAGTGTGTAATGGCTAGAGCAGTGTACCATGGCTAGAGCAGTGTGTCATGGCTACAGCAGTGTGCCATGGCTACAGCAGTGTACCATGGCTACAGCAGTGTGTCATGGCTACAGCAGTGTACCATGGCTACAGCAGTGTGCCATGGCTAGAGCAGTGTGACATGGCTAGAGCAGTGTACCATGGCTACAGCAGTGTGCCATGGCTAGAGCAGTGTGTCATGGCTAGAGCAGTGTACCATGGCTACAGCAGTGTGCCATGGCTAGAGCAGTGTACCATGGCTAGAGCAGTGTGTCATGGCTAGAGCAGTGTGACATGGCTAGAGCAGTGTGTCATGGCTACAGCAGTGTGTCATGGCTACAGCAGTGTGACATGGCTAGAGCAGTGTGCCATGGCTACAGCAGTGTACCATGGCTAGAGCAGTGTGTCATGACTACAGCAGTGTACCATGGCTACAGCAGTGTGTCATGGCTACAGCAGTGTACCATGGCTACAGCAGTGTACCATGGCTACAGCAGTGTACCATGGCTACAGCAGTGTGTCATGGCTACAGCAGTGTACCATGGCTACAGCAGTGTACCATGGCTAGAGCAGTGTGTCATGGCTACAGCAGTGTGCCATGGCTAGAGCAGTGTGTCATGGCTACAGCAGTGTGCCATGGCTAGAGCAGTGTGACATGGCTAGAGCAGTGTGACATGGCTACAGCAGTGTGCCATGGCTAGAGCAGTGTACCATGGCTAGAGCAGTGTGTCATGGCTAGAGCAGTGTGACATGGCTAGAGCAGTGTGCCATGGCTACAGCAGTGTACCATGGCTACAGCAGTGTACCATGGCTAGAGCAGTGTGTCATGACTACAGCAGTGTGTAATGGCTAGAGCAGTGTGTCATGGCTAGAGCAGTGTGACATGGCTAGAGCAGTGTGACATGGCTACAGCAGTGTGCCATGGCTAGAGCAGTGTGCCATGGCTAGAGCAGTGTGTAATGGCTAGAGCAGTGTGTAATGGCTAGAGCAGTGTACCATGGCTACAGCAGTGTGTAATGGCTAGAGCAGTGTACCATGGCTAGAGCAGTGTGTAATGGCTAGAGCAGTGTACCATGGCTACAGCAGTGTGTAATGGCTAGAGCAGTGTACCATGGCTAGAGCAGTGTGTAATGGCTAGAGCAGTGTACCATGGCTAGAGCAGTGTGTCATGGCTAGAGCAGTGTGTAATGGCTAGAGCAGTGTGTAATGGCTAGAGCAGTGTACCATGGCTACAGCAGTGTGTAATGGCTAGAGCAGTGTACCATGGCTAGAGCAGTGTGTAATGGCTAGAGCAGTGTGTAATGGCTAGAGCAGTGTGTAATGGCTAGAGCAGTGTACCATGGCTACAGCAGTGTGTAATGGCTAGAGCAGTGTACCATGGCTAGAGCAGTGTGTAATGGCTAGAGCAGTGTGTAATGGCTAGAGCAGTGTACCATGGCTACAGCAGTGTGTAATGGCTAGAGCAGTGTGCCATGGCTAGAGCAGTGTGTCATGGCTAGAGCAGTGTGTCATGGCTAGAGCAGTGTGCCATGGCTAGAGCAGTGTGTCATGGCTAGAGCAGTGTGCCATGGCTAGAGCAGTGTGCCATGGCTAGAGCAGTGTGTCATGGCTAGAGCAGTGTGTCATGACTACAGCAGTGTGCCATGGCTAGAGCAGTGTGTCATGACTACAGCAGTGTGTAATGGCTAGAGCAGTGTGCCATGGCTAGAGCAGTGTACCATGGCTAGAGCAGTGTACCATGGCTAGAGCAGTGTACCATGGCTAGAGCAGTGTACCATGGCTACAGCAGTGTACCATGGCTAGAGCAGTGTGTCATGGCTACAGCAGTGTACCATGGCTAGAGCAGTGTACCATGGCTAGAGCAGTGTACCATGGCTACAGCAGTGTACCATGGCTAGAGCAGTGTGTCATGGCTACAGCAGTGTACCATGGCTAGAGCAGTGTACCATGGCTAGAGCAGTGTACCATGGCTAGAGCAGTGTACCATGGCTAGAGCAGTGTACCATGGCTAGAGCAGTGTGTCATGGCTAGAGCAGTGTGTCATGGCTAGAGCAGTGTGACATGGCTAGAGCAGTGTACCATGGCTAGAGCAGTGTACCATGGCTAGAGCAGTGTGTCATGGCTACAGCAGTGTACCATGGCTAGAGCAGTGTACCATGGCTAGAGCAGTGTACCATGGCTAGAGCAGTGTACCATGGCTAGAGCAGTGTACCATGGCTAGAGCAGTGTACCATGGCTAGAGCAGTGTGTCATGGCTAGAGCAGTGTACCATGGCTAGAGCAGTGTGACATGGCTAGAGCAGTGTGTAATGGCTAGAGCAGTGTGTCATGGCTAGAGCAGTGTGACATGGCTAGAGCAGTGTGTCATGGCTAGAGCAGTGTGTCATGACTACAGCAGTGTGTAATGGCTAGAGCAGTGTGCCATGGCTAGAGCAGTGTGACATGGCTAGAGCAGTGTGTCATGGCTAGAGCAGTGTACCATGGCTAGAGCAGTGTGTCATGGCTAGAGCAGTGTACCATGGCTAGAGCAGTGTGCCATGGCTAGAGCAGTGTGTCATGGCTAGAGCAGTGTGTCATGGCTACAGCAGTGTGTCATGGCTAGAGCAGTGTACCATGGCTACAGCAGTGTGTCATGGCTAGAGCAGTGTACCATGGCTACAGCAGTGTGTCATGGCTAGAGCAGTGTACCATGGCTAGAGCAGTGTACCATGGCTACAGCAGTGTACCATGGCTAGAGCAGTGTGTCATGGCTAGAGCATGTACCATGGCTAGAGCAGTGTGCCATGGCTAGAGCAGTGTGTCATGGCTAGAGCAGTGTGCCATGGCTAGAGCAGTGTACCATGGCTAGAGCAGTGTGACATGGCTAGAGCAGTGTACCATGGCTAGAGCAGTGTACCATGGCTACAGCAGTGTACCATGGCTAGAGCAGTGTACCATGGCTACAGCAGTGTACCATGGCTAGAGCAGTGTGACATGGCTAGAGCAGTGACATGGCTAGAGCAGTGTACCATGGCTAGAGCAGTGTGACATGGCTAGAGCAGTGACATGGCTACAGCAGTGTACCATGGCTAGAGCAGTGACATGGCTAGAGCAGTGTGCCATGGCTACAGCAGTGTACCATGGCTAGAGCAGTGTGCCATGGCTAGAGCAGTGTGCCATGGCTACAGCAGTGTACCATGGCTAGAGCAGTGACATGGCTAGAGCAGTGTACCATGGCTACAGCAGTGTACCATGGCTACAGCAGTGTACCATGGCTAGAGCAGTGTGACATGGCTAGAGCAGTGTGCCATGGCTACAGCAGTGTGCCATGGCTACAGCAGTGTGGCATGGCTACAGCAGTGTGCGTGCATGCGTGCGTGTGTGTGTGTCTGTGTGTGTGTGTCTGTGTGTGTGTGTGTGTGTGTGCGTGCGTGTGCATGTGTGTCTGTGTCTGTCTGTGTGTGTGTGTGTGTGTGTGTGTGTGTCTGTGTGTGTCTGTGTGTGTGTGTGTGTGTGTCTGTGTGTGTGTGTGTGTGTGTGTGTGTGTGTGTGTCTGTGTGTGTGTGTGTGTGTGTGTGTGTGTGTGTCTGTGTGTGTGTGTGTGTGTGCGTGCGTGTGCGTGCGCGTGTGTGTGTGTCTGTGTGTGTGTGTGTGTGTGTGTGTGTGTGTGTGTGTGTGCATGTGTGGACAGCAGAGTACCTGGTGAAGGCACAGCCGATGCGTAGGTCCAGCTCCTGACGGGCGTCCACTGACAGGGCTTGGTTGCGGTCTGGCTCTCCCAGGCGGTTCATGGCGTTCCAGATGTCGGTGTCAGTGATGGAGCTGAACTTGGCGCGGTAGACTGTCTGCTCCCGGCCGTACGGCTTGTTCATCACCGGCTCGATGGCATCCAGAACCTGCCAAGCAAGAGAGATGGTGACTGAGCAGCACTCCAAAGATCCAAATATGTGACTACAGTTTTTACATTTGTGGTAACTGGTAACCCAGTTATCCTCCATCCATCTGGTATCACACATTGTAACACATGTTAAAGAGCTTTGGGTTTCAAGATAACGAGGAACAAAATGAATGTGGATTACCTCAAAACAGATGTTCTCGCCTTCTTTATCGCAGTCCAACCATAAAACCACAAAGTCACAGGCTTTGGCTTCAACCTGACATGAGATCAGACCAGAACATTTGGGGAAAATGTGAAAGATACAATTCAAGTGATAATCCAAAGATACAATTTAAGGATGATTTAAAGGTATCCTTAATGTTGATTGTTGTTAGCCATCATTAGGTTGACAGATAGATTTTTGAAGGCAGTCCCATGGCACAGACCATAATATGTCTGCAGGGTTTGGTCAGGTTGCTGATGAATGATGACTCAGTTCCTGGGCGACTTTGTTTTGGACCAAAAAGACCTTCAGCTCACTCATATCTATGCAATTTACATTTATTAGGCCAAGCTTCCAGACCTTCATCATAGCATACGTGCGTGGCACAGAAATAAGAGGAAAATATATTCCAGTCATGTCATGAACCATTATGCACTATAGACGCTTTTCATGGAACGTTGCGGCATCACAACAGCTGCAACCCGACAGCATGTCCCTGTTCTCAGCTGTCCAATTCATTCAGGGGGAAATACTGTTATACTTCTACTTTGTTTTGTTTTTTGCTATGTAAATGTTAAATGCAAAGATATAGGCCTATTCAATATCAGTAAACATTGGCACAAAAGTTTTATTTGACAGTTATTAGACATATTGTAGATTGCGTGCAATAACGTACAGCGTTACGTCATCTTACAGTGTGCAACAAGTAGCTTTTAATGTTAGCCTCTCCGGCTAGCTCTCTAGACAGAGCACAACGATTCCTACAACCCAGCGTTCCTGTGATTTTCATTCCATAATCGAACGGGTCTGGTCAAATCAAATAAGCTATTGTCAATTTTTCCAAGTAGCCTACCTATGTTTCTCCTCCTTTGGCAAACTACAGAAATATTCACTTGACATTGTTGCTTTTTGTTTTTGCCACTCTGTAACGTTATACAGGAAGGAAATCGGATATTCAGAGGGGTTGTGTTTGTTATTGTTGTCGAGTTGAAACCGTCTATAGATGTGAATACCTGGTCATGTGATATAACACCAGCTGGGTATTGCAGTTCAAATTTGCAGGTATAACTACGCAATATACCAAATGTGAATGGGAGATTATTACAGTTGTTGTAATATGTACATAGAATAAAGGGCTGTTTTTTTCTATGCCTGCCTTGTCATCTCCCAGTCAAAACGTCAGTGTGGAGCACAGCACAGCTCTTTGAAACAGCTGAAATAACCCCCCATCCCCCATCCAATCTCAGAATGTTAAAGACTGCAATTAGCTACATGTAGGGCTGCACAATTAATCAAATATTAATCGTGATCAAGATTTTGGCTTCCCACAATCATGAAAATCGAGATAAAACGTGCCACATTCTGTTTAGGAATGTTGCTCTCGTTTTGTCTTGTGTTATAAATCCAGCGCACCCCTTTCCATCGCAGTGGTGTGCTCTGCTCCTCCTCCTAAGCCCAAACATGCTGAGGTGCGTGTAGTTTCAGCTCGAGTCTAGAACAGAGAGCCGCTGTGTTTGTCCATCCATGTTGAACTTTCCTTGGTAGAAGATGACAGTTCAACGAAATCCAGTGTTTTGTTTTTTTGTTCAATAAATGCATGATGTTCCCAAAGTCAAAGAATAATCATGTTAAATAATCATGATCTCAATATTGATCCAAAATAATTGTGATTATTATTTTGACCATAATCATGCAGCCCTACAATTATCTCCAATGTGCCTATTTCACATCCCCCCTCAAGCAGCCATTTTGTGTCAAATATGCAGGAAGTAACAGGAGATAAATATCATGGTCTTTATATCGTGTCACTTCCTGCATTTGACACAAAATGGCTGCTTGAGGTGGGATGTGAAACAGACGCACTGACTGGCCAAACTGATCCAATGAGTCAAGCTGGAATCACTGGGATGCCAAGGCTACCTGGAGGAACTTGACCATGTTGAGTTTGGGGTTGGCCTCCTTCTTCTCTGTGGGAGCCTTGCTGAAGAGCTCAGCAGGGTCCACCTTGTCCCAGTTGTTGTATTTCCCTTGAAACAGACGAGACCAAGCAAATAAACATAACAAACTCTTTCCTCTCTATTCTTAAGGAAGAATCAAACACTAAAGTACAGACAGCTAATTGCTAGTTGTGTTGGATAACAGTGATGATAGCTTTATTAGCCCCCCTGGTCAATTAGAAGAAGCCCTAACCCTCGAAACAAAAGGACACGAGGAGCGTTTAATGTAATCAGTCTTAGCTGGCTTACGTGAAGTAACAAAGGGGATATTGTTGCTAAGAGAGGGCTTCAAGCTTTTATAGACTGGTAATATAGAAAAAATATTTGCAATGAACTATATCTTAAAGGAGAATTTCGTTTTTTTTCAACCTGGACCCTATTTTCCACACTGTATGTGTCTAACGGCCGGGACACACATCTTGCATGTGCGTGGCGTGTGCGTGTGGCGTGCATGGCGTGCTTGCTGCGGCTGGCACGCCCGCGGCATCCACACAGGCAGCGTGGCTGGTGCGTGCAGCTGCTGCGCTGCTGTCTGTCTGCCAACTCTCTTCCTATAGAGTTTACCTTTTATTAAATTTGCTATAAACAATACAATGATGATTTTAACTGAAGATCGCTTGGGCTCACTTCAGAATCGAGGCAGTATGATTTGTGTGTGTGTGTGTGTGTCTGTGTGTGTGTGGTGGGGAGGGGAGGAACGAAGCCACTTGTAGCCTATCTGGTTTTCAGAGGGCAGGAGAACTGCAGCTGTGAGCTCAGCTCATCCTCTCCAAACGAGCCTTGATTGGCTGTGGCTGCCCCTGTAAAATATAATTTTAATGTCTTTTTGTGTCTATTTGTGTAGAGACACGCTAGAGACACGCGCGCGGTAAAAGGAAAAAATAGGCGTCGCTTCTATTCTCTAGATGACGCGCGTCTCACGCTCGCAAGACACGCGCCTGAGACGCGCGTCTGATGCCGGTGGTGTGGCTGCTGTAACCTGTTAACATGGGAGCCGAAATGAAAACGCCACGCAGACGCCACGCAGACGCACAGCACACGCAAGATGTGTGTTCCGGCCGTAAGGGACTCATCGTGACATATTTTTTTCAAATTGGTTGACAACTCACCGAGATAGCCTTGTTTACAGCTGGAGCAATGTGCTCAAACAACTACACAGTGATACTACACAGGGAAATCGCATCGTCAATACACGTTCGCTAATAAAACTGCTTGGTTTGCCGCTGGGAGACTCAAATTGTCATTATAGTGTTTGGCAACATGGAAACGAATAGGGGTGGGGGAAAAAATCGATACACCACAGTATTGCGATATTTTGCCTGACGATATTGTATCGATATTTGGACGCCAAGTATCGATATTGCAAAAAAAAAAAAAAAAAAAAATTGCTGGCCATGCCAGGTGTAGTGACTATCCCAAAAAATCCAAACTTAATTAGTCACTTCTGTAGGTGTGTAAGGAATGTTCTTCACTCGTATCCATGTATGAAAAAGTATAATGTCCAGAGTTCAGATTTCCAGTTGGGTGACGACGCCACAGGCGCTCCCATTTATTAATCACCAGGTTGCAGCAGAAAAAGAGTACATTACCAAATAATATGTTGAGAATGAGTTGGAATGCCAGGTTTGACCAAGTCAGTTTTACGGCTTTACGGTAAGAACCGTGTGCTCCCACCACCTACAGAGACAAAAACTGAATCTCCTAGTAATTACTGCTAGTTTAAAACCTGTTGCCAATTGTGCTACCTGAATCACATGGAAAAACCATATACTGCCATCTTGTGGCCAGAATAAATCCCTACACCACAGAGTGAACCACAAACAGACAATTCTTATAAGCAAACATACTTATTGTAATTTCAGAATTTCAGAAATACATTTTAAGTTAGCTGTTAAAGTTAGCTATGAATAAACGGCTCCTACACACCGGCCCCATAATTGTGTTGGTGTGCACTTAACAATTATATAAATCAAAAGGAGCCAAAAAATAAGATGTGCGTGTGTGTAAATCTTCTTCCTTCATTGGTCAGAGGTTACTAGCACATAGCCAACATGTTAAGGGACACTAGCCCATAACTACATGCTTCCAACAGCATGCAAAGCTTTGTGATAGGTCTTTCGAGAAAGCCCGTCTTGGCTTTTAGTTGAACAGATCGGACTGTTCCTTTCCTATCTGGAAAGGTTTTGGTCACTTTGCTCAACAGCCAGGAACTGCATAGAGCGGAGGGGTCCAAGATAACAATGTCATCAACAAAGAAGTTCCTGTGTGGGTTTATCCATTTTTTTTTTCTTTTTTCTTGGAGCAGTGGAAGATATTCTCATACCCAGTGTTTCCAGAATACATCTGAAAGATACTGGATCTGTTTCCATCTTCGTTTGATGTACAAATCATGAGCCTCAAAAAGTCCAGGATGAAAAAGTGGTTCGGTTTTCAACAGCAGAATGTGATTATGTCCAGCATGCCCGACTTGCCTGTGAATGTTTTGTAGGATGAGCTTAGATATGAATTGATCTTTTGACCAAATGAGAGGGGTCTTTGTCTCCTCGGGCATGGATGACTTCTTTTTTCTTTCTTTTTTTCTTTTTAGGGTGATACACCCCATGGTGTGGAATACACCAGATGTTGCCATCAATGCTATTCAGTTGTTCTTTAGGCACCTGTTCAGCATAGCCATTTTTGATGACATCATCACGGAAATGTACATACTCCTGATGGTACTCTTGGTTTTTCTGAAACTTTCTTTTCATGCTCAGGACACGTTCTTCAGCAATGCATCGATGGTTTGGCATGATGACATTGTCAACTTTGAAAGGTAAGTCAACACAGTAGTTATCGTTTTCACGATGAGTTGTTGCTTTCATGATGTGGAGAAATCCCATATCTTCCCTTGACAGTACAGTTTCATCACATGACCTTTCATCAAAGTCTTGATTGTACTGTGCGATCAGCAGCTTTTCCACTTTGTCAATGGAAATCCTATTTGTAGTGACAGTCGGGCAGCCAATCTCCCCTGCGTCACTTCCACCTCTTCTAAGTGGTCCATTCTCTGCGTCACTTCCACCTCCTCTAAGTGGTCCATTCCCTGCGTCACTTCCACCTCTTCTAAGTGGTCCATTCACAACCCATCCCAATAGGGTTCGGACGGCATATGGTCCATTGGCTTGGCTGTTGATTATTTCCCAAGGTTCTAGAAGCTTTGGGGCATTTGCGCCAATCAGCAAATCCACTTCTGCATTAAGCTTGGGAATCTTAATTCTTTTTAGATACGGCCACTTTTTGAGATCTTCTTGGCTGACAATATTGTCTCTGGTAACTGGCATGCTTGGTTGAGTATACACCTCAGGTAAGTCCAGAAACCTGTTGACATCATATGCAGACACTTGCAGGCCAGTCAGTACATGAGTCTTGACAGTGTTTGCTTGTCCCATAGTTTGGAGAAAAATGTGAGTTGTAGTGCTGTCTTTGTTGAGCCGTCTCATCAAGCGTTCTGTGCAAAAGGTGGCTGAACTTCCTGGATCCAAGAAAGCATAAGTTGTCAAAATGTTGTTTCCGTTCTTCGCCTTTATTTGCACTGGAACAATTGAAAGGGCACATTCCTGTTTACCGGCCCCAGTGCGAGCACAGGTCTGATGAGGGACAACAGTATTGCTTATTGGCTTTTCTTCAGATGGTTTAGGCTTGGCTGTAATATGAAGTAATGTAGGGTGGTTCAAGCTGCATACATTACATGTTAGACGATTTTTGCAGGTTTTGCTGATATGACCGGGTTCCAGACAGCCAAAGCAAATACCGTTCTGTCGTAAAAGATCAAGTCTTTCCTGATGTGTCATCTTCTTAAGTTGTGCACAATTGTCTGTTGTGTGATTACCTTTGCATATGCAACATGACACGGTCTTGCTCTTTGATAACGCAGATTTAGCTTTGAGATCTGTTGCGGTATTGACAGCTGCCACAATTGCAACATTTTTGTTATTGCTCCAAGATTTTGAGGGCACTTTCCCTTTAAAGGCCACAGTCTGCATGTCCTGTATATTTCCAAAAATGGGGTCAGAGAGAATCTTGACTTGCTGTTCAAGAAAGTGGACAAAATCAGGGAACTGAACCCTAAATCCGCTTCTCTCCTGTATGCCACACGCAGCTGTTCTCCATCTTTCTCTTAACTTGTATGGAAGTTTCATCACAAGATGTTTAAGGTTTGACGGCACATTTATCTCCTCCATGTAGTGTAGGCTTCCCAGCAGCTTCTCAAGAACAGTACAAATGTTTGAAGCGAACCACCATCTTCTGACTTTATTGTTGGCCAACTTAAAGCCTTTTCCATATAAGCTGCTCCAATCCTCATTTCATTGCCAAAATGTTCTTTTAACAAATGCTTGGCTCTTTCATAGCCTTGATTGCCTGGCATATGGTAGCAGCTTCTGACCAATTCTCTTGGCTGCCCTCTGGTGTATTGCTCTAGGTAGTACAAGCAGTCTTGGAGATCAGTGAGTTTGCTTTCAATCCCTTGTTCAAATGCCATGATAAAAGAGCCATACTGCAGAGGGTCACCATCAAATGTTGGTATTATTCTTGGAGGAAGAGATGCAGAGTTTTGTTGATGAAGCAAACGAGCTACAATATCTGCCTGCTGTTGAACAATGTTGCTCATGCTCTGAGTTCCATCTTGAGTTGAGGTCTGAGGTACACCAACATTGCCTGTCCTTAATGTTTGAGAAGACTGAACTTGCTGCATTGGAAGGAAGTGAGAAGATTGAGGTTGCTGCATTGGAAGAAAGTGAGAAGGTTGAGGCTGCTGCATTGGAAGAAAGTGAGAAGGTTGAGGCTGCTGCATTGGAAGAAATTGAGAAGATTGAGGCTGCTGCATTGGAGGTAAGTTGTCCTTTAGTTGTGTTTGTGCCAGTTTCTTGTCTTTAGGACGTACAACAAGTGGGTATGATAAGAGCTGTTGTGGTGGTGAATTTGACTTATGTACAACAGCTCGTGATTTCTTGAAATATGAGTTCATTCCATCAGAGTGGACACCACCCACTTCACTGTTTTCCAGAATGGCTAATTTAGCTGTAGTAGCAGCCAATTCTGTTTCCATTTCCAACTGTTCCTTTTGTCTTTTCAGTTTTATCTGCTCCCTGTGCAGCTTTTCCTCTTCATCCTCCAAAGCATGTTTCAGTTTTATCTGCTCCCTGTGCAGCTTTTCCTCTTCATCCTCCAAAGCATGTTTCTTTTCCAGAGCAGCCATTCGTTGTGTTAGTGCTGCTTTTTCAGCCCTTGCTCTTCGTGCTGAACTTGTGGTAGAAGAGTGGGGGGTTTGACTTTTCTGTGAAGCACTGTCTGTTGGTTTTATGTCATCCTCCTCTACATTAATTTCTTCCTCTTCATGCATTTCATTCAAATTTTCATTTTCCATTTCAAATGTTTTAGCCTCCAACAACCATTTACTGACATCCTCCATGAACATTTCATTTGCTTTATATTTAGGTTCAAACCAAGTTTGTTGCCTTTCATATTCTTCCTCAGGCAGTGGCATTTCCATCAATGAGTTGTGGGTTTCAGCAGCAACATCACACAACTTTTTAAACTCCTTAAAAAGAGTTTCAACATCACAGATAATTTCATTGGTTGCTTTGTGGAATGTCAGGTTATCAATCTGCTTCTTAACTTTAGAGGCTTGACTTAAGTTTAACTTCCGATTTTTTTGTAGAGTTTCAATCAGAAGCGTGAAACCTTTTGCAGTCAATTTTCGTTCTCTTTTTTCCTTTTCCATGTCACTTTTTACAGCACCAGGATTTTCATTTATTTCCACGTCCTCATTTACAGCACTTTTTACAGCACCATCATTTTCAATATCCACTCCAGGCAATGATGACATGACGTCACGTCGTCAGCATAAATCCATTCAATCTCAGAGCATCAATTGATCCAATTTCCATTCCTTTTATGCGCACGTCCACTGACATTGATATCCAATGGCACAGTCCAAACATTCAACATGCGCAGTCCAATTTCCTTATAAACCAGCCATCGCCATCATTTAAAGGGGCGCATTTTTTCCTCTTCAGCCAAACAGCGTTAGGCACTGAAAAAACACTGGCTTATCCAATGTGTCTCCTTTTAACTTGCCTTCCTTGATGTGCTGCGCACTGAAGAGAAGAGTTGTTCACAGCTTGATCCCACAAACAGCTCCTTCCAAGTCCAAGCGCCACTCATTCCTCCATTCAGGAACGGTTCTTACTTGTGTAGTGACTATCCCAAAAAATCCAAACTTAATTAGTCACTTCTGTAGGTGTGTAAGGAATGTTCTTCACTCGTATCCATGTATGAAAAAGTATAATGTCCAGAGTTCAGATTTCCAGTTGGGTGACGACGCCACAGGCGCTCCCATTTATTAATCACCAGGTTGCAGCAGAAAAAGAGTACATTACCAAATAATATGTTGAGAATGAGTTGGAATGCCAGGTTTGACCAAGTCAGTTTTACGGCTTTACGGCTTTACGGTAAGAACCGTGTGCTCCCACCACCTACAGAGACAAAAACTGAATCTCCTAGTAATTACTGCTAGTTTAAAACACCTGTTGCCAATTGTGCTACCTGAATCACATGGAAAAACCATATACTGCCATCTTGTGGCCAGAATAAATCCCTACACCACAGAGTGAACCACAAACAGACAATTCTTATAAGCAAACATACTTATTGTAATTTCAGAATTTCAGAAATACATTTTAAGTTAGCTGTTAAAGTTAGCTATGAATAAACGGCTCCTACACCAGGCCACCGGGCTACTATAAACTTTAGTTCCAAGGCCAGCAGTAAACAAACGGTAGCATATTTTCATTTTGTTTTAACAGTAACAGTTTTGTCATAACAGTCATTTACAAATTCCCCAGTTACTGAATGGGCTGCACAAAATGTTTTGTGTAAGTGAAGTGAAGTTGCAAAAACTACATAAGTACAGTAGTCCACACACACATCCAGTTAAGGTGGACTGTAAGTAGACTGTAACAAACAGTTCCGTTTGTCAGGTGCATGCAACTATGACATGGCTTTATGAAAGTTGTTGGTCTGTCTACTTGACAATGTTGCTGCAATAAAATGGTTGAAGTCAGATGTACAGACTGGAAAATTGTTCTTATATAAACCAGATGTTGACAAAGTTTTCCTTTGGGGACATCATTTGCAGTTGAAAAAGTAAGAAATCGCAATATATCGCAATATCGCAATATTCAATATATCGATATATCGCAATATCGAAAATATCGCAGTATCGCATCGTGACTCAAGTATCGTTTCAGTATCGTATTTCTCTCTCTCTCTCTCTCTCTCTCTCTCCCTCTCCCTCTCTCTCTCTCTCTCTCTACGCCCATTTTCTCTGTCTGGAGAATTCATGCATAGAGTCGTTTCCATGTTGCCAGACACTATTGACAGTTTGAGTCTTCACCAAGCAGTTTTATTAGCGAACGTGTATTGACGATGCGGTGCAGGATTGCCCTGTGTAGTTACACTGTGTAGTTACACTGTGTAGTTACACTGTGTAGTTACACTGTGTAGTTACACTGTGTAGTTGTTTGAGCACATTGCTCGAGCTGTAAACAAGGCTATCTCAGTGAGTACTCGACCAATTTGAAAAAAATATGTCACGATGAGTCCCTTAGACACATACAGTGTGATGAGTCCCTTAGACACATACAGTGTGATGAGTCCCTTAGACACATACAGTGATGAGTCCCTTAGACACAGAGTGTGATGAGTCCCTTAGACACAGAGTGTGATGAGTCCCTTAGACACAGAGTGTGATGAGTCCCTTAGACACAGAGTGTGATGAGTCCCTTAGACACAGAGTGTGATGAGTCCCTTAGACACAGAGTGTGATGAGTCCCTTAAACACAGAGTGTGGAAAATAGGATCCAGGTTGAAAAAAAAACGAAATTCTAAGTGTACATTTTTGGGTACCACACTCTCACCACTAAAAGTAATATCTAAAACATGTTTGGCTTTTGAACCTCCTGAATGTTGAGTGTATTTGGGGACCAATGGAACTTTTTTGGGGGGGGACCAATGGAACCTTGGGAAAGGGAGTGTAATGTGGGTGACACTCACCGATGAAGTCCAGGCTCATCACATGTCCACACACAGACGTCATCTTGAAGCGCACACTTTGGCCCTGGAAGCTGCCGACGTAGTCGTGCACTGAGCACGCTCCATTCAGACCCTTGCGACTTGTACAACTTCCTGAAGGTCACAGAGAACAGATGAGCACGCTTAGTGGACCAACGCCATCATGCTAATCAAGGGAAGGCTCAAAATTTTATAGGCCTATTGATCATTCATTGATTCATGTGGCGGGAAGTATGGATTATAGCATTATTATGGTGTGCAAAGTAACAACAGTAGGATTTACTGACACAAAGAGAAATTAGTGCAGAATATATGATTGTTTATATAGTATAGTAGTGAGTATCAAGGCTCAATAGAAATGATTTCATTCTCTTGCTGAGTCCACAACAGAGCATAAGCAAAAACTTTCAAGACCATTTGCCTCTCAAGTGACCATTTTCGAAGATGAAAATGACAAAACGTCACTAGAAAGTCCAAACTTTACAGACAATGAGCCCAAAAACTGGGCCCTAACTTTGTGGTTTGAGTCGGAGACAGGACAGGAAAGGCTTTTTGCCTGGGTTACCTGGGCTGATGTCCTCTCTTAGTGAAATGGTTCCGAGTAGAGATGAAACAATATGAACATTTCATGTCACGATTATAGTGACCAAAATGATCACGGTTATCAGTATCATCACGGTATTGTTAAAATGTGCTGAAAATTTTCAAAAAGTACTAATACACTCTAATACACAGAAATCATTTCACCAAGTTTGATATTGAAAACTCAGACCCAAAAAGGATTGATACACTCGGTGTAATCATTTATCCAAGGCTGCGTGTCTGCATCTGGGAGACGGTTGCCAACTTTTGTTGATGATGGACAGTATTTACCATGTTTTAGCGTACGGTTATCATAAGGAATTGTACCACTGTTATCATTAAAAGTGGTTATTGTTTCATCCCTAGTTCAGAGACAGAGTTGGAGAGGAAAGGTGATGACTCTCTCTCTTGCCTTGGTTACCTGGGCTGACGTCGTCTCTTAGTCAAATGGTCCTCTCAAGGCTGAATGCTAATGGACAGATGGGTGCATGAGTAGAGACCATTGTGATGGGAACCGAAGTGACCCCCGATAACCCAACCCCCCACGCTGACGCCAGGCCCTGTCTGACGTGGACGCCTCGATCGCCCGTGCCCTCCCCTCACTCTCTCTCTCATCCCCCCGGATTATAAATAGAGCCAGGTACAGGTCGGGGGACACAGACCAACTCTCCAGCCCCCAAAACACCAATCCTCCAGGACAGAAGCTACAGAGCTCCAACCCCCATCCACACCTCAGACATGGACCAGATCCAGGTAACGCACCAGCCTCCACGATGATGACCACCATGCTAGCTGAAGCCTTGTGTGATTGACGGATGCCATGTGGGTTACATCTACATTAGGCTTGTTTCAGTAGATTAGCTTAGCTTTGTCTCCTCTAGTAGGTGGCATTAGGTTGGATCTGTGTTGAGTTTTGGTTTAGTACTGTCATCCCCCATGGAGGTTCCTCTCAGACCACAGCTACAGAAACTGCTCTGGAAAACCTCACATGATTTATTTTTTATTTGCACATTTTATTTCATCATTTAATTCTTCAATCATTTTTTCAGTGAAACATTTGAACGACTAATTAGTCAAGAAATTAATCGATAATGAAAATAATTGTTACTTGCAGCCCTATCGGCAGCGAGTAACAATGCGATGTGAGTCATGTGACTATTGCACGTCCTGCGATGTGAGTCATGTGACTATTGCAGGTCCTGCGATGTGAGTCATGTGACTATTGCACGTCCTGCGATGTGAGTCATGTGACTATTGCACGTCCTGCGATGTGACTATTGCGCATGCTCACATTGTGATGACGATGCTGAAACGATATTTTGTGCGGCTCTGAGTCAATGAGCAGAGCTTCTAGTTCCACCTCTAGGGGTCACTGCAGTATTCCAAAATGAAACTCTGCTCTCGGTCAAAGCGCTTTCTCTTTTAAGGCCATCAAAAAATGGAATAGGCTCCAGCATGAAGAACATTACAAACTACCTGAGCTTCTCCTGGGAGGTCAGGAAGAATATATTAACCCATTGATACCTGATGCGGCATTTGTGTGTGTATCCCTTTAAGACCGCGAACCTCATCACGCGGTTCGCGGTCTTAAAGGGATACACACAAAAATGAGGGATATACACGCAAATGCTGCATCAGGTATCAATGGGTTAAGTGGGCAGCACTGTCAGCACTGATTGAAATAGATTGTAGGATTCTAGGGGTTTTACTGATGGGACAAGTATGCGTTTTTTTATTTTATTATTCCTTTTGTTATTAGATTGGCAAAAATATGCACTTTGTATTGATCAGATTGATCCCTTTTGAATATCTAGGTAGGTAATTATGCACCTTATACTGATCAGACTCACTAATGTGTATATATAGATGATAGGCAACCAAGCACTTTGTACTGATCAGACTGATTATTTATGTTATTACTTAGGTAGGAATTGTGCACTTTATACTGATCAGATTGATGGACTCAATCTGTGTATCTAGGTAGGTAAGGCTATGATAAGTGTGACTATGGATGTTACTTGATTTGTTTGACTATTATGACATATGCACTTTGTACCGTCCTCGTTATGTGAATGGTGTTTACTGTGTGTTTTTGATATTGTGTCTATGCTCAATGTTCATAGGTTAGGTTCTCTTTGTTTATTGCAAATGATCAATGTATGTGTATGTGCACACTGTCCTTTATAAAGGAAATAAATGAAACTAAACTAGAGGTCTTCTCCTGATCCTCAGCTGCTGCGTGTGTGTGTGCTGTGCCTGCTGGCCCTGCAGTATCAGGCCCTTCCTCTGGGGGGCCAGTGTGTGGACGAGTCCCTCTGCACTTCCAGCCTGCACAACTACTACAGCCAGGTGCTCAGCCTGCCCCACCGCATCAACGAGCGCAGTGTGGCGTCCTGGAGCTACGTGTGAGTACTGCACCCTGTTCTTGTTAGTTTTATTTACTATTTAGTCAACTCATCCTGTTTTGATTTAGTCAAGTTTTAGTCGACTAAAAGTCTGAGTACTTTAACTAACAACTATTGTTTCTTTAGAATGTCAAACTCATGGGAAAGATCTATTAATTTGTTATTTGTTATTAAGGTGCAATGTAGACAGATTTAACCATTTAACTTCTCCTTCTTCTCTTCTGATTGGATCTCTTCACAATTCGTCCCTCCTTTGTTGACGGAAATGTCAATAGATTTCCTCATAGTTCTTGTCATCAGGACTTTGTTTTAATTTAGTTAACGTCGAGTTTTCATCAGTGAAAATAGGTAGTCGACGAACATTTTTCGTCATAGTTTCTGTCGACGAAATTAACACTGCTCATCTCTTAACAGGGAGAACATCGACTTGGACCGCGTGCCTCAGGTCATCCATGAGGCCAGCTGCCACAGCAGCCACTCCTGCAGGGGGGTGGACAGTGCTTCCAGCCTGGAGACCCTCCCCATCTCCCTGACCATGCCCGTCCTCAAGAAGAATCCCAGGTGCTTCCCCAAGGCCAGCTACTCTCTGGAGTTTGAGTCCATCAACATAGCATGTATCTGTGCCACCTCCAGACACAGCTGATCAGGACTGCTTGAATGTCAATTTCTTAGGATCTAGTTCACAGAGGTTGAGAATGTATGTTTGTTCAGAAGGAGATGGTTTCTGAAAGCATTGTTTGCATAATTCATCTGTCATTTTCCAGAAGACAATGAAAAATGTCACCATAACTGCCTGTTAACAGCTGGTCGTAGCTATCTTCTTATATAATTATAAAAGGGAGGAAGTGGGTTCTGTTTCTCTGTTTCTCTGTCTACAATTTTTGTCCCATGTTCACATTGTGAGATCTGTGTTGATTTTGGTCAGTTATGATGTCACAATGTCTATGACATCATCAGTCCTCGATGATGTCAGGCAGCGCAGCGGTCGAGCTTAGGGCGAGATTTCTAGTAGTTAAAGACATTTTACATAAATGAAAAGGCATAATGGCTGTGTCCATGTAAAAGCTGTTAAGAGACAGGTTGTCATAAATTCACGTCACTTGCTGTTCATGCCGCAAGTCTTGCCGATCGGAACGCAGCCATAGTGTTGGGGAAAACAGCTAGCTAGCCTAAAATTTGAAATTGTATTTATTAAGTACTAGTTATTAAGTAGATTCGTACCCACCTTTGGAGAGGATTTTGGCGATTGACTGAGCCAACGAAGGCTTCTCTGCCACCATCAGGACCGTCCTCATGTTGACTGGAGACAGCTGTGCTATCAACCTCCAGTCAGTTCTGCTTAGACTCTAGCTAACGCTAGCTTGTTTCCAAACAGTTTGCACCTACTGGCTCACTGTCTCAGAACAGAAACGAGTGCTAGCAATAATGAACTTTCAATAGGAATAATTAAATGCACCACTTGCAATGTACAGAGGAGCATCTAAGCTTGCTAACTGTTGTTGTTGTTGCTAACATGAACTGCAAGAGCGGCCATGACAGTTAAGATTGAATTCCGGTGTCACCGGATGTTTACTCGCGGCTCTTCTTTCTTCTTCTTTTTAGATTTGATTGGCGGTTGGCAACCAGCTTAGAGGTGCATTACCGCCACCTACTGAATTCCAGTAGTTTCGCAATGCATTTATTTACAGTGAACAGAACTAGCAGCAGTCTGCACTGTATTTTCTGTTTGATCAAAATGTGCTCAGTCATTATAAAAACATCCCATCCTCAGTCCTCACAACCTTTCATCCCATTGCAAATTGTTATAAAAAAAAATATCTTACAAATGTAATCTAAATTAAATTATTGTTAATATTGGTAGTGTTGTTGTTGTTGTTGTTGTTGTGGTGGTGGTGGTGCTGCTGCTGTAATAATATAATAATTAGTATAAACATGATTCCATGTAATAATAGGCTACTTGAAAAAAATCATATACCCTTAATATAAAAGGCTATCGAACCAATATATTATTAATAATCAATTTACTTTATTACTAAGAGGTTACCTATGTTGAATACAACAATTCCAAGTCAACACTATAACATAAGAGCAAGTTTGATACCTGAAAGTAACCTAAATAATGAAAATCATACGACATTATTATTATTATTATTTTTATTATTAATTGTTGTTGTCATTATTATTTGCGTATAAAAGAATCAAAATAATGATAAAGCTGAATGTTTATTGAAGCTATGTGCTTATAGAAGGGACCTTGGTAAGAAATGGTTGTCACATTGATTTCTGGACTGTTGTCAACCATCCAGATTGTCCATTTGGTTCGATTAGAAACAGCTTTACATGTATTATTTTCTGAAATTACTATTGTTAGTTTTCTTTAAGGTAATAATATTCTACATAAAACGTCAAATTAGATGTGTATATTAGGCTACATGTAATAGAATGTTAGAAATTGTACCAGAATTTATCTTTGTCCCAATCCCAGGATGGGTGAGGGAGGGGTTATTTGGTGGGTGTGGGCTTCTCAGATGAAATTGTGCAAACCAACTAGCTAGCAATTTAATAATCAGTTGTGATACTCTACAGTTTAGAACACATTTAGGAGAATCGTCAACACACGAGTGAGGAGGTACTATTGACAAAACTCAAGGGGTACATCAGACAAAAAAGGTTGGGAACCACGACTGTTCTATGACACTTGCTTGCTGACATGGGGTAATTGTCACAAAGTTGTCAAATGGTATTTAATCAGTAATGGCATTTGTTTAGTGAATTAATCAAAATGTAAAAATGACATTTTTGTAGGCTAGAAGATCTATCTGGCAGTAACTCGAGGATAACCAATATTAACATTGCAGTTATGGCCGACAACCGATATTTACCAATCTTGATATGGCCATATGAAAATTATTATTATTGTTATTATTATTATATTTAAATGTCTTAAATCAGAAAAAAAAATCGAACAATCCTCCTGTTGGACCTGAGGCAGAGGGGCTCAGGTCCAACTGGCTCACAGGATTGTTCCAATTTGCTTCACACAGCACTCAGCCGATACTACTGATATTATTGATACTACTGATATTATTGCCGATATGTTGTGCATCCCTACTATGTATCTCAGTAGTGAGGCTCTGCTGAGAAATGGAGCAATGGGTTGACAACATGCCCCTGTCTCCCCTACACATAACCCTATAATCATAATAATTCAATAATCCCACTGGAAATGTGGATTTGGCGTTGATTTACAAAAATAGCTCTTAATTTTCAAGGAATTGTGGGGAAAATCAGCCCATGTGCCCTGAAACTTAATAAACACTATTTTGTAGTTGCATTTAATTAATTCAATAAAATCTTTGAGAAAAATACTCACATCTATTGCCATTTTGTATCTTAAAAAAACATTAAAAAGCAGGTTACTGTTCAACACTGTTATCATCCTCAGATAAGTCATTTACATGTCATGTGTTTTTGACCAAAAATGCTGTAACCTTATATAACCTATGTAACCTTATCCAACAGATGGCAAGATAGAAGACATATATCCGGACCACTCCGGACATATAATCTGCACAAGTAACTCAGAAGAATTGAAAAACTAAATCCAGTCTCATTGGATGGAAAATATCATTCAATCCAACGCCCCATTTTTCTGTATTTAATAAATAAACGAATAAATAAAACATCTCCCGCAGGCAGGCATCCTATCAGAGAAGAGGAGGGTTGAACAGGATCATCTGTGCTGGCTCCATCCATCCAGCAGGTGGAGACAAAACACCAGGCATGCACCAGGGAGGACCAGGCTCATCATCCATTTTCTCCTGCATCTCTGTGGGCTGCTGCAGCTTCAAGGTGTGTGGTGCATGCATTCATTCATCAGTGGATATTAAATCGTTTTTTTAATATTAAAACGGTTCAAACGCAGCTATGAGTGTGGGAAATGTTGTGTGTGTGTGCGTGCGTGCGTGTGTTGGGGGGTGGGTATATAACACATAACATGTGTGCCCCTGGTGGGGTAATCTGGATATGACCATGGTGGAAGATTTGCCTTTTTTGTGTAATTTCAATCTATTGAAATGTAGGCTACAGAAATACAGCAACACGTGATGATAATAATAATATAACTCTGTCCTTATACTTTACATTTACAGTTAATCCCTTGTTATCCTGTGTTGTAAATCAACATGCAAACACAGTATAACACATATGCACTTCAATTTATCAGTCATTATTGTTGTAATCTTTCTTTGCAGCACTTTGGTAATCTGAGTCCATAATCTGCACTCATTTCATTTTGTATAAATAAAACCAACTGATCTAATTTGCTGTAATCCACATTCAAAGACTAGCTGTCGTCTATAGGCGGCAGCTAATGGGGATCCTTTTAAATAAACAAATATTCTACCCTTTTGCACACACGCACACACTTAACATGGTCTTCACCTGTCAGTTTGCACAGGTTTACATCACCCCAACTTTCTCTGTTCTTATTTAGAATTTGGATGTTTCCCCTCAGGCACGAGGGGTGTCCCCAAAAATCAAAATCTTAATTTATTTTGATGTAAGAGCATTTGTATTGTGGTATATATATATATATATATATATATATATATATATATATATATATATATATATATATATATGCTCTTACATCAAAATAAATTAAGATTTGGATTTTGGGAGACCCCTATAGTAGTGATGCCTGAGGGGGGAAACAGCCAAATTCTAAATAAGAACAGAGAAAGTTGTTCAATGCCTCAATTTTTCTCTCTCAAATTCACAAACTTATGATTTCAAGGACCCGTAGGGAGCCTGATAAAATACAAACAGCTTATTTTTGTATTTTTTATTTATTTGCACACAGTAAAACAATAACAGAATGAAAGATACAAGTACATGCAAATATTGTGCAGGTAATAGACAAGGCGCTATACTTGAGGATGTATTAATTAAATAGGGATTGCACCTGCTTTATGTAGCACTCTTGTCTGCATTTGTGATTTTCATGTGAGTTTTATTCTTTTATATGTAATTGTTTATATGCTGTAATCAGGGCGTCTCTTGAAAAAGAGAGCTTGCTCTCAATGGTACTCCCCCGATAAATAAAGGTGAAATAAAAAGAAATGCTAGAGGTCTCTTCTCAGAGATTAAACCAAAGTTAACAACAGTTACAGCAAAAACATATGAACAAGAACATGGGAGAAGAACAAACAACACAAAAGAAATAAAAGCAAATAAAATAAAATAAAACATGGCTTGTTCTTGGAAGCATGGATTTTATTCAAGCATTCCTCATGGTGACAAGACTTTAAATAAAAAAGGTGAAGGGTGAGTTTTCTGTGGATTCTGAGCTGCCTTGCCCAGAGGCAGAGGCAGTGCAGGGGAGTGGGGTGGGGGGGGGGGGGGGGGGGGGGGGGGGGGTTGAGAGGGGTGTAGGTAGGCCCAGCTGACCGATGCCCTTTCATTATTGCACTGCTTGCTGCAGCTCCCACAGTAGTGCAACAGGGAAAGAGTGTCAAGCAGAGAGCATCAAATCCTCCTCCATCGCCTGGAAGCACCCAGGCCTCCACCCAGGCCTCCACCACCTGGAAGCACCCAGGCCTCCACCCAGGCCTCCAATGCCTTCAATGCTAAATCTATGGACAACTTCCATTTCACTCTTTGGTGAACCAGAGAAGATTGCAACACTAAATGTCAATGTGCTCAATTTCAACAGATAGCTACAGATTTTAGAAGTAAAATAATATGAAATCAAAACACTATTTTCCTCATATGGTATCAGACAGATTGGGAAACCAGATACATGTTGTATTATACATATTTATCATTATGACTGAAGTCAACTGCAACTGTCACAGACTCTTTTTTGGGATTGTTCTTTTGTATTGTGTAATTCAACTTGATACAAAGTCTGATCCAAATATTTCATTCATACATTTTAATTCGTTCATTTTCAGTTACACAAATGACAGTGAGTCGTCCACAATCACCAAAACAATATGTAGTTCCTAAATGATCAGGTCATGGTCAGGTCTTTACGATTTCAACTACATTTTGGGTTTTACAGTGATTCCAGTCTTTAAAGTTCACAACAAGCACAGGATCTGGAGGGGGGATAAAAGTGGATTTAGCCACAAGCTGAATATCACACCCTGATAATGTCCTGACTCCTGACAAAATGACATCACACCCTGATAATGTCCTGACAAAATGACATCCACTACCTCCATCAAGGGCCTTTTGCAGCTCAACTAATGAAAAAGAATGTGAGAAATTCACTGCAATGGACTCTAAAATTAACATGTTATAAACCAGTTTGTAAAACATTTCTACGCCATCCATAACGGCCTTGTCATTTACGCTAATCTGAATATCAGTTTAAAAGATAAAATCCTGCTATTTATGAGTATTTACTTCAAAATCACATTTGAAAATATTTTGTTGATTTCAGTGATTAGAAAAGCAGTTTCATGGATTTTGTGAAAAGAATGTGAATCAGTCAGTGAGTGTGAATCTATTTCAATTGTTCTTCACTCAGTCATCTTTGTAGAAATCAACAGGTAACATTAACACAATAACAGGCATCTCTGATCATATTTTTCGTATAACGTTTTTTTTGTATGACAAAAAATGCATTTACGCTTCAAAAGTCATCAAAGTTATCTTGCTGAACACAAACTTAACTGTTTCCTAAACTTTTCTTAAGCACAGACCTCAATTCATGCATTTAAGCAGACAAAAATACATCATCCCTGCGGTTCCTCATATTTGAATGTTTTTAAATGCAGACCAAACAAGATTCACATCATCTCACAGGCCCATCAAGCACCTTTGCTCACAAGTCAGCAATCAATACATTTGCGTCACAATCCTAAAGATGAGCAACATCTGCAACCAGCAATATCAAGCAGCAATATCAACACAGCTGCACAAACTTGAATGAAACAGATTGGGTGTTGTGGACACCATGTGGAGATGACGTTCACCACCACCATGACAGGGTTATGTGACAATAGAGATGGCTGGTCACATGGTACTGCTTCAACCAATGATGTTCCCCATGTTAACTTCTAGGGGTGGGAATCCTCAGAGATCCCACGATACAATATTATCACAATACTTAAGTCACGATTAGGATTAAAAAAATATTGTGACGTATATGTTACCTTTTTTCAACTGCAAATGATGTCCCCAAAGGAAAACACTTTGTCAACCTCTGTTTTATCTAATGACATAAGGTTTCCAGTCTGTTCTTCAATCATTTTTATTGTAGTAAAATGAGATTGTCAAGCAGACAGACTGACCAACACTGTCATAAAATCTTGTCATAAATGCTGCATGCACCTGACAATTGTATTTATTCGTGCGATACGATATATTGCACACAAAATATTGTTGTTGATTCCAGCTGATCTGTATCAAGTAGGCGTACACAGTCTAGTGTAAGGCTGTTACAGCATGTACACACTAAGGCTGTTACAGCATGTACACAGTCTAGTGTAAGGCTGTTACAGCATGTACACAGTCTAGTGTAAGGCTGTTACATCAAAGATCCCCCCCTCCCCCGCTCAAATTTCTAAATGCAAATTCAAAGTGATGCATGACTTTGCACTGTAGGTTTGCTGATACTGAAATCTGAGCACAAATCAATGGCCAAACCACTTCCTGACCCTCAATGATGTGGGTATGACCATGTGACTCGCCAGCTCTATACATGAAATGGACATGCCTTTTTCACCTGTTTCACAGTTAAAGGGATAGTTGGGTTTGTTTGAAGTGGGATCCTATCAGCTAGTTGCATACACTAACTGAAATAGGTACAGTGTTCTGGACGCTGAGCGCACCGTTTATCGAGACCCAGCACTCCAAGCAACAGCCTCAACAGCTCTGTCTCTCTACTACACGGGGCCAAGAACTAAAACGTAATTTAGCCACCTAAACAAATCAATATCTGTGTACATGCACGCTCTATTTTGACCATTTTCAGCGCTTTACTTTTCCGCCAAACAGCCATCGCATTCGGCACTTAGGCAGCATATTTTGGCAGTTCCTCGTATGTCTCTTTCTGCCTGTTCACTCTCTGCAAAAGTTCCTCTTCTGTATATTAGTCTCTCTGGTTCATCATTTTATCCTCTTGTCACCAAGGTGAATGGCATATTGTCCTCGCTATCAAAATCACTCATATTTTCGTTCGTGTATTCTATTTGTTGTGTCTTCACTAACAAGCTGGGAGAAATAACCCAAAATAACAGCTGATCTGCGGAGTAATCCAGCGCACGGCTCTGTGCAGGCTTTTAGCGGAGGAATACGGTAGTTGTACGGTTGGGAGAAAAAGCAGTGCCGAATGCGACGGCTGTTTGGCGGAAAAGTAAAGCGCTGAAAATGGTCAAAATAGAGAGTGCATGTACACAGATATCGATTTGTTTAGGTGGGCGTTGTTTAGGTGGCTAAATTACGTTTTAGTTCCTGGTCCCGTGTAGTAGAGAGACAGAGCTGTTGAGGCTGTTGCTTGGAGTGCTGGGTCTCAATAAACGGTGCGCTCAGCGTCCAGAACACTGTACCTATTTCAGTTAGTGTATGCAACTAGCTGATAGGACCCCACTTCAAACAAACCCAACTATCCCTTTAAGGTTAGGTGAGTCAACTTGGGCTAGGGTTCAGTTTTAAAGGGATAGTTTGTCATTTTTTTGATCTGGGGTTGTATGAGGTACTTGCATACAGTCAGTGCACTACATGCAGCAGAATGCAGCCGGCAAGGTTCCAGTTTGGAGAAATGGAAACCGGCCGCTTATTTCAACACCTGGGTGACTTTGAGCTGAAATATAGTCATGCTCGAGCACCTGGCTGCAGAAACAGGGTGTAAATGATGTGTTTTCAAGTCAACTTGGCATTGCAAGTACTCATCATGTAGTACACTGACTGTCTGCAAGTACTCATGTAGTACACTGACTGTCTGCATGTACTCATCATGTAGTACAATGACTGTCTGCAAGTACTCATCATGTAGTACAATGACTGTCTGCAAGTACTCATGTAGTACACTGACTGTCTGCATGTACTCATCATGTAGTTCACTGTCTGCATGTACTCATCATGTAGTACACTGACTGTCTGCATGTACTCATGTAGTTCACTGATTGTCTGCAAGTACTCATCATGTGCAAGTACTCATCATGTAGTACACTGACTGTCTGCAAGTACTCATCATGTAGTACACCGACTGTCTGCAAGTACTCATCATGTAGTACACCGACTGTCTGCAAGTACTCATCATGTAGTACACTGACTGTCTGCAAGTACTCATCATGTAGTACACCGACTGTCTGCAAGTACTCATCATGTAGTACACTGACTGTCTGCAAGTACTCATCATGTAGTACACCGACTGTCTGCAAGTACTCATGTAGTACACCGACTGTCTGCAAGTACTCATCATGTAGTACACCGACTGTCTGCAAGTACTCATCATGTAGTACACTGACTGTCTGCAAGTACTCATCATGTAGTACACTGACTGTCTGCAAGTACTCATCATGTAGTACACTGACTGTCTGCAAGTACTCATCATGTAGTACACCGACTGTCTGCAAGTACTCATCATGTAGTACACCGACTGTCTGCAAGTACTCATCATGTAGTACACCGACTGTCTGCAAGTACTCATCATGTAGTACACCGACTGTCTGCAAGTACTCATCATGTAGTACACCGACTGTCTGCAAGTACTCATCATGTAGTACACCGACTGTCTGCAAGTACTCATCATGTAGTACACCGACTGTCTGCAAGTACTCATCATGTAGTACACTGACTGTCTGCAAGTACTCATCATGTAGTACACCGACTGTCTGCAAGTACTCATCATGTAGTACACTGACTGTCTGCATGTACTCATCATGTAGTACACCGACTGTCTGCAAGTACTCATCATGTAGTACACCGACTGTCTGCAAGTACTCATCATGTAGTACACCGACTGTCTGCAAGTACTCATCATGTAGTACACCGACTGTCTGCATGTACTCATGTAGTTCACTGTCTGCATGTACTCATCATGTAGTTCACTGTCTGCATGTACTCATGTAGTTCACTGATTGTCTGCAAGTACTCATCATGTAGTACACTGATTGTCTGCAAGTACTCATCATGTAGTTCACTGATTGTCTGCATGTACTCATCATGTAGTTCACTGATTGTCTGCATGTACTCATCATGTAGTTCACTGATTGTCTGCAAGTACTCATGTAGTACACTGACTGTCTGCATGTACTCATCATGTAGTTCACTGATTGTCTGCATGTACTCATCATGTAGTTCACTGACTGTCTGCATGTACTCATCATGTAGTTCACTGATTGTCTGCATGTACTCATCATGTAGTTCACTGACTGTCTGCATGTACTCATCATGTAGTTCACTGTCCGCATGTACTCATCATGTAGTTCACTGATTGTCTGCATGTACTCATCATGTAGTTCACTGATTGTCTGCAAGTACTCATCATGTAGTTCACTGACTGTCTGCATGTACTCATCATGTAGTTCACTGTCCGCATGTACTCATCATGTAGTTCACTGTCCGCATGTACTCATCATGTAGTACACTGACTGTCTGCATGTACTCATGTAGTACACTGACTGTCTGCAAGTACTCATCATGTAGTTCACTGACTGTCTGCATGTACTCATCATGTAGTTCACTGTCCGCAAGTACTCATGTAGTACACTGACTGTCTGCATGTACTCATCCTCATAATGTACAACCCACATCAAAACAAATCACAATGATCCCTTTAACCTGCTCATAGTCAAATAAGAACAACTTTTGCACAACATGCCAACTTCACTTCCAGTGGAAAACTTGTCATGAGTCGGGGATTAAACCCAGGTCCCTGTAGTTGAAGGTAATTCTACCCCCGCCGGACCACCTGTATATTCCACCTGGTGCTTCTTGTAGTGGTGCAGTCCATCCAGTTCATTATCAGCTGGATAAACCAAGAAGACGTTTATCCCTCAGAGTCGAGACCCTATAAGCAATATTGCACTACTCCGTTATCACTCGTGAAAGCAGAGGCAACATTGATAGGGTCTCGTCTGCAAGGCAATGTGGACACACCACTCTTCTTCTCAGAGCAGGAGGATCTGAACCTGAGACTGTGGAGGACAAGATGAAGAAGAACAAACCCCCCAGGAAGACGAGGCGTGGCTGGGCCATCAGCTAATGATGATCTGAAGAGATTCTGGAGGTCAAGTTCCCATTCATTTCCCCCATAGGACATTTAACACGTTGAGTGCCAATGACGAGATATCTCGGCTTACAGGATCCAACCGTTGAGTGCCAAAGACGAGATATCTCGGCTTAAAAAAAAAAAAAAAAATTTTGACGGTGGGACATCGATCAACCCCTTTTACGTCTCCTATACCAATATTGGAGGAAGAGAATGTGTATAATCTATTTTACCGACCAGCTAAGTGGCGACAGTGCTCTCCTGACTAGAGGAAGGCAAGCAAAAAGCAGCCATTCTCATGAAAATGGATTTGGCGAAAACGCTTTCGTTTTCGCGCTGATTGCTGGCGATGCGGGATTGCAAATTTGCATAATAGATTACAGGTGGAACACACTTTGAAACACGCAGCATAAATATGACCAGAATCGCAAAAGCTTCTTCAAAGCTCTCAACCAAAACTCCAAGAAGCGAGCGAGTCCATCCAGACTTCCTCAAACAGCGGCTGCGCAGACAGGCAGCAGCAGCAGCAAAGCAGTGAGACTGGTGACAAGCTTGTGACACGGCCGCTGCAGCCAACAAGAACGCCCACGGAGGGAGGAGTTGGAAGCAGAGGGGGGTTTCCTGCTGTTATGGAGGAAATTACTGTTCAAAACTATTGTTTAGATGTCTGACGTCTTACTGATGCCAAAAATGAATGGTTAAAGTGACTGTTCTATCGAATTTCACAAAAAGCCATTTATCTCTGAATAATTTTTCTGACGCTGAAACCATGCTGTATTCAACTGCTAATGCTTACATAACTACTAACTCTACAAACTAACTCTTTTAGACAGAGAAAGCACACATTCTATTAGTTCTTTTGAGATATTGTGTGTTCACAAAATCTTAGCAGAAAAGAATCCTCGGGTCTTGAAAGATGAGCCAGAATCCTCAAAAAAACCCTCTGGCACCTACAGTAAAAAAAAAACGTCTGGCAGTGAATGTGTTAATGATCAACCATCATGTTTTAATGGTACAAGTCCTGTCGAAACCATCAGTCAATGGGATTTCAGTTCAGGAAGTCATTCAGACATCATGCTTGGTTACACCTGCTTTACCACCTCAAAACGGTTGGTGTGAAAAGGGTCTATGGCAAAGCTGTGTGGGATGAGTAGTTCATTCCTTCTCAAAAAAAAAATGTGTACGCCGTCTTGTGCCATTGACTCATTTTTGCATACTGTTAAGTTACACTTAACAGCTTGTCGTTCATTTAGTAGCTGGTTGGTTGGTTCCAAAGCTTCAAAGTGTTGATATTGGGAGTTTCTATGGGAAATGGAGTTCAAAGTGTTGATATTGGGAGTTTCTAAGCTGGGAAATGTAGTTCTGCAGAGCACAGAGGAGCAGAGGGAGAGACGTGTACTAACCTGCGCAGGATATGGACCTCCGTCACGTCGCGTCATGCCGTCTTCTTCCCACTATTAGAACAAAACAAGAGACATCCTAAAACTACTTTCAGACAAATCAATGGAATCAGATAAGCAACCCTGTTTTCACTTTTTCACTATTTGGAAAAACGAAACGCAAAACTCTTTAAAAATGGATGCATCATTGGACACATCGTATCTCAGCCTAGAGTCACAATTTGATCTTGCTGCACTTACCATTACAATAGAGAGCAATGAGCAAGCCTTTTCTTGGAACCAACATTTAACATTTTATAATAATAATAAAAAACACAAAAAAAAAACACATAATAATATGCTGACAGTTGGGTCTCCTATGTCTATAATTTATCAATTAAAGGCCCAATTAAACTCTACATTAAAGACGGAGACGGAGACAGACAGCCTTCTGTCTGTTCTCCGCGTTCATTTCGTATGCCGTACGAATTTCTGTCCTCTGAAAGCTTACGGATACGCATGAAACGCAGCAGAACCACACACACACTCACACATTTGACTCTCTACTGCCCACTGGTGGATGTATTGCTTAACATGATACCAACGTGAAAGACGCATGGACGTGTGTGGGCAGTGACAATTACACCATTTGAAATGGACGCATTTATTTTCGTATGAAAATAGAGTATAAATAAGCCAAATAAAAAGAATGAGCTAAAATATTTATATGAAAAACAAATGTATACCCATAGCAGTTATTCAATGATACACTTCTGTGCCAACAATACTTTCAGCTGAATAGGATTTAAAGTTTGAAGGGATGTTTCAGTTTTATACACAAAGGTACACAAAGGTACTGTTTACAAAATTACATGTTGAGGAACCTGTTTTGCCATTTTTGCTGTGAAATCAGCAGAATTGTGAAAAATGGTTGAAGTCGACGGCAACATTGTGTAGGACTTCCCACCTCTCAGTCTATGGCACTCACCATGTTTTCATTTGTGGTGAATGAGGAAAGATTGGGGTCATTTTAAACAGAAACAGCTTCCGAGGAGCCTGGCAGAGAGGCTGACCTTTGACCCTTATTAAAACCAAAGACTTTGGAGACGACACATGTGATCAATTCACTCCTCTCTTTTTTCTTTTCCTTTCTCTTTCTGCAGGATGCTCAGGGCCACTCTTTGATCAAACGTCTCGGCTCTGTGGACGACATCACAGCGAGGGGAATAACTTAAGTTGCATGTTGATCACAATTAAATCAATAAAAAATACCTTTTTATATTGGAGTGACATAAACAGCCGCAGAAAATAAATTGCTGTTAGGTTACATTACGAGGAAGATTATCCATGGAAGATTACTGTAACAATTAATTTCACACAACAAAATTCCATGACTTTTCAAAACGTTCAAGGATTTCACTAATTCCATGACTTTTCCAGGCCTGGAAAACGAGATATTGAGATGGCATGACTTTTCCAGGTTTCCCCATCATGACCGTGGGAACCCTGAGCAGTGAAATGCCGTTTCCTTGCAACATGAAAAGGTTTCACATAATAGTTCAGAGGCAACAGCTCAGAGCGCTCTGCTCACCATGCTGGCTGGGTGAGTTTAGCCCCGCCCCGCCCCGCTCCTCTATAGGCTGACTTCATATAGCCGCTCTGTGCTATTTGCCTGCAGCACAGTGGGAAAGACACGCTTGTACTTGCTGTCTCTCTCGGTCTCCCACCCTCCTCATACTGCCAACATGCAACATCTTACAACTCACATTGTTACATCTTTGCACGTTGCCTAGATTTCCTATAGTCCATCTTCCTTCTTTTGCTCTTAATTTTTTTCTTGTACTTTACAAATGCAAGACTGCCATCTATGCATATCTATGCACTTTAGAATTATGCACTTTAATAATCTGCACTTTAAACCTGAGCTATAGGTGATTGTTGGGCTTATGTATAGAGAGGCAAAGTGACCACCTACTTCCTGCTTCAGCACTGTACCAGAGATTTTTATCCGCCATATATTTTCTCATAGACATTTCGTAAAATGCTTATAAAAATACTTTTACTTGGTCAAACCAAACGGTTCAGATATATTTAGAATCGGGAGAGATCATAGAACATTTCGCTCGGACCAAAACCTAAAAAAACGACATGGAAAAAATATTTTCTTTAAATCTGCAAGCTTTTTACGTTTTGGTCTGAGTGAAATGTTAAGTGGTCTGTCCTGTTTCTAAATATATCTGAACCGTTTGGTTTGAACAAGTAAACTATTTTTATAATCATTTTATGAAATGTCTATTATGAAGATGTCAGATAGCCTCTTGCACACTATGAAGATGTCAGCTTATGAAGGTCCATTAAAACACTTAGATCCACTACATCCCGACTACAACACGTTTCCCCCTTTAAAACACACACACACACACACGCGCACACGCACACACACACACACACACACACACACAGCAAATTCCACAGTCGCTTACAAAACAGTGGCTGAAATGTGACGTTATGGGCTGCTCACACACACACACACACACACACACACACACACACACACACACACACACACAGAGCAGAAGGCGGTTCCCCCTCCCCATCCCCTCCGCGCGGCCCCGCCCTCTGCATTCCTCACAAGGAGCCCCATCCCCCCTACGACCGACCTCGCCCCAAATAGGAAACTTACCCCTATTTCCCACCCACACTGTGACTTCTACAAGCCTACACCCACACTGTGACTTCTACAAGCCTACACCCACACCATGACTTCTACAAGCCTACACCCACACCATGACTTCTACAAGCCTACACCCACACCATGACTTCTACAAGCCTACACCCACACTGTGACTTCTACAAGCCTACACCCACACTGTGACTTCTACAAGCCTACACCCACACTGTGACTTCTACAAGCCTACACCCACACCATGACTTCTACAAGCCTACACCCACACCATGACTTCTACAAGCCTACACCCACACTAGGGATGTCAATTTTCGGTTAATTTCACTTTCGATTAACCAACGCTAATAATCGATTAACCTATCGGTTAATTCATAATTTTTTAATATTAAAAAAAAAAAAAAAAAAAAGAAAAAAAAAAAAAATGTTGGTCTATTTACTCAATGAGCTCATGCCCAAACAAGGCGTGTCTATTTAGATGCTGAAATGTTAATGCTTTTTGTGTTAGAATTTCTAACACAAAAAGCATTAACAAGCATTAACAAAAAGCATCAACATTTCAACACAAATTCTTTTTGTGTTAGAATTTCTAACACAAAAAGCATTAACATTTCAGCATCTAAATAGACACGCCTTGTTTGGGCATGAGCTCATTGAGTAAATAGACAAAAAAAAAAAAAAAAAAAAAAAAAATTATTTTATTTTTTTATTTTTTTTATATTAACTGATAGACCGACAGCAATAACCGAACAATGACGTTAGCGACGGTTAATCGATTAATGGTTAACCGTTGACATCCCTAACCCACACCATGACTTCTACAAGCCTACACCCACACCGTGACTTCTACAAGCCTACACCCACACCATGACTTCTACAAGCCTACACCCACACTGTGACTTCTACAAGCCTACACCCACACCATGACTTCTACAAGCCTACACCCACACTGTGACTTCTACAAGCCTACACCCACACCATGACTTCTACAAGCCTACACCCACACTGTGACTTCTACAAGCCTACACCCACACTGTGACTTCTACAAGCCTACACCCACACCATGACTTCTACAAGCCTACACCCACCCCATGACTTCTACAAGCCTACACCCACACCATGACTTCTACAAGCCTACACCCACACCATGACTTCTACAAGCCTACACCCACCCCATGACTTCTACAAGCCTACACCCACACCGTGACTTCTACAAGCCTACACCCACACTGTGACTTCTACAAGCCTACACCCACACTGTGACTTCTACAAGCCTACACCCACACCATGACTTCTACAAGCCTACACCCACACCATGACTTCTACAAGCCTACACCCACACTGTGACTTCTACAAGCCTACACCCACACTGTGACTTCTACAAGCCTACACCCACACTGTGACTTCTACAAGCCTACACCCACACCATGACTTCTACAAGCCTACACCCACACCATGACTTCTACAAGCCTACACCCACACTGTGACTTCTACAAGCCTACACCCACACCATGACTTCTACAAGCCTACACCCACACCATGACTTCTACAAGCCTACACCCACACCATGACTTCTACAAGCCTACACCCACACTGTGACTTCTACAAGCCTACACCCACACCATGACTTCTACAAGCCTACACCCACACTGTGACTTCTACAAGCCTACACCCACACTGTGACTTCTACAAGCCTACACCCACACTGTGACTTCTACAAGCCTACACCCACCCCATGACTTCTACAAGCCTACACCCACACTGTGACTTCTACAAGCCTACACCCACACCATGACTTCTACAAGCCTACCCCCACACCATGACTTCTACAAGCCTACACCCACACTGTGACTTCTACAAGCCTACACCCACACCATGACTTCTACAAGCCTACACCCACACCATGACTTCTACAAGCCTACACCCACACCATGACTTCTACAAGCCTACACCCACACTGTGACTTCTACAAGCCTACACCCACACCATGACTTCTACAAGCCTACACCCACACCATGACTTCTACAAGCCTACACCCACACTGTGACTTCTACAAGCCTACACCCACACCGTGACTTCTACAAGCCTACACCCACACTGTGACTTCTACAAGCCTACACCCACACCATGACTTCTACAAGCCTACACCCACACCATGACTTCTACAAGCCTACACCCACACCATGACTTCTACAAGCCTACACCCACACCATGACTTCTACAAGCCTACACCCACACTGTGACTTCTACAAGCCTACACCCACACCATGACTTCTACAAGCCTACACCCACACTGTGACTTCTACAAGCCTACACCCACACCGTGACTTCTACAAGCCTACACCCACACTGTGACTTCTACAAGCCTACACCCACACCATGACTTCTACAAGCCTACACCCACACTGTGACTTCTACAAGCCTACACCCACACCATGACTTCTACAAGCCTACACCCACACCATGACTTCTACAAGCCTACACCCACACCATGACTTCTACAAGCCTACACCCACACTGTGACTTCTACAAGCCTACACCCACACCATGACTTCTACAAGCCTACACCCACACTGTGACTTCTACAAGCCTACACCCACACCATGACTTCTACAAGCCTACACCCACACTGTGACTTCTACAAGCCTACACCCACACCATGACTTCTACAAGCCTACACCCACACCGTGACTTCTACACCCACACTGTGACTTCTACAAGCCTACACCCACACCATGACTTCTACAAGCCTACACCCACACCATGACTTCTACAAGCCTACACCCACACCATGACTTCTACAAGCCTACACCCACACTGTGACTTCTACAAGCCTACACCCACACTGTGACTTCTACACCCACACCATGACTTCTACAAGCCTACACCCACACCATGACTTCTACAAGCCTACACCCACACCGTGACTTCTACAAGCCTACACCCACACCATGACTTCTACAAGCCTACACCCACACCGTGACTTCTACACCCACACTGTGACTTCTACAAGCCTACACCCACACCATGACTTCTACAAGCCTACACCCACACCATGACTTCTACAAGCCTACACCCACACCGTGACTTCTACACCCACACTGTGACTTCTACAAGCCTACACCCACACTGTGACTTCTACACCCACACCATGACTTCTACAAGCCTACACCCACACCGTGACTTCTACAAGCCTACACCCACACCATGACTTCTACAAGCCTACACCCACACCGTGACTTCTACACCCACACTGTGACTTCTACAAGCCTACACCCACACTGTGACTTCTACACCCACACTGTGACTTCTACAAGCCTACACCCACACCATGACTTCTACAAGCCTACACCCACACCATGACTTCTACAAGCCTACACCCACACCATGACTTCTACAAGCCTACACCCACACTGTGACTTCTACAAGCCTACACCCACACTGTGACTTCTACAAGCCTACACCCACACCATGACTTCTACAAGCCTACACCCACACCATGACTTCTACAAGCCTACACCCACACCATGACTTCTACAAGCCTACACCCACACCATGACTTCTACAAGCCTACACCCACACCATGACTTCTACAAGCCTACACCCACACTGTGACTTCTACAAGCCTACACCCACACCATGACTTCTACAAGCCTACACCCACACTGTGACTTCTACAAGCCTACACCCACACTGTGACCTCTCCAAGCCTACACCCACACCATGACTTCTACAAGCCTACACCCACACCATGACTTCTACAAGCCTACACCCACACTGTGACTTCTACAAGCCTACACCCACACTGTGACTTCTACAAGCCTACACCCACACTGTGACTTCTACAAGCCTACACCCACACTGTGACTTCTACAAGCCTACACCCACACTGTGACTTCTACAAGCCTACACCCACACTGTGACTTCTACAAGCCTACACCCACACTGTGACTTCTACAAGCCTACACCCACACTGTGACTTCTACAAGCCTACACCCACACTGTGACTTCTACAAGCCTACACCCACACCGTGACTTCTACAAGCCTACACCCACACCATGACTTCTACAAGCCTACACCCACACTGACTTCTACAAGCCTACACCCACACCATGACTTCTACAAGCCTACACCCACACTGACTTCTACAAGCCTACACCCACACCATGACTTCTACAAGCCTACACTGTGACTTCTACAAGCCTACACCCACACTGTGCTGGACATGATGTAAAGTTAAAGCTAACAGTAGCAGCCTAGTAGGCTACATGAGTGAGTCAAGTGATGGACATGATGTAAAGTTAAAGCTAACAGTAGCAGCCTAGTAGGCTACATGAGTGAGTCAAGTGATGGACATGATGTAAAGTTAAAGCTAACAGTAGCAGCCTAGTAGGCTACATGAGTGAGTCAAGTGATGGACATGATGTAAAGTTAAAGCTAACAGTAGCAGCCTAGTAGGCTACATGAGTGAGTCAAGTGATGGACATGATGTAAAGTTAAAGCTAACAGTAGCAGCCTAGTAGGCTACATGAGTGAGTCAAGTGATGGACATGATGTAAAGTTAAAGCTAACAGTAGCAGCCTAGTAGGCTACATGAGGGAGTCAAGTGATGGACATGATGCTAATCTGCCAAAGCGTGGAAGTTGACCTGGACGCACGGACGGCAGCAGAAACAAGACGCGAGACTCGCTGCTTGATTTCAAAGGCAATGCAAGGCTATAAATAAGCTATAAATAGCAGGACATAAGTTGCTGGGATGGAGTTGGATGGAGTTGGATGGAGTTGGATGGATGGTTTATGCAGACTTACATGCAGATTAGGATGGCATAAAAGCTCATCCCCGCATCGACTCTGTTAATATTTACTTTTTAATTAGCTCTGACTCTGAATGGTTGCTCCTTCAATTCAGATTCATATTGAAATGGTCTCTAAGAGAGCGATGTTGCCTGACAATAATAAACAGTTGTCAATTCATGATACTTTCTCGTCACCTCTTAACTTGAATACATATTATACAAGGTTGTTAAGAATAGCCAAATAAATAAATAAATAAATAGATAGATATGAATAAATAAATAGAAAAATAAATAAATAATGCTACATCGTCAAAAGAAGGCTTCAATCAACGCTGTGATCGGTGATATTGGTATCGGCAGATACTGATTCCAGCTATCCTGATTAAACATCCTGATTGGAGCACCCCTAATATACATACACACGCAGGCACGCACATATATACTGTATACAGATCTACATATATATAAATATATACACATATATATATATACACACACATATATATACACACATACTGTATATATACACACTGCCGTGCATCACCCAGGTGGGTGCTGCTACACATCACCCAGGTGGGTGCTACACATCACCCAGGTGGGTGCTGCTACACATCACCCAGGTGGGTGCTACACATCACTCAGGTGGGTGCTGCTACACATCACCCAGGTGGGTGCTACACATCACCCAGGTGGGTGCTGCACATCACCCAGGTGGGTGCTACACATCACCCAGGTGGGTGCTGCTACACATCACCCAGGTGGGTGCTACACATCACCCACCTGGGTGCTACACATCACCCAGGTGGGTGCTACACATCACCCAGGTGGGTGCTGCTACACATCACCCAGGTGGGTGCTACACATCACCCAGGATCACCCAGGTGGGTGCTGCACATCACCCAGGTGGGTGCTACACATCACCCAGGTGGGTGCTACACATCACCCAGGTGGGTGCTGCACATCACCCACCTGGGTGCTACACATCACCCAGGTGGGTGCTACACATCACCCAGGTGGGTGCTGCACATCACCCAGGTGGGTGCTACACATCACCCACCTGGGTGCTACACATCACCCAGGTGGGTGCTACACATCACCCAGGTGGGTGTGCTTAGCCCCCGTTCACACAGCACGCCGAAGCAACGCTCAACCGAAGCTGTACCTACGCTGAACCCACAAGTTTCATTTCGGCGTCCTTGTTAACAGGCGAAGCCGCTCACACCACCCGAACGCGTGCCACGCTGAAGCCGTGCCGAAGCCACGCTCACGCCACGCTGAAGCGATCACTCAGGCCTGACGCCGATTTTCCAAGCTTGACGCTGAAGCCGTGAAGCCGTGAGGCATGAAGTGAAATGGGAGTTGTGGGTGGGTTCAAGGCGTGAGAGTAGGCGCTGAGAGGAAAAAAGAAGGCGTCTTGTGTGAACGGTAAGGCGTACGTTCAGCTTGTGCTGCTTCAAGCTTCAGTTCTGCTTACGTTCGGCGTCCTGTGTGAATAAGGGCTTACATGGACCAATCATGACTCTGACTCAGGCCTACTTGGATGAATCATGACTCTGACTCAGGCCTACTTGGACCAATCATGACTCTGACTCAGGCCTACATGGACCAATCATGACTCTGACTCAGGCCTACATGGACCAATTATGACACTGTGTCAGGTCTACATGGACCAATCCATGACAGCATCTCACAGAAGGTGTGGGAAGTTGGAAAGTGACCTCAAAGCATGTGACTTCATCTCACACGTGGTTGACAGCCTCTGAAGTTCTGTGAACAAAATGTTCTTTTTTTTCCAGGAGGCGTGGCCCATGAGGCCTCTATCTGCCACAGTCAAATATCGTGTGTGTGTGTGTGTGTGTGTGTGTTGTATGGACACCGGTTTTAACCAGTGGTTCTCAAAGTGGGGTCCGGGGACCTCCTGGTAGCCCTTGAGGGGAGTACTGGGGGTTCTTCGATACTTAAGTCCCTGGAAACCAGAAATACTTTTTTATTATTTAGCATTTTGAGTTCATCACATCACAGGAACCTATGTTAATAAGCCACCAGCCAAATTTGAACGATGATGAACGTCGCAAAGTATATAAATTTAGGTTTGACAGTCATGGCAAAAGTCATGAGAATCAATTATATTTTAGAGTGTATTTTCTCCCGCGGACTGTGTGGGCATGTCCCGTCTGCAGCAGAGGAGACCTACTGGAGGAGACCTGCTCGGAGGAGACCTCTCTCTCCGTTAACGGAGAGAGAGAGAGAAGGAGAGAGAGAGAGAAGGAAAGAGAGATGGAATGTGTGTGTGTGTGTGTGTTTGCGCGTTGCTCGACGCATAGCACAGACAGAGAGGGTTTACAGAGAGGAAGAGATCTCTGCGCTGCGAGTGCACAGCGCTACTGTGTGTGTCAGTGTGTGTGTGCACGCGTGCGTGCATGTGTGTGTGTGATTCGATTAAATCTTATGACGTGATAAGATCATGCATTTTAGCACCGCGCGCACCGCTCTCTTCAATGAGGAAATGGAAATCCAGACCTTGTAGAAAAGTGCCGATTTTAAGGCTTTGGATTGAAAGTAATGGCTCATACTTTCTGAGCCACACAATTACTCACATAAGACCCTAAATAACATAGTTAGAACGTTTTTGTGGATTTTGGTTTCCAGGGACTTTAAATGTCATTATTTCATTCACTCAAAGTTAGCGCAATGCAAAAGGAGAGATTGTTTTGAGATGTCACTGAGCTTTATGCTGCATTCGATTAGAACTCGGAGATCGCAAAATCCCACTTCCTTCTAGGAAGAAATCTAATAAAACGACGCGTCAACTCGGAGTTCCTACTCTATATGCTGAAAAAAATAATAAGATTGCATGAATTTAAAACTAGGTCTGCAACTAATGGTTATTTTCATTATCGATTAATCTGGTGATTATTTTCTCAGTTAATGGATTAATTGTTTGGTTTATAAAATGCCACAAAATGGTGAGAAATTACAATCAGTGTTTCCAAAAGCCCAAGATGATGTCCTCATATGTCTTGTTTTGTCCACAACCCAAAGATATTCCGTCATAGAGGAGCTGGAATCAGATATTTCTATTTTTGTCTTAAAAAAATTACTCAAAACGATGGATTGATTATGAAATTCTTGATTCATTTTCTGACGATCGATTAGTCGTTGCAGCTCTGTTTAAAACACATTTTTGGCACTCCCCCCCCCCCTCATTTTCAACAAGAGCATGCTTTCAGACCAATCAGCATACCACTAACGTTACAGTAGTTGCTTAAACCCATACAATTAAATGTTAATGTTGTTATTAGCTGTTAGCTGTCTAATAGCTGATGCTATTAGCATCCATGGTTTTGCGACATGAAGGCCAAACGCACGTAGGTCGGAGATGACGCGTTGACCCACGTGCCGCCTCACACCTCCGACCATAAAGCAGACAGGCAGGCAGCTATTCAGTTCAACAACAACAACATCTTCTCAGATGGACAGCCTGAGGATACAGCCTTATTCAATTAGGCTCTAATGGTTATCTAATATGTGTCTATTTGTGGGTCTTGATATGAAGAAGCTTGGGAACGCCTAGCTGTTAGCATGTGTTTGTACTGTACAGAATCCACTGTAGCTTATTGAATGGAAGAACTAAGTTCAAATAAAGCAGGTCGTTTTTATCATTAGAATGGAGAGCAAGAATCAAGCAAAAAACACCAATAAAAATATTCATAAAAGATGATAATAAATACATTATTAAATAAATGAATGAATGAATGAATGAATGAATAAATGAATGGATAAATAAATAAATGTTCCCCAGCTGTGTTGCTTTGGTGTCCTAATAATTTATCACATTGACCAAAATAATGTATCGTCAGTCATTGCGTGCCAGAAATGTAGCCCATTCCTCTAAGTTTGGAGGTGTTGGTGGTAAATAAGATGAGATGTTAGTTTGGAGGTGTTGTTGGTGGTAAATAAGATGAGATGTTGCCATAGAGTGGTTGACAGTGAAACGAGCAGGGCCCAGCTGCTCCTCAGGGCCCAGCTGCTCCTGGATGGTGTGGGGAATGTGTGTGTTAGAGATGCGCGGATGAGCTTTTATGCCATCCTAATCCACGTGTATGCATGAACCGTCCGCCCGCCATAAATCGACGCAAATTATTTCATACTATTTATAGATCCGCGCCCGCCATGCATCTGACGCTATAAACGCTATAAAACGCTATAAAAGGAGCGAACTTACGGTTTCTGCTGCCGTTGGTGCGATCGCTGCAGTCCAAGACTCCAAATAAACTTCCATGCTGTATTATGTCCAGTGCACCACTTGCCCTCATGTAGTTTACTCGGCTAACGCTATACTGTAGCTTTAAGTTTAGTTTACTGGATTGCATCATTGTATGGGAAAATACGAACGCGTCTTCTCTTCAAACACGTCTTCAGCGGAGACTCCTTTTTGAGGCTGACATCATTGACCATATATGGACGAAAAGTGGAGCAGTCCACATGGCTATTGTTTGGTTTACGGCCGTGGGTCCTTTGGGGGATCTACAATAGGCGACTAAGAATGTGCCTGACGAGAAATGTAGCTTAAAATACGTTCATAGACTAGAGAAGGTAATTCATATTATTTCTCCTCATTAATGATACATCGTTTCAACCACCCGCAACCCATCCGCTATTAATCAGAATGTTTATTTTTATGATCTGGCCCGCCCGCGGGGCGGGATATCCGCGGTCGGCGCGGTTATTATAACTGCGGCCCGCGCATCACTAGTGTGTGTGTGTGTGTGTTGGGGTGTCTGACTCTGGCCTGTCCAATAGGAACCATCTATTTTCTCCCATTTAGCATGAAACCATCCTTCCACTCTATAGTGTAGTGTAGTGCAGAGGTTATCAACGTGCGGTCCAGGGACCACCTGGGGTCCTTGAGGGGGTTCCAGAGGGTCCCCAGAGGGGTTCCAGAGAGGTTCCAGAGGGTCCCCAGAGGGGTTCCAGAGGGTCCTCAGAGGGGTTCCAGAGGGTTCCAGAGAGGTTCCAGAGGGTTCCAGAGGGCACCCAGCACATTTCTGAGTTGTTAAACCTCAGCATTATTTCGTTGACAAGAGGTTAACACATGTAGAATGATTGTTTTGATCCTAGTTTCACTGTTCTCTCTGCTCTCGCCTCTGCAATGAATTCTGGACAATAAAAATAAAGACATATCAGATTTGAGTTCAAGAGACAAAATCTCATTGAGTGGCTCAGTGGCACTAACTGTGGACTAAATTAGGGTCCTTCATATGAAAGGGGTTGAAAATCACTGGTGTGTGTAGTGTAGTGTTGTGTAGTGTGTAGTGTAGTAGTGTGTAGTGCAGGCGAATGCGAAGGCCCAATGCTATGACAATACTATTGCACTGCTTTAGCGGATGGTACAGTAGTGCAACATCGTCAAAGCAGCTGACCTCTGCATGCTAGGGACAGGGACAGGGACGGGGACAGGGACAGAGACGGGGACGGACACACACACACACACACACACACACACACACGGCTCGTAGTGAAAAGTGCCTTTAAAAACATGACCCCCCCCCCCCCCCCCCCAAAAAAAAACAAAAAAAAACACCACAGAGACATTACCAATAGAGCTGCAACAATTATCAAATCAATTAGTTGCCAATTATTAAGTTAATCGTCAACTATTTTTTGCTGATTAATTGATCAGTTTCAATGATAAAAAAAAAAAAAAAAAAATCTCTTGAATTAAATGTGAATATTTTCTGCTTTCTTTACTCTATAAACCAAATATATTTGGGTTGTGGACAAAACAAGATATTTGAGGACGTCATCTTGGGCTTTGGGGAAACACCGATTGAAATGTTTCACCATTTTCAGGCATTTTATAAACCAAACAAATAATTGATTAAATTGAGAAAATAATTAACAGATTAATTGACAATGAAAATAATGGTTATTTGCAGGCCTAACTAGCACAATGAAAAACTAGTGCATAAATGACATACACACGCAGCGGTGGCCAGGGCTAGCAATGCATAGCAGACAATCAGGAGTTAATGCTATATTTCCCTGTCTGTCACATCTCTATAAGACTTGTAAGGAAGTGTGTGTGTGTGTGTGTGTGTGTGTGTGTGTGTGTGTGTGTGTGTGTGTGTGTGTGTGTGTGTGTGTGTGTGTGTGTGTGTGTGTGTGTGTGTGTGTGTGTGTGTGTGTGTGTGTGTGTGTGTGCAGCTGGGGGGCTGGGTGGGTGAGGGGGGGAGGTCTTTGTCAGCCAATGCCCTTTTAATATTGCACTGCTCATCTGATTTCACAGTAGTACAAGAGAAAAAGGGCTTTGGACAACAAGGCATGTCCTCAAATCCCTCCGATTCTCTTCAAATCCCCGCATGCAGGCCTGTGTCACTAAACTGTCCAGACAGTAGGCTACACAGGGCCCTATCTACACAGGGCCCTATCTACACAGGGCCCAATCTACACAGGGCCCTATCTATAATATGGCCACCCTGACAAGCAGTAACATGTTGGAGGTGATATGCGTGAAACAGCTGGCTACAGGCTTATCAGGCCTATACTACATGCTGCCGACGCATCAATAAAAGAAGAGAATGGCCTATTATAGGCCTGATATAAAGCATGCAAATTGTAAATGAATTATTACCCCACACACACACACACACACACACACTTAAGATAGCCTAATGCAGAATAAACAGTTTTGTATGACAGCTGCAAACTGGTATTCCTAAATAAGCAATTCACAGGTCTATTTAGGGTATAGATATTATTATTTAGGGTATATATATTATTATTTAGGGTATAGGTATTATTATGTAGGGTATAGATATTACTATGGGGTATAGATATTATTTAGGGTATAGATGTTATTATTTAGGGTATAGATATTATTATTTAGGGTATATATATTATTTAGGGTATATATATTATTATGTAGGGTATATATATTATTATTTAGGGTATAGATCTTATTATGTAGGGTATAGATACTGTATTATTATTTAGGGTATATATATTATTATGTAGGGTATATATATTATTATTTAGGGTATAGATCTTATTATGTAGGGTATAGATACTGTATTATTATTTAGGGTATATATATTATTATGTAGGGTAGAGATATTATTATTTAGGGTATAGATCTTATTATGTAGTGTATAGATATTATTATGTAGGGTATAGATATTATTATTTAGGGTATATATATTATTATTTAGGGTATAGATATTATTTAGGGTATATATATTATTATTTAGGGTATAGATATTATTATGTAGGGTATATATATTATTTAAGGTATAGATATTATTATGTAGGGTGTAGATATTATTTAGGGTATAGATATTATTATTTAGGGTATAGATATTATGTAGGGTAGAGATATTATGTAGGGTAGAGATATTATGTAGGGTAGAGATATTATGTAGGGTATAGATATTATTTAGGATATAGATCTTATTATGTAGGGTATATATCTTATTATGTAGGGTATATATATATTATTTAGGGTATAGATATTATTATTTAGACAGACAGACAGACAGGGTATATAGACTGACAGACAGGAGACAGACAGGGTACAGACAGACAGGGTATAGACAGACATACAGGAGACAGACAGAGTATAGACAGACAGGAGACAGACAGACAGGGTATAGACAGACAGGGTACAGACAGACAGGGTATAGACAGACAGGGGACAGACAGACAGACAGACAGGCAGGCAGGCAGACAGGCAGACAGGGTACAGACAGACAGGGTATAGGCAGGCAGACAGACAGACATGGTGCAGACAGACAGGGTATAGACAGACAGGAGACAGACAGACAGACAGGGTATAGGCAGGCAGACAGACAGACAGGCAGGGTGCAGACAGACAGGGTATAGACAGACAGACAGACAGACAGACAGGAGACAGACAGACAGACAGACAGACAGACAGACAGACAGACAGACAGACAGACAGACAGGGTACAGACTGACAGACAGACAGACAGACAGGCTGGCTGCCTGGAGGAAGTGAGGGAGGAGAGAACGTATTTAGGGCAAAGAGCACATTCCGCTATACAATAGCAGAAACCTTCATTTAATACCTGCTATTCCTGACTGTCCCTTTGGCCAAAGTGGCAATCTGAAACCTCCTGCTTTAGGAGAGGAGGGGCGGGGGGCGAGGGGGGGCGAGAGGGGGGCGAGGGGGGGCGAGAGGGGGGCTTGTTATTTCCAATGTTCAGAGAAGTTTACAATCGCCCAAAGTGCTCGTTTTGCTCTGATAAAACACACATGCCTCCATTACATCTCCCACTCCGTCACATTTACACTGATCAAAATACACACAGACCACCAGCTCAGTCAAGTCACTGCTCGTTCAAATACACACAGACCACCAGCTCAGTCAAGTCACTGCTCGTTCAAATACACACAGACCACCAGCTCAGTCAAGTCACTGCTCGTTCAAATACACACAGACCACCAGCTCAGTCAACTCACTGCTCGTTCAAATACACACAGACCACCAGCTCAGTCAAGTCACTGCTCGTTCAAATACACACAGACCACCAGCTCAGTCAACTCACTGCTCGTTCAAATACACACAGACCACCAGCTCAGTCAACTCACTGCTCGTTCAAATACACACAGACCACCAGCTCAGTCAACTCACTGCTCGTTCAAATACACACAGACCACCAGCTCAGTCAACTCACTGCTCGTTCAAATACACACAGACCACCAGCTCAGTCAACTCACTGCTCGTTCAAATACACACAGACCACCAGCTCAGTCAACTCACTGCTCGTTCAAATAGAAAACAGACTTCAAGTCTTTAATACTGAAGGCTGCATTTCATGTAGGCTTCACTAAAAAATATATAGGAAGGGAAAGAGTAGGCCTGCGTGATTACTTCTCCATTCACCGCAAAATAACGAGGTTACAGATTTAATAATTCAGTCCAAATGTTTGATTTGGATTTTTCCTCAAGGTGTTTTCTCCATATAGCTTCCTGTTAAAGCATCAAATATGAAGGTATTTTGAAAATGCAGCAGCCATACCGACCACACATTCCTACGGTAGGGAGAGCAGCTTCCATCACAACTCTTACTAACACAACTGGGAATTTCATCTTAGCGGGTGGAAATATCATACCATCCATATATATATATAAACTATACATATAGCCTACATATATAGCACATATATATATATATATATATATATATATATATATATATATATATATATATATATGCTACCATACATAGACTACACCCTTCTCTTGCAAGCCCTGCAAATGATGTTTTTTGACTGACTGAAGAGATGTGTTTTTAAATGCAGCACACGTTAGGCCACACTTGTGATGTTTACACATGATCCAGATGACACACAGGTTATAGTGCTCATATGCTCATATGGGACGCTTTGACTTGTTTAGTAGCCTATAATGTCTATTTATCTCACCTAGAGCGAGGTATAGCTGAGACACAAACCTAGTTAATAGCCACATAGGCCACTGTAATTGTTCATTCTCAAATAATAATCCAGGCAATTAAATTAATGTGGCTCTCTGGAGGGCCCTGGCTCTCTGGAGGGCCCTGGCTCTCTGGAGGGCCCTGGAGGGCCCTGGCGGACCCCTGGGTGTCCCCGGAACCCACTTTGAGCATCAGTGGATTAGCCCATAATGAGAGGAACGCGTTCATTTGCTAGTATTCCAGTTTGTAAATCACTTGCACGAGCACCCACCTGTCAATCACTCACTCACACTCCTATAACCCGCAACACACACACACAGTCACACACACACGCACGCGCGCGCACAAACGCATGCACGCACGCACACACACACACACACACATACACACACACACTAGCGGTTGTATATACAGTTTAAACTTGCCTACTAGAGCTCGCGGACGGAACCACTCCCGGTGCAATCAGCCCCGGTCGACCTCCTCCGTGTCTGCCGCCTGGCGCGCAGGGACAGACCGGCAGAAGTGAACGGTACCTGGCGGAGAGAGAGAGGCAGGGCCGGTCCGTGAAGTTGGCCCCTCTCGCGGCGATTAGCGTCCTGCACGTTACCGTATCTCCCTCCCCCCGCCCGCGCGCAATACAGCCGCGCGGCGTGCCGCTCCTCGGCAATAAAACGCGGTAAGGTTGCGTTATTATTTGCTCCATAGCAGCCTGGCGGTGCGCCTCGGTAAGGTTGCGTTATTATTTGCTCCATAACAGGCTGACGGTGCGCGTTGCGGCCTCCCGCTCCAGACTCCATCTTTGACTAGTTGACATTCAGCTCTCGCCGAGACAAATTCCTTATTTGCATGCCGGACTCCCATTGGTCCGTTCCCTCGCTTGTCTTCGCCCCCATTGGCGGAAATTTTATCTCATCACCTCTGGGATTGGTCGCATACCATGGGAACGTCATTGTATAGTTTAATTTTAACAATGAACACACATATTCTCTCTTCCATTCACAAATTTCTCGTCATTACCCGCCTTGGAGGTGCCACATTATGTGTTGTGATTTAAAGCAACGACGGTCTGGTGTGTTTAGCTGCTCTTATCAGTAGAGAGATGTTGAACGTTAGAACACTTGATCCACTTTGAAGACCACCCAGGACTTTACTACAAGTGCATACAGCAAAAGTTTACACACCGTTAGCTTAGCGCTCAAATGCATTTGGAGCATGCAGTAGCAGTAGCCTAGCTATAGGCTATGAGGGAATGCATGCAGCAACCTACAGCCTCACTCAAAAGTCCACTGGCTTTTAGATGCAAACAGCTTTAAAGAAACTTTCCTGGTGTCAATAGAAAGGGGGAGGGGGAGGGGCAGGGGGAGGGGGAGGGGGAGGGTCCGGGGCAGGGGTGGAGAGAGTTATTTGGAGGCCCTAGAGGCAACGGCAAACATGGGGCCCCCTGAATCCCAACTCCCCCCCCCCTCTCGCTTTTTAATCCATCCATTCTATCTATGTATAGGCCTGCATTTGGCTAGCTTGGTTATTTTTTTATTTTTTTATTTATTTATATATATTTTTATTTTTTTATTTATTTATGTATGTATATATGTATAGAGACAGTGCGCATGTCTGAGAACGCCAACAAAATGTGAAACGGCTGGCGCGCGAGTGGGGTAAAACCGCCGATATATCTCATGGGCTGACTCACCAAAAGACGGTGCTGTGGCTCTAAACTACATGTTTGGGGGTTGTAGAGCAGAACACAAGAAGTCTGCTCAGATGTGCGTTTACTGTGGTGGTTAAATCCCCGATCGTGTCTGCCTGGGCTGGGCTATCAGCTAAATTCTAACTTTGCTGAATGGATAGAACGGGGGAATTTACCCCACCCTGACCCCGCCCCCAGCAAGGCTGAGCCAGCTAACCCAGCGTCTATGACGAGACATCGCCTCAACCTATATATTTATTTATTGAACTTCTCTCTCAGACAGAAACTAATGTGGCGGCAAGGACAAAGAGCTTAAAGACGTGGTGGTGGTGGTCATGACTCAAAATTGAAATAACTTATTGTAACAAAAAGGGCTGTTCTTCAAAAACATACATTACGTTTCTTTGTTCTATTCTTGTCTTGCGGCGCTCTGGCTGCAGGGTGCCCGGGCCTAAGGCAGTTACCTCCCTTTTCCTAATGGTAAGAGCAGCCCCGGTCAGGGTGGAGTACAGGTGGAGGTACCAGTGTGGGGGTGGAGTACAGGTGGAGGTACCAGTGTGGGCAAGGAGTACAGGTGGAGGTACCAGTGTGAGGGTGGAGTACAGGTGGAGGTACCAGTGTGGGCAAGGAGTACAGGGGGAGGTACCAGTGTGGGCGTGGAGTACAGGTGGAGGTACCAGTGTGAGGGTGGAGTACAGTTGGAGGTACCAGTGTGGGGGTGGAGTACAGTTGGAGGTACCAGTGTGGGGGTGGAGTACAGTTGGAGGTACCAGTGTGGGGGTGGAGTACAGGTGGAGGTACCAGTGTGGGGGTGGAGTACAGGTGGAGGTACCAGTGTGAGGGTGGAGTACAGGTGGAGGTACCAGTGTGAGGGTGGAGTACAGGTGGAGGTACCAGTGTGGGGGTGGGAGTACAGGTGGAGGTACCAGTGTGGGGGTGGAGAGGGGGCTAGAAGAGGTTAAGCGACAGCCTCAGTGGAGGTGCTGCCGGCAGACACTCAGTGGACGCTTGGAATAGTGCAGCAGGCTGTGAAATTTGGCATTCCTGACCAATGGAGCTGAAATAATGGCATTGTCCAGCGGAAAAGACCCGCCTCCATACCACCAACACTAGCCCCTCCCTCTATACCACCAACACTACCCCTCCCTCTATACCACCAACACTACCCCTCCCTCTATACCACCAACACTACCCCCTCCCTCTATACCACCAACACTACCCCTCCCTCTATACCACCAACACTACCCCCTCCCTCCCTCTATACCACCAACACTACCCCCTCCCTCCCTCTATACCACCAACACTACCCCTCCCTCTATACCACCAACACTACCCCTCCCTCTATACCACCAACACTACCCCTCCCTCTATACCACCAACACTACCCCCTCCCTCCCTCTATACCACCAACACTACCCCCTCCCTCCCTCTATACCACCAACACTACCCCCTCCCTCCCTCTATACCACCAACACTACCCCCTCCCTCTATACCACCAACACTACCCCCTCCCTCTATACCACCAACACTACCCCCTCCCTCTATACCACCAACACTACCCCCTCCCTCCCTCTATACCACCAACACTACCCCTCCCTCCCTCTATACCACCAACACTACCCCCTCCCTCTATACCACCAACACTACCCCCTCCCTCCCTCTATACCACCAACACTACCCCTCCCTCCCTCTATACCACCAACACTACCCCCTCCCTCTATACCACCAACACTACCCCCTCCCTCTATACCACCAACACTACCCCCTCCCTCCCTCTATACCACCAACACTACCCCCTCCCTCTATACCACCAACACTACCCCCTCCCTCCCTCTATACCACCAACACTAGCCCCTCCCTCTATACCACCAACACTACCCCCTCCCTCTATACCACCAACACTACCCCCTCCCTCTATACCACCAACACTACCCCCTCCCTCTATACCACCAACACTACCCCCTCCCTCTATACCACCAACACTACCCCCTCCCTCTATACCACCAACACTACCCCCTCCCTCCCTCTATACCACCAACACTACCCCCTCCCTCTATACCACCAACACTACCCCCTCCCTCCCTCTATACCACCAACACTAGCCCCTCCCTCTATACCACCAACACTAGCCCCTCCCTCTATACCACCAACACTAGCCCCTCCCTCTATACCACCAACACTACCCCCTCCCTCCCTCTATACCACCAACACTACCCCTCCCTCTATACCACCAACACTACCCCCTCCCTCCCTCTATACCACCAACACTACCCCTCCCTCCCTCTATACCACCAACACTACCCCCTCCCTCCCTCTATACCACCAACACTACCCCCTCCCTCCCTCTATACCACCAACACTACCCCCTCCCTCCCTCTATACCACCAACACTACCCCCTCCCTCCCTCTATACCACCAACACTACCCCTCTCTCCCTCCTGGCAGTGCAGCTAAGGGGCAGAGTGTGTTGGATGTCGGTAAGAGTGAATTCTTCATGTGTCTATTCATATTTGCATTGTCCTCTTAGCTAATAGCAACATAATGCCACAATTAGCCAGTTCTTTCTCCATAGCTAGACCTAATAAGGCTAAGGCACTACATGTCTACTACATGTCTACTAAGGCACTACATGTCTACTAGTAGACATGTAGTGCCTTAGTAGACATGTAGTAGACATGTAGTGCCTTAGTAGACATGTACTAGACATGTAGTGCCTTAGTAGACATGTAGTGCCTTAGCTAAGGCACTACATGTCTACTACATGTCTACTAAGGCACTAGGCTACATGTCATTGCTGAAATGTGCTGGGAATTTTGTTCCATTCCTGTCAAGACTTCTTGATTCGAAATGAAAGGAGAGAGAGGGATACCTTTATCGAAGACCCCCCCTCTCCCCCTCTCTCCCTCCCTCTCTCACCCTCTCACTATCTCTCTCCCTCTCTCACCCTCTTACTATCTCTCTCCCTCTCTCACCCTCTTACTATCTCTCTCACTATCTCTCCCCCTCACCCTCTCACTATCTCTCTCTCCCTCTCTCTCTCCCTCTCTCACCCTCTCACTATCTCTCTCCCTCTCTCTCCCTCTCTCACCCTCTCACTATCTCTCTCCCTCTCTCTCTCCCTCTCTCACCCTCTCACTATCTCTCCCTCTCTCCCCCTCTCCCTCTCACTATCTCTCACCGTCTCACTATCTCTCTCTCCCTCTCTCACCCTCTCCCTCTCTCAACCTCTCACTATCTCTCCCCCTCTCTCTCACCCTCTTATACTATCTCTCTCACTATCTCTCTTCCTCTCTCACCCTCTCACTATCTCTCTCCCCCTCTCCCTCTCTCACCCTCTCACTATCTCTCCCTCTCTCACCCTCTCCCTCTCTATCTCTCACCCTCTCACTATCTCTCACCCTCTCACTATCTCTCCCTCTCTCACCCTCTCACTATCTCTCCCTCTCTCTCACCCTCTCTGTCTGTCTGTCTTTCTCTCTCTCATTCCAGCCAGTCCTCTCCTTCTATTTGCCTCAGAGTTTTTAGATGAAACCTGTCTGCCATGACGTGTTTCAGATGCTATGTAAGGAATGCGCGTCCACATGGCCTGTGCGCAAGCACGCGTCTGTGTGTGTGTGTGTGTGTAATTCTGTGTGCACGTGCACGTGCGTGTGTGTCTGTGTGTGTGTGTGTGTGTGTGTGTGTGTGTGTGTGTGTGTGTGTGTAGTTCTGTATACGCGCGCATGCGTGTCTGTGTCTGTGTGTTTGTGTAGTTCTGTGTGCATGTGCGCGCGTGTGCACGTGGCGGGAGGCGGAGCAGAGTGAAGTATGTGGGGCCGCAGGAAGTCCATGCCCATATTTGGTTGTGACGGCTCTCTGATTAGATTGACATGCAGTTCTTTCAACTCAGCCGCTGCCTAGTTTCTGGATTCCCCCCTCCTAACCTACGTCTGTGTGTTTTTCATCGTTTGGAAGACACGCGTGTCAAAAAGGTTATAGGCAAGCAAAACCATGAGAGGAACAGGAAATGAAATAGGCCCTGCCTACATAGTCTCTTAAAACAGACTGTCTCATCTACATCCGGCGAATGCAGCTATACAGTCTGTACGTTACACCCCCAGAACATGCACAAGGAAGTTGGGGAAAAAACCTTCAGACAGGAAAGAAGTTTGACGGAATCCGACCAATCACGACACGTGTGTCCACGAAAAATGCGGCATATTGGATTTTGATTGGACTAATGAGCGGAAGACCCGCCTTTCTGCGATTCTGATTGGACTAATGAGCGGAAAACCCGCCTTTCTACTTCCCATTCCGGTTGCTACATGATTCTCCCCCACGAAGTACAGACGGTATGGCGGAAGCATTTGAAAATTGCGGAAGCCAACTCGTCTGTTCTAAGAGACTACTGCCTACATGCTTTTTAGACTGAAAGTGGAAAAAAAGGATTTCACCAACATTCAGTATGAAAAATGTAAAGAAAAAAAAAGAAAAAAATGAACAGACCAGGTCAGAATACTCGAGTAACCCATTTTCAATGGTGTTACATGGAAAAAACGAAATGGGGAAAAGAAGTTTTTACGTTTTTTCGTTTCCATTTTTCTGTTTCAAACTTTAAAATGGAAAAACGAAAAAACTTCACCAGCAAAATATATATATATATATATATTTTTTTTGCTAAATTCATGGCGGGCCACTTCAAAACGGGCAGCGGGCCGCAATTGACCCGTGGGCTGTAGTTTGGCCACCCCTAGCCTACACTTTATTGTTCTGTATTCCATTCTGAACTACAATTGTTGAAAACAAAACACTTCCTTGTGCTATCTCTGGGATTAAACACTTTTTGAATCATGTATTTTGTATTCATCAAATCAAATCAAGGGATTTTCAGCATTTTCATATAAAAGACCCTCACAATATGGCCGCATTTGATCACATTTAGTCCCAGGGACCATGGGAAGATTTGAGTTTTTGATTTAGGGGCCCTTTACACGAGGACAGTTTCTGGAAGAAACGACACAATAGCGTTTCCTTCACACCTTTTCCTTCACACCTTCTCCCTGTTTACATGAACGCTGTTGAATTTTTAAAACGCCGTAATGTACATGCCAGGTCGCTAGGTGGCAGTGTGATCACCTTATTCTTTGCCCATACAAGGACGCTTCTGCATGACGTAATTTCGTAATCGTCTTTCCGGTTTTAAACGCGGAAGTAGAGTACGCTTTCCGCAGTCATTTAGACTTGCCAAAAAGCTTTTTTCAAGCTAAAAAAAAACCCAAACTGTTTTAAAGTTTTAATATTTGTCGGGTGAGAATGTAACATATATGTGACCAGTTTATCAGAATAACGCCTATTGGAAATCTTTAACGAGCGGCGAGGACCGGGAGCGCTGACTGTGCTGACACCGGTCGGACTAGCTATCTGTCAAACCCTACTGTAGGCTACTGGCAGTGAGAAAACACTGTCGACGTGCTTTTGTAACTAACGTTAAATGCCGACCGGGTACAGCCATCGGCTCCTCGCAGCAGTAACGTTCTGAACATGTAACTGAAGTTGGCCGCAGTGTAGCTTAATTCTGAATGTTGCCAAACTTCATTCATACTGACGTTTTATTTGGTTGCCAACTCGCGCACGGCTATGGCGTAATCGTGTGTGTCGCCTGTGCAGGCACGTCAGAGTTTCTGAAATGTGCCGTCTTCAAGCGATTACATGGAGCCCTCAGCGCCGCGGGAAGCGTATCAAACAATTCCACTCTAGAGGGTGGTTTCAAAATGTGTCGTTTCCTAAGCGCGAATTCGCCGTCGCCGTCTAAAAGGGAGGCACTAACGATAAAATAATTCCCCGTTTCCATAGGAAACCGTCCTCGTGTAAAGTGCCCCTTAGTATTATACAAGAAGTGTCTCTAATAGTGATGAGAGAGAAACATGAGATAGACTTTCTTTTTAATTAGGGTCATTTCTTGTGAATTAAAATGACACTGGAATGAAACGAGCCTACCTGGTTTTGCTGGGAGCCTCCTGAAACCCTGTCAAGGGCCCCTGGACTTCAAATGCCCTGGTGCCCCCGGGAACACTGAGAACCACTGGATTACAGCACGCATGGAACCACTGGATTATAGCAGGCATGGGTGTTTTTTTCTAGTTGAAGGTATAGTTGAAGGTTTATAGGCTACTTCAAAAACATCTTTGATCAGATACGCTTTGAAACATAAAGATTCACCTTCCTTGTTTTCTCAACTTGTGAACATAGTCTGTCGTGCATGGCCAGGGTCCAAACGTGTTTATCAGGCTGCCAGAGTTAATGTTTACAGCCAGTTGTGCAAGAGATGGCAGAGACGTGGACAGGGGGACAGCATTGTAACTGGTAAGAGAAGGCAGAGACGTGGACAGGGGGACAGCATTGTAACTGGTAAGAGATGGCAGAGACGTGGACAGGGGGACAGTATTGTAACTGGTAAGAGAAGGCAGAGACGTGGACAGGGGGACAGCATTGTAACTGGTAAGAGATGGCAGAGACGTGGACAGGGGGACAGTATTGTAACTGGTAAGAGAAGGCAGAGACGTGGACAGGGGGACAGTATTGTAACTCGTAAGAGAAGACAGAGACGTGGACAGGGGGACAGCATTGTAACTGGTAAGAGAAAACAGAGACGTGGACAGGGGGACAGCATTGTAACTGGTAAGAGAAGACAGAGACGTGGACAGGGGGACAGTATTGTAACTGGTAAGAGAAGACAGAGACGTGGACAGGGGGACAGCATTGTAACTGGTAAGAGAAGACAGAGACGTGGACAGGGGGACAGCATTGTAACTGGTAAGAGAAGACAGAGACGTGGACAGGGGGACAGCATTGTAACTGGTAAGAGAAGACAGAGACGTGGACAGGGGGACAGCATTGTAACTGGTAAGAGAAGACAGAGACGTGGACAGGGGGACAGCATTGTAACTGGTAAGAGAAGACAGAGACGTGGACAGGGGGACAGCATTGTAACTGGTAAGAGAAGACAGAGACGTGGACAGGGGGACAGCATTGTAACTGGTAAGAGAAGACAGAGACGTGGACAGGGGGACAGCATTGTAACTGGTAAGAGAAGACAGAGACGTGGACAGGACATGAAGCGCACAGCAAAAGTCAGTGTTAATTGAACCGTGAGTGTACAACACATCCAACACAACACTTTTCCATAGATCTTTGCAGCAGACAAACAGCTCCACACTCCAAATAACTGCCACTTAGCAAAACGCTGGCAAAACACTGGCAAATCTGCTGCGTGACACAATTTATATATATCAAGTTAAATATTAAGTTAAATATTAGCGAGTCAAATATTAAGTAGCCTATTATTGTTTTCTGTATTCATCACTAAATGGTAAAACTATTTTCAGTACCCTTCACTATAGAGAATTGCACAGTTGCCATCAATTGTAATGCACAGTTACAAACAGTAGATGTGATCATGTGTTTGATGGTAGCTGAGATAACCCTACGTGAAGATGTTAAAATGTACCTGTAATTCTTGACACTAAAATAAACAGGATCATGTGGATGTTTTGTCTTTGTCTGACCCACTTGAGACCACATTGACCCACTTGAGACCACATTGACCCACTTGAGACCACATTTGTTCACATGTGGCCTGTGAGTTTGACAGCCCTGGTCTAAATGTTGTTGCAGAGGCTTTGACACCCTGACGAAAATAGAATTCTGGGGGAAACAGTAACACTTTTTTGCCAGGTCAAATGTTAAAAGACATGGTGATGGGCAGCGTGCAGCATTGGGCATAGGCAGCGTGCAGCGTGCGTCATGGGCAGCGTGCAGCATTGGGCATGGGCAGCGTGCAGCGTGCGTGATGGGCAGCGTGCAGCATTGGGCATGGGCAGCGTGCAGCATTGGGCCTTGTCTCTCTCTGAGCCCACAGGGTTCTTCAAACAGAGGCTTCCTCCATTCCTCTGCAGCCCTCTCCCCCCTGGAAGGAGCTTCTCATTGGCACTGAAAAAGGAACTAGCGAGCGACCTCCCCCCACCCGCCCCTCCCACTCCACCTGACCTCTAACCTCCAGGGGCCCTCCCACTCCACCTGACCTCTAACCTCCAGGGGTCGGCAGCCGAGGAGAAGCCAGATGTCAGGATGGGGAATGGGCGCTTGGCGACTCGGGTTACCCCGGGCAGCATGGCGCCAGCCCTGGAGAGAGAGAGAGAGAGAGAGAGAGAGAGACTAAGAAAGAGTGGGAGACAGGGAGCCATAGAGAGTTGTAAGAAAAAAGGGATAAAAGGAAAAGAAAGACAGGAAGCAAAGGAGAGAGGTACAGCATTGTTGCGTTGTTTGGTTCAATAGCCGGCTTAATGGCGGGCCTTCCTTGCGGCAATATTGTGGGGTGTCTAAGGGCTAAAGACGAGACATTGAGGAGGGACTATAGGATACCAGACATCCAGTGGAACCCCGCCCGCCCCATTCCCTATCCTGCCCCTGAACCCTGCACACCATACAAGACAGCCCTACAGTACCGCAGGGAGGAGTTCTAAAAGCTGCAAGTGAACAGCGCCTGCATCCATCGTCTGGAAGCCGATCAATAATCAATAATGCTTGAATCAATAATGAAAGAAGGTCTGTGCTTAACAAACCTTTGTGTTCAGCAAGATCATCTTCACAAATCAGTGTGTTTTCCCCCCGATCGTATTTATGCTTAAAAAAAATAAGAAATTGTCCTAATTTGTGGAGATGATCTTGCTGAACACAAAGGTCACAGTTTCATAAACCTTTGTTAACCACAGACTTATGTCAGGCATCTCACCAAAAGCCCCATTCATGCCAAAATCCCCATACATAAATCCCATAGAGCAGTGGTTCCCAAACTGGGATACAGGAGGAACTACATGGGGGGAATGGAGAGAAAGGGGAAATATAAAAGTAAAAAAGAATAAATCATGAAAATAACGTTAAAATAAATCTGCTCAGGAGGCACTAATTGCAACTCTTTCACTCCATTTCTTAATTTAAAGTGGGTTATCATGCATTCATGGTATCATATGATACCATGAAGCAGTTTTGAGTTTTCTAAGCAAAATGTTGTAGTCAGGTAAAGGGGGTACTTGGATTCAGAAATCAGGGAAAGTACTGAAGCCTAAGAAGTTTTAGAACCACTGAGTACCGCAGGAACAATCTGGCAACCCATCGGTTAAACAAACAAACAAACAAACAAAAATCCTCTAACCTCTGGGGGCAGCAGCCCCGTTTCAATGTGGTGCAACAGGAACTCAAGAAGCGGAAGAAAATCTGCTCCCTGCAAGCTCTGCCAATGGCTCCAGCTCTGCCCATTAATGCAGAGGTAGAGTATGTTGTGAGGTACAGTATGTTGTGAGGTAGAGTATGTTGTGAGGTACAGTATGTTGTGAGGTACAGTATGCTGTGAGGTACAGTATGTTGTGAGGTAGAGTATGTTGTGAGGTAGAGTATGTTGTGAGGTACAGTATGTTGTGAGGTACAGTATGTTGTGAGGTAGAGTATGTTGTGAGGTACAGTATGTTGTGAGGTACATTATGTTGTGAGGTACAGTATGTTGTGAGGTACAGTATGTTGTGAGGTAGAGTATGTTGTGAGGTAGAGTATGTTGTGAGGTACAGTATGTTGTGAGGTACAGTATGTTGTGAGGTAGAGTATGTTGTGAGGTACAGTATGTTGTGAGGTAGAGTATGTTGTGAGGTACAGTATGTTGTGAGGTACAGTATGTTGTGAGGTACATTATGTTGTGAGGTACAGTATGTTGTGAGGTACAGTATGTTGTGAGGTACAGTATTTTGTGAGGTACAGTATGTTGTGAGGTACAGTATGTTGTGAGGTACAGTATGTTGTGAGGTACAGTATGTTGTGAGGTACAGTATGATGTGAGGTACAGTATGTTGTGAGGTACAGTATGATGTGAGGTACAGTATGTTGTGAGGTACAGTATGATGTGAGGTACAGTATGTTGTGAGGTAGAGTATGTTGTGAGGTACAGTATGTTGTGAGGTACAGTATGTTGTGAGGTACAGTATGTTGTGAGGTACAGTATGTTGTGAGGTACAGTATGTTGTGAGGTAGAGTATGCTGTGAGGTAGAGTATGCTGTGAGGTACAGTATGTTGTGAGGTACAGTATGCTGTGAGGTACAGTATGTTGTGAGGTACAGTATGTTGTGAGGTACAGTATGTTGTGAGGTACAGTATGTTGTGAGGTACAGTATGTTGTGAGGTACAGTATGTTGTGAGGTAGAGTATGTTGTGAGGTACAGTATGTTGTGAGGTACAGTATGTTGTGGTGAGGTACAGTATGTTGTGAGGTACAGTATGTGGTGAGGTACAGTATGTTGTGAGGTACAGTATGTTGTGAGGTACAGTATGTTGTGAGGTACAGTATGTTGTGAGGTACAGTATGTTGTGAGGTACAGTATGTTGTGAGGTACAGCATGTTGTGAGGTACAGTATGTTGTGAGGTACAGTATGTTGTGAGGTACAGTATGTTGTGAGGTACAGTATGATGTGAGGTACAGTATGTTGTGGTGAGGTACAGTATGTTGTGAGGTACAGTATGTTGTGAGGTACAGTATGTTGTGAGGTACAGTATGTTGTGAGGTACAGTATGTTGCGAGGTACAGTATGTTGTGAGGTAGAGTATGTTGTGAGGTAGAGTATGTTGTGAGGTACAGTATGTTGTGAGGTACAGTATGATGTGAGGTAGAGTATGTTGTGAGGTACAGTATGCTGTGAGGTTTCAAGCAATTGCATTGGTTTGCTATAATGTAAACAACAGTTAAAAATGTAATTACAGTAAATATTACAATTTCATCAAAGAAGAGCTTTGTGTGAAATGATGATGGGCAAAAGTCATTTTATTTGTGATTCCTTCAGCAGAATAAAATGGAGCCAATATTATTTTTTCTGAGCCACAAAACATATTCTCACATTTTTTCCCAACATTTCCCTCCATACCTCCTCCTGCCAGCCTTGTCCCACCCAAAACTTGCGGTAGCCTTGGGCTGAGTAAAGCAGGTTTGTGACAGGAAAAGCAAGACATTTGCTGCAGCGAGACACATTTTGCACATAGTCCTTAGCTCAGCCCAGCTCATAGCTCAGTGGTCAGCTCAGTTTCACCTCAGCCAATGAGTTGCAGGCAATTGGCCTGAGACCAAATCAGCTTACGGAAGTCATCTTCTCTCCATGCCCTGCATGCCTGCTGCCTCCTCTGGCTGTGTCCAATTGAAATCATCATATCTGTTCAATGCTATGGCTAAGCACATATGTTTTCTAGTATTTGGACTATTCTCATCTTTGGTAATTGTGGAACACACAAGACTTGACTACAGATGTTACTGTGGAAATCTGCATTGAGATAAGATAGAGGCTTTGCAGAACGTCACACATCTCCTAATAACCATCCGGCTCCATCATAGGGGTCCATTGGTGGAAGCCTATGCAAATAATGGATAAATATATAATAACCAGGCTAAAAAGAGAGATAGCTACCTGGATAAGAATGTTGTTATGTGGGTGTGAGTGCGGCCGAGCTAGCGAGATGCCTAGTATGTACAGTATATATGATATATATGACTCTGGCATATATATGACTCTATATATATATGCCTAGTATGTATATATGATATATATATATATATATATATATATATATATATATATATATATATATATATATATATATAGAGTCAGTTTATTATGATCTCTGCTGTATAGGCCTACATGAGAGATGTGTACATGCAGGTTTTGCTCATGCTGCCCGCCCCCTCTGCTCTGAGTGTTTTTGAATGGTATTCCTGCAAAGGGGTTCGGCCTATGCTGGCATTCCAAGGGGTGGGGCTACATGTTGGAGCCCAATGCTGCATTCAGGTCATATGGGAAATACGGCCAACACAATCCTAAAGCAGTAGGAGGTTCACCTACTATAAGACCATTTAGTCGCCTCTGCATTGATGTGTGTCTATGACTAATAACAACGGGGTTTGTCTGCCCAATATTGTATTGTATAAACAGCTTCAGCCAAAGTACAGAAATTAGAAAGAAGATGAAGAAGAAGAAGAAGAAGAAGAAGAAGAAGAAGAAGAAGAAGAAGAAGAAGAAGAAGAAGAAGAAGAAGAAGAAGAAGGGAAGGAGGGAGGGAAGGAGGGAGGGAGGGAAGGAGGAGGGAGGGAGGGAAGGAGGAGGGAGGGAGGGAGGGAAGGAGGTAGGGAGGGAGGGAGGGAGGGAAGGAGGGAGGGAAGGAGGGAGGGAAGGAGGGAGGGAGGGAGGGAAGGAGGGAGGGAGGGAGGGAGGGAAGGAGGGAGGGAGGGAAGGAGGGAGGGAGGGAAGGAGGGAGGGAGGGAAGGAGGGAGGGAGGGAGGGAAGGAGGGAGGGAGGGAGGGAGGGAGGGAAGGAGGGAGGGAGGGAGGGAAGGAGGGAGGGAGGGAGCTGACAGCACTGAGTGAAAGAAAGGGTTAAACTGGGAGGCTACTGGACCACACATGCTGGAAGGAGCTGAAGACTGACTAAACCATATCTTCCATTATCTCACTCACAACAGGCCAAACTAATGCACTTGACAGGATTAACGCCGTGAATAAAAACTGTAAAAGCTCAAAAATAATTCCTAGAGAGCATCCCCAGCGGGAGGTTTTAGTGCCGATATGTCCAACTAAATTATCATTAACGAATTCCAAAACATCAAGAACCTCATTGAAATGATTTGGTTAATATGATCATATTACTGCTTGGTACACTGTGTAACTGGACATTTGAATTGCAAACATTTATGATGTTTGCTATCTGGGTTTCATTTATGGCATTCATTTTGCCATCTAAATTAAATGAGTTGTAAGCTGTTTTAGCACTGTGCATCAAAAATATTTGTTCTGTTTTGTCCCCCACACTGTATACACCACAACATAACGTGTGTGTGTGTGTGTGTGTGGAACCCTAACCCTGACTCATTGGGTTTGCATAATAGAATAAATCAATTTATCTATATTGAGTCCCCCGACATCATGACTATAAACATGACTACACACACATAAAACTCAGGTCTGGGTACGGTGTTCTCTTTTCCTCTATACTGCAGTTTGGACGCCAAGCATACCCCCGCTTGTACCATGCGTCAGTTGCCCGTCGACAAACAGGTCGGTTTCTTTCTCTAAACCTTGCTAAAAACGAGTACGGCTCAAGTAAGCTCCCCTTACGCGTGCGTCTCTCCTGACGCATCACCTCACCCTCTTGTTGTGAGTATATCCGTATTACGGAACCATCCCCCCAACCTGCAGCTTTTAGAAGTAATTACAGTCATCTATGTTTTAAAACCAATTGTATAATAGTGATTGAGAAACAGATGTCAGCAGTTGAAAGCGATGGTAAACATAAAAGTCTTTAGTCTATTTTTAAAAGTAAGTAACGCTGGGGCAGATCTGAGGTCTTCAGGCAGTTTGTTCCAGCTAGCAGAAGCATAGTGGGTAAATTCGGCCTTCCCATGATTTGATTTGATCCTAGGGACAGTTAATAAGCTGGACCCTGTTGACCTAAGAGGTCTAGACGGTTCGTAGCGTGGGAGCAATTCAGCAATGTATTTTGGGCCTAGGCCATTAAGTGATTTATAGACTAATAACAGTATTTTAAAATCTATTCTATGACACACTGGCAACCAGTGTAAGGACTTAAGAACTGGAGTGATATGATCAGCTTTCTTAGTCTTCGTTAGAACTCTAGCAGCAGCATTCTGAATGAGCTGAAGTTGCCTAAGTTCTTTTTTGGAGAGACCAGAGAAAAGGCTATTGCAGTAGTCTAACCTACTATAGATGAAGGCGTGAATTAGTTTTTCTAGATCCTGTCTGGACATGTAGCCCCTAATTCTTGCTATATTTTTAAGATGATAAAAAGCTGATTTTCTGATTGACTTAATGTGGGAGTTAAAGTTGAGATCGGAATCAATAAAAACGCCAAGATTTTTGACTTGATCCTTAGGCTTCAAGGATCGAGACTCAAGGCGTGCAGTGATTTTAAGCCTTTGTTCTTTGGGACCAAAGACGATCACCTCTGTTTTCTCTTTGTTTAGCTGTAGGAAATTCTGTCGCATCCAATTATTTATTTGGTCAATGCACTGGCACAATGATTATGGGAGCATAGTCAGCTGAGGAAAAAGTTATATACAACTGAGTGTCGTCTGCGTAGTTATGATAGGCTACTTTGTTTTTTTGCATTAGGCCTAGAGGGAGCATATAAAGGTTGAAGAGAACGGGCCCCATAATGGATCCTTGAGGCACCCCACAAGTCATACTAGTTAGGTCAGATGTGTAGTTGCCAATGGAGACGAAGTACTTCGTGTCTTGAAGATAGGACCTGAACCACTGGAGGACCATACCCGATAGCCCAACCCAGTTTTCCAGTCTGTCCAATAATATTGATTGGTCAACAGTGTCAAATGCAGCGCTAAGATCCAGTAGCACTAGAATCAAATTTTTGCCTGAGTCTGAGTTCATTCTAATGTCATTTATGACTTTAGTAAGCGCGGTTTCTGTGCTGTGATGGGGCGCAAGCCTGATTGGAGTTTATCTAGGAGATCATTTGAGGTTAGGAATCTATTGAGTTGTAGGTAAACAATCTTTTCAATTATTTTGCCTATAAAGGGGAGATTAGATATTGGTCTGAAGCTACTGATTACCGATCCATCAAGGCTACGCTTTTTTAGTAGGGGTTTAATAACTGCAGTTTTCAGGGACTAAGGAAAAGTGCCGGTCAAAAGGGAGCTATTAACTATTTGCAATAGGTCCGACGACAGGCAGTTATAAACGCTTTTAAAAAAGCTTGTTGGAAGGGTATCGAGACAGCACGAAGATGATTTAAGGCCTTGCACAGTTTCCTCTAAGATGTCGTGGTCGATAGCGCTGAACTGGGACAAATTTAGCGAGCTAGGGATCTGTGGGTAGGATGATGTCACAGCATTTCTTGGTGTGGAGCCACTAATAGCCTACCTGATATTAATAATTTTGTCCGTAAAAAAGGCAGCAAACTCATTACATTTGACAGTAGAGAGAAACTCAGGTGCTACACGGAGAGGTGGGTTAGACAGTCTATCAACTGTGGCAAATAGAGTGCGTGCATTGTTCACATTTTTGTTAATGATATCGGAAAATAACGATTGTCTCGACCTTTTCAGTTCGAGGTTGTAGGAGTGAGGCTTTCTTTGTAAATATCATAGTGAATATGAAGATTAGTTTTCCGCCATTTATGCTCAGCTTTCCTGCAATCTTTCTTTTTGCCTCTAACGGATGCAGAATTTTGCCAGGGTGCTTTAATCTTTCCAGACAGCATTTTTAACCTAACAGGCGCCACGCTATCAATAGCATTCAGGATTGTTGAATTGAAGTTATTGAGAATGTCATTGACAGAAGCTGATGTGGGAGGAGATAAAGAAAATGTCTCCATAAACAGTGCGCTGGTGCCTGCATTAATGTGTCATCTTTTAACGGTTTGTGACCTATTAATGATCTCAGGGGAGATTTCCATTTCAAAAAAGATGCAAAGATGGTCAGACAACGCAACATCAATAGTCAACACAGAAGAGGACTTAAAGGAGCTACGAGCAAGATTTTCGATTGTTATTAAACAGTCTAAATTTAATATCAATGCATCACATCTTACCTCTAATAGTAGACGAGACCAACGCAGAGTAGTCTCGCTTGAACCCCGAGTGAATCGGCCAGTGTTAGTCTGTCTGTGGCCAGGGCAGATCAGGAAGTGAAATGAATCGGTTTGCAGCAGCCACTTCGGCCATAACCACAAAATAACTTCCAAAAAACCTGTTAGAATATAACGAGAGATGTTCGCGAGAGTATGCATGGCGTTCTCCTTGTTTATGGTATGTTGCTAGGCAGCGCGAACGGGGGAAGGCAGGCAGCTGCGTTTCACTTCCGGGTTTCACTTCCGGGTTTATCCGGTCCGCCGGAGAGAGAGAGAGAGAGAGAGAGCCCCCTGGTGACGCGAGTTTAGACAGACACAGACTTAATAATCATCAAGAGAGCAATCTCCGATTCACACGGCTTTGGTCTCAGCTACTATTATAGGTAAGATGTGATGCATCAATATTGTAATTATACTGTTTAATAACAATCGAAAATCTTGCTCGTAGCTGCTTTAAAGCCCCTAGTAATAACTAAATCCAGGGTATAGCCTCGGTTGTGAGTGGGCCCTGAAACATGTTGAGACAGATCAAAAGTGTCAAGTAAGATATTCAGTTCTTTGGCAAAATTATCATTGGGGTTATCAATATGGATATTGAAATCCCCAGCAATAGATATATAATCATGTTCCATGAAAATTAAGGAGAGTAGATCAGCAAATTGAATGAGAAAGCTGCCTGAGTATTTTGGTGGTCTATAAATATTCAGCAGTAAAACAGTAGTTGAGCATTTCAGAATAGCAGCAAGGTATTCGAACGATGAGAAGTCTCCAAATGTTACCTGCTTACATTGAAACATATCAGAAAAGACAATCGCTACCCCCCCCCCCCCCCTTCCCCCCTCTTATCAGCTCTGGGAGTGTCAATGAAGCTATAATTAGGCGGTGCTGATTCGGACAGAACAGCCACTCTGTTGTTCATATCGAGCCAGGTTTCGGTGAGGAACATTAAATCCAGATTATAACTGGTAATCAGATCACTGATAAGGAGAGATTTATTTGACAACGACCTAACATTAAGGAGTGCGTCTTTAATATTTTTAGAGCCTGGAACTTGTATCGTTTGCTTTACAAGGGGAATGGAGATTAAGTCTGATTTAGAGACAGATCGTGTGTGTGTGGTGTGTGTGTGTGTGTGTGTGTGTGTGTGTGTGTCTATAGGTGTCCCACACACTGTATACACCACAACATAATGTGTGTGTGTGTGTGTGTGTGTGTGTGTGTGTGTGTGTGTGTGTGTGTGTGTGTGTGTGTGTGTGTGTGTGTGTGTGTGTGTTGTGTGTGTGTGTCAGTGCATGTAGGTGTAAACGGAGGCGGTAGGTGTAGGTTTCTCTGGCCGTCCTGTAGCTTCCAGCTTTAGAGTGAATTCCAGCGTTCAGCCGCTGCGTCTGCATACCTCGCTCACCCCCGGCTGAAAGGTCACAGGTCAACCTGTCGCAACGCAGAGAGAACTCTGTTCAAACAGCCCTGGAATGCTGGGGGGAGAGAGAGGGGAGAGAGAGGGGGGGGGGGGTTGTTTCCAGGCGATGGGAGGGGAGGGGGCCGGTGTGGGGTCGGGTGATGCCCCATGGATATCTCAACATACATTTGAAACAAAACTGTGCTTAATTTAAAAAAAAATCCGGGCTTGTGGAAACTTGGATTATGCCAGGTATGAGCATTTTATGCTTTTTGGGGGGTATTTTTTGTTTGTTTTTTAACCATTTGAAAGTTGGTCACCATTCACCTCAATTGTTTAGGACAGGGGTGCCCAAATTCTTTCCCATGAAGGGCCAAAACTCAATCTGGGTGGAGGGCCGAGGGCCAAAAATAAACGTTGTGGAATTACATTAAAATGTATTGTGTTTTATAGAAAAATCTAACATTCTAAATCTAAAATAACATTTCAATATAATAATCTACTTTTTATCTGTTTGGTAATTGTAATAATTTGCAATTGGTTATATATATTTAAAAAAACATCTGCATTTGCGGGGAGCTTAAACATTGAATCAGTAAACACCCCGTTAAAAACAGTTGTATTTTCCACCTTTGTAATCAAGAGAGAAATTTGACTTAATTCACAACTTGAAAAATCCTCAAGGTACTTTGAAAATCAGCTTTATTGTCCATCTTTTGTAAACAATTTGCCATGACAATTTGACAAAAACATGCAATATCCTGGTTGCTAATGTGGTTCCTCCTCTGGTCCTTAAAGGCGCCTGTTCAGAGGGAGGGGAACTGGTTGGAATAGCGTGAACCTCCCACGTGCTATGTCCTACCGGTGAACCTTCCTCTGTCAGGTGAAAAGAAGCGGCTGGCTAACTGCCCATGTCTCGGAGGAAGCATGGAGCCAGTTTCGGCTCTCCCCAGATCGGCAGAGGGTGGAGTAGCAACCAGGATAAATAAATTAAGTTAGTACTAATGGGGGATAAAATATGGGATAAAAAATCGGGGGGAGGGAAAGTATTTTTTTTATTTATTTTTTATTTTTTAATCTGTGGCGGGCCAAAACAAACAGAGTGCAGGCCACGGGCCCCAAATTGGTCACCACTGGTTTAGGAGAACTTCTGGAGCAGTGTTTTGTTTAGGAGAACTTCTGGAGCAGTTTTTTGCTGTGAAATGTTTTGTGGAGCAGAAAACTCAAATCTTGACCAGGGTTCAAATTAAAGCCCCAGTGTGGAAAACAAGATTTGCATCGGAGCGAAATCAAAGTGGCAGAATGGCGCCCCCTGATGCTGCTGTGATTTATGCAAAGGGAAGCATGCTCTGCACTCTGACATGTCCCTGCCTGGCCTGGGCTGACACACACACACACACACACACACGCACGCACGTATGAATGCACGCGCACACACACACACACACACACACACACACACACACACACGCACACATGCACGCACGCACATGCGCGCCCGCACGCACGCACACACACACACACACACACACACACACACACACCCACGCACGTATGAATGCACGCATGCACATATGCACACACACACAGGCTGACAGTAGTATGTGGCAGTGGTAATGCTTTAGAATAGGCTACAGCCCACAAACTACCCTGTAAGTACAGGGTAACAAGATCACCACATCTGTACTTTCAGGGTAAATAAATACGGGGTACAATATGTGAATTTACCCTGTAAGTACAGGGTACCAAATCTGTACTTACATGGTAAGTACACTGTACTTACAGGGTAAGTAGGGTACCACACCTTTACTTACCGGGTAAGTACGGGGTATAATATGTGACTTACAGGGTAAGTACGGGGTACAAGATATGAATTCACCGTGTAAATAACAGGGTACCAAATCTGTACTTACAGGGTAAGTACAGGGTACCACATCTGTACTTACAGGTACCACATCTGTACTTACAGGGTAAGTGCAGGGTACCACACCTGTACTTACAGGGTAAGGGCAGGGTACCACACCTGTACTTACAGGGTAAGTGCAGGGTACCACATCTGTACTTACAGGGTAAGTGCAGGGTACCAAATCTGTACTTACAGGGTAAGTACAGGGTACCACACCTGTACTTACAGGGTAAGTGCAGGGTACCAAATCTGTACTTACAGGGTAAGTACAGGGTACCACACCTGTACTTACAGGGTAAGTGCAGGGTACCACACCTGTACTTACAGGGTAAGTGCAGGGTACCAAATCTGTACTTACAGGGTAAGTACAGGGTACCACACCTGTACTTACAGGGTAAGTGCAGGGTACCACATCTGTACTTACAGAGTAAGTACAGGGTACAAGGTGTGACTTTACCACACCCCTGTAGTTACACTGTTACTATGTCAATCAATTATATCAAAATGTATTTAAAGCGCAGAATCACCATGAAACATGCATGGTCCCAATACAGTTTACAATGAAAAGAAAGCATATGTCAAAGTATAACAAACAATACATTAAGAATATTGATGTTGAAAGGATGTTTAAAAACAGAAACAAGCACTATATAAGAGACTCCATTCAACATTGAGCTAAAAGGGCTGTTGAAACACAAGCAATAGAAACATTTAAATAAACCCAGCAAATGAACCCAGCCCTAGAATCCATACCATAATACTCCCATCCTGCAGCTCTGTACTTGCTTTCATTCCGGATGGATCCGGCACATGGAGGGGGAAACGGGAGCGTGTCACCATAGCAACGCCACTTGCTGGAGAGCTGACATGGTTTTGACAGAACTGTGTTGCTATGGGAACAGTTTGAAACCTAGCTTATTTCCTGTCCGCTATTGTATTAGCAAACACTGCAACAGGAAGTGAGCTGGTGGCAATTTAGAATGTTTGTCAAGTTTACAAATATTTGTCAATGTTGTCAAGTTAAAAGCGTCTGAGAGAGGAGGATATAGGTATATATATACTCAACCTGTAGAGCAGACCTGGGCATTATATGGCCCTCATGATGGTTCTGCCTGGCCTGGCCCGGGAGGTCTAAGACAAACCACATCATTTTACTTATGAAGCTAAAAATATATATAAAAATGAAATACATAATAATAATCATAATCATAATCATAATAATGATGATAATTTGTTTACTTGTTTATTATAAGGACCCCCATTAGCTGACGCCTAGACGACAGCTAGTCTTCCTGGGGTCCAAGAAAAAAATACACATTACAAGACAGACAAGAGATGAAATAAAATACAAAACGACTAAACAAAAACACTAAC